>NW_028225431.1:0-455538 GCF_052327205.1 Somniosus microcephalus | reverse complement strand
GAAGGAGAAGATGAAGTCTGGAGGGTGAATCAGAAGAAACAGAAGAAGGAGAAGGAGAAGGTGAAGTCTGGAGGGTGAATCAGAAGAAGTAGAAGAAGGAGAAGGAGAAGGTGTAGTCCGGAGGGTGAATCAGAAGAAGTAGACGAAGGAGAAGGAGAAGGTGAAGTCTGGAGGGTGAATCAGAAGAAGCAGAAGAAGGAGAAGGAGAAGGTGAAGTCTGGAGGGTGAATCAGAAGAAGTAGAAGAAGGAGAAGGAGAAGGTGAAGTCTGGAGGGTGAATCAGAAGAAGCAGAAGAAGGAGAAGGAGAAGGTGAAGTCTGGAGGGTGAATCAGAAGAAGCAGAAGAAGGAGGAGGAGAAGGTGAAGTCTGGAGGGTGAATCAGAAGAAGCAGAATAAGGAGAAGGAGAAGGTGAAGTCTGGAGGGTGAATCAGAAGAAGCAGAAGAAGGAGAAGGAGAAGGTGAAGTCTGGAGGGTGAATCAGAAGAAGTAGAAGAAGGAGATGGAGAAGATGAAGTCTGGAGGGTGAATCAGAAGAAGTAGAAGAAGGAGAAGGAGAAGGTGAAGTCTGGAGGGTGAATCAGAAGAAGTAGAAGAAGGAGAAGGAGAAGATGAAGTCTGGAGGGTGAATCAGAAGAAACAGAAGAAGGAGAAGGAGAAGGTGAAGTCTGGAGGGTGAATCAGAAGAAGTAGAAGAAGGAGAAGGAGAAGGTGTAGTCTGGAGGGTGAATCAGAAGAAGTAGACGAAGGAGAAGGAGAAGGTGAAGTCTGGAGGGTGAATCAGAAGAAGCAGAAGAAGGAGAAGGAGAAGGTGAAGTCTGGAGGGTGAATCAGAAGAAGTAGAAGAAGGAGAAGGAGAAGGTGAAGTCTGGAGGGTGAATCAGAAGAAGCAGAATAAGGAGAAGGAGAAGGTGAAGTCTGGAGGGTGAATCAGAAGAAGCAGAAGAAGGAGAAGGAGAAGGTGAAGTCTGGAGGGTGAATCAGAAGAAGTAGAAGAAGGAGAAGGAGAAGATGAAGTCTGGAGGGTGAATCAGAAGAAGTAGAAGAAGGAGAAGGAGAAGGTGAAGTCTGGAGGGTGAATCAGAAGAAGTAGAAGAAGGAGAAGGAGAAGATGAAGTCTGGAGGGTGAATCAGAAGAAACAGAAGAAGGAGAAGGAGAAGGTGAAGTCTGGAGGGTGAATCAGAAGAAGTAGAAGAAGGAGAAGGAGAAGGTGTAGTCTGGAGGGTGAATCAGAAGAAGTAGACGAAGGAGAAGGAGAAGGTGAAGTCTGGAGGGTGAATCAGAAGAAGCAGAAGAAGGAGAAGGAGAAGGTGAAGTCTGGAGGGTGAATCAGAAGAAGTAGAAGAAGGAGAAGGAGAAGGTGAAGTCTGGAGGGTGAATCAGAAGAAGCAGAAGAAGGAGAAGGAGAAGGTGAAGTCTGGAGGGTGAATCAGAAGAAGTAGAAGAAGGAGAAGGAGAAGTTGAAGTCTGGAGGGTGAAGCAGAAGAAGTAGAAGATGGAGAAGGAGAAGGTGAAGTCAGGAGGGTGAATCAGAAGAAGTAGAAGAAGGAGAAGGAGAAGGTGAAGTCAGGAGGGTGAATCAGAAGAAGCAGAAGATGGAGAAGGAGAAGGTGAAGTCTGGAGGGTGAATCAGAAGAATCAGAAGAAGGAGAAGGAGAGGGTGAAGTCTGGAGGGTGAATCAGAAGAAGCAAAGGAAGGAGAAGGATAAGGTGAAGTCTGGAGGGTGAATCAGAAGATGCAGAATAAGGAGAAGGAGAAGGTGAAGTCTGGAGGGTGAATCAGAAGAAGCAGAATAAGGAGAAGGAGAAGGTGAAGTCTGGAGGGTGAATCAGAAGAAGCAGAAGAAGGAGAAGGAGAAGGTGAAGTCTGGAGGGTGAATCAGAAGAAGTAGAAGAAGGAGAAGGAGAAGGTGAAGTCTGGAGCGTGAAGCAGAAGAAGTAGAAGAAGGAGAAGGAGAAGGTGAAGTCAGGAGGGTGAATCAGAAGAAGTAGAAGAAGGAGAAGGAGAAGGTGAAGTCAGGAGGGTGAATCAGAAGAAGCAGAAGAAGGAGAAGGAGAAGGTGAAGTCTGGAGGGTGAATCAGAAGAATCAGAAGAAGGAGAAGGAGAAGGTGAAGTCTGGAGGGTGAATCAGAAGAAGCAGAAGAAAGAGAAGGAGAAGGTGAAGTCTGGAGGGTGAAGCAGAAGAAACAGAAGAAGGAGAAGGAGAAGGTGAAGACTGGAGGGTGAATCAGAAGAAGTAGAAGAAGGAGAAGGAGAAGGTGAAGTCTGGAGGGTGAATCAGAAGAAGTAGAAGAAGGAGAAGGAGAAGGTGAAGTCTGGAGGGTGAATCAGAAGAAGCAGAAGAAGGAGAAGGAGAAGGTGAAGTCTGGAGGGTGAATCAGAAGAAGCAGAAGGAGAAGGAGAAGATGAAGTCTGGAGGGTGAATCAGAAGAAGCAAAGGAAGGAGAAGGAGAAGGTGAAGTCTGGAGGGTGAATCAGAAGATGCAGAATAAGGAGAAGGAGAAGGTGAAGTCTGGAGGGTGAATCAGAAGAAGCAGAATAAGGAGAAGGAGAAGGTGAAGTCTGGAGGGTGAATCAGAAGAAGCAGAAGAAGGAGAAGGAGAAGGTGAAGTCTGGAGGGTGAATCAGAAGAAGTAGAAGAAGGAGAAGGAGAAGGTGAAGTCTGGAGGGTGAATCAGAAGTAGTAGAAGAAGGAGAAGGAGAAGGTGAAGTCTGGAGGGTGAATCAGAAGAAACAGAAGAAGGAGAAGGAGAAGGTGAAGTCTGGAGAGTGAATCAGAAGAAGTAGAAGAAGGAGAAGGAGAAGGTGTAGTCTGGAGGGTGAATCAGAAGAAGTAGACGAAGGAGAAGGAGAAGGTGAAGTCTGGAGGGTGAATCAGAAGAAGCAGAAGAAGGAGATGGAGAAGGTGAAGTCTGGAGGGTGAATCAGAAGAAGTAGAAGATGGAGAAGGAGAAGGTGAAGTCTGGAGGGTGAATCAGAAGAAGCAGAAGAAGGAGAAGGAGAAGGTGAAGTCTGGAGGGTGAATCAGAAGAAGCAGAAGAAGGAGAAGGAGAAGGTGAAGTCTGGAGGGTGATTCAGAAGAAGCAGAATAAGGAGAAGGAGAAGGTGATGTCTGGAGGGTGAATCAGAAGAAGCAGAAGAATGAGAAGGAGAAGGTGAAGTCTGGAGGGTGAATCAGAAGAAGTAGAAGAAGGAGAAGGAGAAGGTGAAGTCTGGAGGGTGAATCAGAAGAAGTAGAAGAAGGAGAAGGAGAAGGTGAAGTCTGGAGGGTGAATCAGAAGAAGTAGAAGAAGGAGAAGGAGAAGGTGAAGTCTGGAGGGTGAAGCAGAAGAAGTAGAAGAAGGAGAAGGAGAAGGTGAAGTCAGGAGGGTGAATCAGAAGATGTAGAAGAAGGAGAATGAGAAGGTGAAGTCAGGAGGGTGAATCAGAAGAAGCAGAAGAAGGAGAAGGAGAAGGTGAAGTCTGGAGGGTGAATCAGAAGAATTAGAAGAAGGAGAAGGAGAAGGTGAAGTCTGGAGGGTGAATCAGAAGAAGCAGAAGAAAGAGAAGGAGAAGGTGAAGTCTGGAGGGTGAATCAGAAGAAGTAGAAGAAGGAGAAGGAGAAGGTGAAGTCTGGAGGGTGAATCAGAAGAAGCAGAAGAAGGAGAAGGAGAAGGTGAAGTCTGGAGGGTGAATCAGAAGAAGTAGAAGAAGGAGAAGGAGAAGGTGAAGTCTGGAGGGTGAATCAGAAGAAGCAGAAGAAGGAGAAGGAGAAGGTGAAGTCTGGAGGGTGAATCAGAAGAAGCAGAAGAAGGAGAAGGAGAAGGTGAAGTCTGGAGGGTGAATCAGAAGAAGCAGAATAAGGAGAAGGAGAAGGTGAAGTCTGGAGGGTGAATCAGAAGAAGCAGAAGAAGGAGAAGGAGAAGGTGAAGTCTGGAGGGTGAATCAAAAGAAGTAGAAGAAGGAGAAGGAGAAGGTGAAGTCTGGAGGGTGAAGCAGAAGAATTAGAAGATGGAGAAGGAGAAGGTGAAGTCAGGAGGGTGAATCAGAAGAAGTAGAAGAAGGAGAAGGAGAAGGTGAAGTCAGGAGGGTGAATCAGAAGAAGCAGAAGATGGAGAAGGAGAAGGTGAAGTCTGGAGGGTGAATCAGAAGAATCAGAAGAAGGAGAAGGAGAAGGTGAAGTCTGGAGGGTGAATCAGAAGAAGCAAAGGAAGGAGAAGGAGAAGGTGAAGTCTGGAGGTTGAATCAGAAGAAGCAGAATAAGGAGAAGGAGAAGGTGAAGTCTGGAGGGTGAATCAGAAGAAGCAGAATAAGGAGAAGGAGAAGGTGAAGTCTGGAGGGTGAATCAGAAGAAGCAGAAGAAGGAGAAGGAGAAGGTGAAGTCTGGAGGGTTAATCAGAAGAAGTAGTAGAAGGAGAAGGAGAAGGTGAAGTCTGGAGGGTGAAGCAGAAGAAGTAGAAGAAGGAGAAGGAGAAGGTGAAGTCAGGAGGGTGAATCAGAAGAAGTAGAAGAAGGAGAAGGAGAAGGTGAAGTCAGGAGGGTGAATCAGAAGAAGCAGAAGAAGGAGAAGGAGAAGGTGAAGTCTGGAGGGTGAATCAGAAGAATCAGAAGAAGGAGAAGGAGAAGGTGAAGTCTGGAGGGTGAATCAGAAGAAGCAGAAGAAAGAGAAGGAGAAGGTGAAGTCTGGAGGGTGAAGCAGAAGAAACAGAAGAAGGAGAAGGAGAAGGTGAAGACTGGAGGGTGAATCAGAAGAAGTAGACGAAGGAGAAGGAGAAGGTGAAGTCTGGAGGGTGAATCAGAAGAAGTAGAAGAAGGAGAAGGAGAAGGTGAAGTCTGGAGGGTGAATCAGAAGATGTAGAAGAAGGAGAAGGAGAAGGTGAAGTCTGGAGGGTGAATCAGAAGAAGTAGAAGAAGGAGAAGGAGAAGATGAAGTCTGGAGGGTGAATCAGAAGAAACAGAAGAAGGAGAAGGAGAAGGTGAAGTCTGGAGGGTGAATCAGAAGAAGTAGAAGAAGGAGAAGGAGAAGGTGTAGTCTGGAGGGTGAATCAGAAGAAGTAGACGAAGGAGAAGGAGAAGGTGAAGTCTGGAGGGTGAATCAGAAGAAGCAGAAGAAGGAGAAGGAGAAGGTGAAGTCTGGAGGGTGAATCAGAAGAAGTAGAAGAAGGAGAAGGAGAAGGTGAAGTCTGGAGGGTGAATCAGAAGAAGCAGAAGAAGGAGAAGGAGAAGGTGAAGTCTGGAGGGTGAATCAGAAGAAGCAGAAGAAGGAGAAGGAGAAGGTGAAGTCTGGAGGGTGAATCAGAAGAAGCAGAATAAGGAGAAGGAGAAGGTGAAGTCTGGAGGGTGAATCAGAAGAAGCAGAATAAGGAGAAGGGGAAGGTGAAGTCTGGAGGGTGAATCAGAAGAAGCAGAAGAAGGAGAAGGAGAAGGTGAAGTCTGGAGGGTGAATCAGAAGAAGTAGAAGAAGGAGAAGGAGAAGGTGAAGTCTGGAGGGTGAAGCAGAAGAAGTAGAAGAAGGAGAAGGAGAAGGTGAAGTCAGGAGGGTGAATCAGAAGAAGTAGAAGAAGGAGAAGGAGAAGGTGAAGTCAGGAGGGTGAATCAGAAGAAGCAGAAGAAGGAGAAGGAGAAGGTGAAGTCTGGAGGGTGAATCAGAAGAATCAGAAGAAGGAGAAGGAAAAGGTGAAGTCTGGAGGGTGAATCAGAAGAAGCAGAAGAAAGAGAAGGAGAAGGTGAAGTCTGGAGGGTGAAGCAGAAGAAACAGAAGAAGGAGAAGGAGAAGGTGAAGACTGGAGGGTGAATCAGAAGAAGTAGACGAAGGAGAAGGAGAAGGTGAAGTCTGGAGGGTGAATCAGAAGAAGTAGAAGAAGGAGAAGGAGAAGGTGAAGTCTGGAGGGTGAATCAGAAGAAGTAGAAGAAGGAGAAGGAGAAGGTGAAGTCTGGAGGGTGAATCAGAAGAAGTAGAAGAAGGAGAAGGAGAAGATGAAGTCTGGAGGGTGAATCAGAAGAAACAGAAGAAGGAGAAGGAGAAGGTGAAGTCTGGAGGGTGAATCAGAAGAAGTAGAAGAAGGAGAAGGAGAAGGTGTAGTCTGGAGGGTGAATCAGAAGAAGTAGACGAAGGAGAAGGAGAAGGTGAAGTCTGGAGGGTGAATCAGAAGAAGCAGAAGAAGGAGAAGGAGAAGGTGAAGTCTGGAGGGTGAATCAGAAGAAGTAGAAGAAGGAGAAGGAGAAGGTGAAGTCTGGAGGGTGAATCAGAAGAAGCAGAAGAAGGAGAAGGAGAAGGTGAAGTCTGGAGGGTGAATCAGAAGAAGCAGAAGAAGGAGAAGGAGAAGGTGAAGTCTGGAGGGTGAATCAGAAGAAGCAGAATAAGGAGAAGGAGAAGGTGAAGTCTGGAGGGTGAATCAGAAGAAGCAGAAGAAGGAGAAGGAGAAGGTGAAGTCTGGAGGGTGAATCAGAAGAAGTAGAAGAAGGAGATGGAGAAGATGAAGTCTGGAGGGTGAATCAGAAGAAGTAGAAGAAGGAGAAGGAGAAGGTGAAGTCTGGAGGGTGAATCAGAAGAAGTAGAAGAAGGAGAAGGAGAAGATGAAGTCTGGAGGGTGAATCAGAAGAAACAGAAGAAGGAGAAGGAGAAGGTGAAGTCTGGAGGGTGAATCAGAAGAAGTAGAAGAAGGAGAAGGAGAAGGTGTAGTCTGGAGGGAGAATCAGAAGAAGTAGACGAAGGAGAAGGAGAAGGTGAAGTCTGGAGGGTGAATCAGAAGAAGCAGAAGAAGGAGGAGGAGAAGGTGAAGTCTGGAGGGTGAATCAGAAGAAGTAGAAGAAGGAGAAGGAGAAGGTGAAGTCTGGAGGGTGAATCAGAAGAAGCAGAATAAGGAGAAGGAGAAGGTGAAGTCTGGAGGGTGAATCAGAAGAAGCAGAAGAAGGAGAAGGAGAAGGTGAAGTCTGGAGGGTGAATCAGAAGAAGTAGAAGAAGGAGAAGGAGAAGATGAAGTCTGGAGGGTGAATCAGAAGAAGTAGAAGAAGGAGAAGGAGAAGGTGAAGTCTGGAGGGTGAATCAGAAGAAGTAGAAGAAGGAGAAGGAGAAGATGAAGTCTGGAGGGTGAATCAGAAGAAACAGAAGAAGGAGAAGGAGAAGGTGAAGTCTGGAGGGTGAATCAGAAGAAGTAGAAGAAGGAGAAGGAGAAGGTGTAGTCTGGAGGATGAATCAGAAGAAGTAGACGAAGGAGAAGGAGAAGGTGAAGTCTGGAGGGTGAATCAGAAGAAGCAGAAGAAGGAGAAGGAGAAGGTGAAGTCTGGAGGGTGAATCAGAAGAAGTAGAAGAAGGAGAAGGAGAAGGTGAAGTCTGGAGGGTGAATCAGAAGAAGCAGAAGAAGGAGAAGGAGAAGGTGAAGTCTGGAGGGTGAATCAGAAGAAGTAGAAGAAGGAGAAGGAGAAGTTGAAGTCTGGAGGGTGAAGCAGAAGAAGTAGAAGATGGAGAAGGAGAAGGTGAAGTCAGGAGGGTGAATCAGAAGAAGTAGAAGAAGGAGAAGGAGAAGGTGAAGTCAGGAGGGTGAATCAGAAGAAGCAGAAGATGGAGAAGGAGAAGGTGAAGTCTGGAGGGTGAATCAGAAGAATCAGAAGAAGGAGAAGGAGAAGGTGAAGTCTGGAGGGTGAATCAGAAGAAGCAAAGGAAGGAGAAGGAGAAGGTGAAGTCTGGAGGGTGAATCAGAAGAAGCAGAATAAGGAGAAGGAGAAGGTGAAGTCTGGAGGGTGAATCAGAAGAAGCAGAAGAATGAGAAGGAGAAGGTGAAGTCTGGAGGGTGAATCAGAAGAAGTAGAAGAAGGAGAAGGAGAAGGTGAAGTCTGGAGGGTGAATCAGAAGAAGTAGAAGAAGGAGAAGGAGAAGGTGAAGTCTGGAGGGTGAATCAGAAGAAGTAGAAGAAGGAGAAGGAGAAGGTGAAGTCTGGAGGGTGAATCAGAAGAAGTAGAAGAAGGAGAAGGAGAAGGTGAAGTCTGGAGGGTGAATCAAAAGAAGTAGAAGAAGGAGAAGGAGAAGGTGACGTCTGGAGGGTGAAGCAGAAGAATTAGAAGATGGAGAAGGAGAAGGTGAAGTCAGGAGGGTGAATCAGAAGAAGTAGAAGAAGGAGAAGGAGAAGGTGAAGTCTGGAGGGTGAATCAGAAGAAGTAGAAGAAGGAGAAGGAGAAGGTGAAGTCTGGAGGGTGAATCAAAAGAAGTAGAAGAAGGAGAAGGAGAAGGTGAAGTCTGGAGGGTGAAGCAGAAGAATTAGAAGATGGAGAAGGAGAAGGTGAAGTCAGGAGGGTGAATCAGAAGAAGTAGAAGAAGGAGAAGGAGAAGGTGAAGTCAGGAGGGTGAATCAGAAGAAGCAGAAGATGGAGAAGGAGAAGGTGAAGTCTGGAGGGTGAATCAGAAGAATCAGAAGAAGGAGAAGGAGAAGGTGAAGTCTGGAGGGTGAATCAGAAGAAGCAAAGGAAGGAGAAGGAGAAGGTGAAGTCTGGAGGTTGAATCAGAAGAAGCAGAATAAGGAGAAGGAGAAGGTGAAGTCTGGAGGGTGAATCAGAAGAAGCAGAATAAGGAGAAGGAGAAGGTGAAGTCTGGAGGGTGAATCAGAAGAAGCAGAAGAAGGAGAAGGAGAAGGTGAAGTCTGGAGGGTTAATCAGAAGAAGTAGAAGAAGGAGAAGGAGAAGGTGAAGTCTGGAGGGTGAAGCAGAAGAAGTAGAAGAAGGAGAAGGAGAAGGTGAAGTCAGGAGGGTGAATCAGAAGAAGCAGAAGAAGGAGAAGGAGAAGGTGAAGTCTGGAGGGTGAATCAGAAGAATCAGAAGAAGGAGAAGGAGAAGGTGAAGTCTGGAGGGTGAATCAGAAGAAGCAGAAGAAAGAGAAGGAGAAGGTGAAGTCTGGAGGGTGAAGCAGAAGAAACAGAAGAAGGAGAAGGAGAAGGTGAAGACTGGAGGGTGAATCAGAAGAAGTAGACGAAGGAGAAGGAGAAGGTGAAGTCTGGAGGGTGAATCAGAAGAAGTAGAAGAAGGAGAAGGAGAAGGTGAAGTCTGGAGGGTGAATCAGAAGAAGTAGAAGAAGGAGAAGGAGAAGGTGAAGTCTGGAGGGTGAATCAGAAGAAGTAGAAGAAGGAGAAGGAGAAGATGAAGTCTGGAGGGTGAATCAGAAGAAACAGAAGAAGGAGAAGGAGAAGGTGAAGTCTGGAGGGTGAATCAGAAGAAGTAGAAGAAGGAGAAGGAGAAGGTGTAGTCTGGAGGGTGAATCAGAAGAAGTAGACGAAGGAGAAGGAGAAGGTGAAGTCTGGAGGGTGAATCAGAAGAAGCAGAAGAAGGAGAAGGAGAAGGTGAAGTCTGGAGGGTGAATCAGAAGAAGTAGAAGAAGGAGAAGGAGAAGGTGAAGTCTGGAGGGTGAATCAGAAGAAGCAGAAGAAGGAGAAGGAGAAGGTGAAGTCTGGAGGGTGAATCAGAAGAAGCAGAAGAAGGAGAAGGAGAAGGTGAAGTCTGGAGGGTGAATCAGAAGAAGCAGAATAAGGAGAAGGAGAAGGTGAAGTCTGGAGGGTGAATCAGAAGAAGCAGAATAAGGAGAAGGAGAAGGTGAAGTCTGGAGGGTGAATCAGAAGAAGCAGAAGAAGGAGAAGGAGAAGGTGAAGTCTGGAGGGTGAATCAGAAGAAGCAGAAGAAAGAGAAGGAGAAGGTGAAGTCTGGAGGGTGAAGCAGAAGAAACAGAAGAAGGAGAAGGAGAAGGTGAAGACTGGAGGGTGAATCAGAAGAAGTAGACGAAGGAGAAGGAGAAGGTGAAGTCTGGAGGGTGAATCAGAAGAAGTAGAAGAAGGAGAAGGAGAAGGTGAAGTCTGGAGGGTGAATCAGAAGAAGTAGAAGAAGGAGAAGGAGAAGGTGAAGTCTGGAGGGTGAATCAGAAGAAGTAGAAGAAGGAGAAGGAGAAGATGAAGTCTGGAGGGTGAATCAGAAGAAACAGAAGAAGGAGAAGGAGAAGGTGAAGTCTGGAGGGTGAATCAGAAGAAGTAGAAGAAGGAGAAGGAGAAGGTGTAGTCTGGAGGGTGAATCAGAAGAAGTAGACGAAGGAGAAGGAGAAGGTGAAGTCTGGAGGGTGAATCAGAAGAAGCAGAAGAAGGAGAAGGAGAAGGTGAAGTCTGGAGGGTGAATCAGAAGAAGTAGATGAAGGAGAAGGAGAAGGTGAAGTCTGGAGGGTGAATCAGAAGAAGCAGAAGAAGGAGAAGGAGAAGGTGAAGTCTGGAGGGTGAATCAGAAGAAGCAGAAGAAGGAGAAGGAGAAGGTGAAGTCTGGAGGGTGAATCAGAAGAAGCAGAATAAGGAGAAGGAGAAGGTGAAGTCTGGAGGGTGAATCAGAAGAAGCAGAAGAAGGAGAAGGAGAAGGTGAAGTCTGGAGGGTGAATCAGAAGAAGTAGAAGAAGGAGATGGAGAAGATGAAGTCTGGAGGGTGAATCAGAAGAAGTAGAAGAAGGAGAAGGAGAAGGTGAAGTCTGGAGGGTGAATCAGAAGAAGTAGAAGAAGGAGAAGGAGAAGATGAAGTCTGGAGGGTGAATCAGAAGAAACAGAAGAAGGAGAAGGAGAAGGTGAAGTCTGGAGGGTGAATCAGAAGAAGTAGAAGAAGGAGAAGGAGAAGGTGTAGTCTGGAGGGAGAATCAGAAGAAGTAGACGAAGGAGAAGGAGAAGGTGAAGTCTGGAGGGTGAATCAGAAGAAGCAGAAGAAGGAGAAGGAGAAGGTGAAGTCTGGAGGGTGAATCAGAAGAAGTAGAAGAAGGAGAAGGAGAAGGTGAAGTCTGGAGGGTGAATCAGAAGAAGCAGAATAAGGAGAAGGAGAAGGTGAAGTCTGGAGGGTGAATCAGAAGAAGCAGAAGAAGGAGAAGGAGAAGGTGAAGTCTGGAGGGTGAATCAGAAGAAGTAGAAGAAGGAGAAGGAGAAGATGAAGTCTGGAGGGTGAATCAGAAGAAGTAGAAGAAGGAGAAGGAGAAGGTGAAGTCTGGAGGGTGAATCAGAAGAAGTAGAAGAAGGAGAAGGAGAAGATGAAGTCTGGAGGGTGAATCAGAAGAAACAGAAGAAGGAGAAGGAGAAGGTGAAGTCTGGAGGGTGAATCAGAAGAAGTAGAAGAAGGAGAAGGAGAAGGTGTAGTCTGGAGGGTGAATCAGAAGAAGTAGACGAAGGAGAAGGAGAAGGTGAAGTCTGGAGGGTGAATCAGAAGAAGCAGAAGAAGGAGAAGGAGAAGGTGAAGTCTGGAGGGTGAATCAGAAGAAGTAGAAGAAGGAGAAGGAGAAGGTGAAGTCTGGAGGGTGAATCAGAAGAAGCAGAAGAAGGAGAAGGAGAAGGTGAAGTCTGGAGGGTGAATCAGAAGAAGTAGAAGAAGGAGAAGGAGAAGTTGAAGTCTGGAGGGTGAAGCAGAAGAAGTAGAAGATGGAGAAGGAGAAGGTGAAGTCAGGAGGGTGAATCAGAAGAAGTAGAAGAAGGAGAAGGAGAAGGTGAAGTCAGGAGGGTGAATCAGAAGAAGCAGAAGATGGAGAAGGAGAAGGTGAAGTCTGGAGGGTGAATCAGAAGAATCAGAAGAAGGAGAAGGAGAAGGTGAAGTCTGGAGGGTGAATCAGAAGAAGCAAAGGAAGGAGAAGGAGAAGGTGAAGTCTGGAGGGTGAATCAGAAGAAGCAGAATAAGGAGAAGGAGAAGGTGAAGTCTGGAGGGTGAATCAGAAGAAGCAGAATAAGGAGAAGGAGAAGGTGAAGTCTGGAGGGTGAATCAGAAGAAGCAGAAGAAGGAGAAGGAGAAGGTGAAGTCTGGAGGGTGAATCAGAAGAAGTAGAAGAAGGAGAAGGAGAAGGTGAAGTCTGGAGCGTGAAGCAGAAGAAGTAGAAGAAGGAGAAGGAGAAGGTGAAGTCAGGAGGGTGAATCAGAAGAAGTAGAAGAAGGAGAAGGAGAAGGTGAAGTCAGGAGGGTGAATCAGAAGAAGCAGAAGAAGGAGAAGGAGAAGGTGAAGTCTGGAGGGTGAATCAGAAGAATCAGAAGAAGGAGAAGGAGAAGGTGAAGTCTGGAGGGTGAATCAGAAGAAGCAGAAGAAAGAGAAGGAGAAGGTGAAGTCTGGAGGGTGAAGCAGAAGAAACAGAAGAAGGAGAAGGAGAAGGTGAAGACTGGAGGGTGAATCAGAAGAAGTAGAAGAAGGAGAAGGAGAAGGTGAAGTCTGGAGGGTGAATCAGAAGAAGTAGAAGAAGGAGAAGGAGAAGGTGAAGTCTGGAGGGTGAATCAGAAGAAGCAGAAGAAGGAGAAGGAGAAGGTGAAGTCTGGAGGGTGAATCAGAAGAAGCAGAAGAAGGAGAAGGAGAAGGTGAAGTCTGGAGAGTGAAGCAGAAGAAGTAGAAGAAGGAGAAGGAGAAGGTGAAGTCAGGAGGGTGAATCAGAAGATGTAGAAGAAGGAGAAGGAGAAGGTGAAGTCAGGAGGGTGAATCAGAAGAAGCAGAAGAAGGAGAAGGAGAAGGTGAAGTCTGGAGGGTGAATCAGAAGAATTAGAAGAAGGAGAAGGTGAAGTCTGGAGGGTGAATCAGAAGAAGCAGAAGAAAGAGAAGGAGAAGGTGAAGTCTGGAGGGTGAATCAGAAGAAGTAGAAGAAGGAGAAGGAGAAGGTGAAGTCTGGAGGGTGAATCAGAAGAAGCAGAAGAAGGAGAAGGAGAAGGTGAAGTCTGGAGGGTGAATCAGAAGAAGTAGAAGAAGGAGAAGGAGAAGGTGAAGTCTGGAGGGTGAATCAGAAGAAGCAGAAGAAGGAGAAGGAGAAGGTGAAGTCTGGAGGGTGAATCAGAAGAAGCAGAAGAAGGAGAAGGAGAAGGTGAAGTCTGGAGGGTGAATCAGAAGAAGCAGAATAAGGAGAAGGAGAAGGTGAAGTCTGGAGGGTGAATCAAAAGAAGTAGAAGAAGGAGAAGGAGAAGGTGAAGTCTGGAGGGTGAAGCAGAAGAAGTAGAAGAAGGAGAAGGAGAAGGTGAAGTCAGGAGGGTGAATCAGAAGAAGTAGAAGAAGGAGAAGGAGAAGGTGAAGTCAGGAGGGTGAATCAGAAGAAGCAGAAGAAGGAGATAGAGAAGGTGAAGTCTGGAGGGTGAATCAGAAGAATCAGAAGAAGGAGAATGAGAAGGTGAAGTCTGGAGGGTGAAGCAGAAGAAGCAGAAGAAAGAGAAGGAGAAGGTGAAGTCTGGAGGGTGAAGCAGAAGAAACAGAAGAAGGAGAAGGAGAAGGTGAAGACTGGAGGGTGAATCAGAAGAAGTAGAAGAAGGAGAAGAAGAAGGTGAAGTCTGGAGGGTGAATCAGAAGAAGTAGAAGAAGGAGAAGGAGAAGGTGAAGTCTGGAGGGTGAATCAGAAGAAGCAGAAGAAGGAGAAGGAGAAGGTGAAGTCTGGAGGGTGAATCAGAAGAAGCAGAAGAAGGAGAAGGAGAAGATGAAGTCTGGAGGGTGAATCAGAAGAAGTAGAAGAAGGAGAAGGAGAAGGTGAGGTCTGGAGGGTGAATCAGAAGAAGCAGAAGAAGGAGAAGGAGAAGGTGAAGTCTGGAGGGTGAATCAGAAGAAGCAGAAGAAGGAGAAGGAGAAGGTGAAGTCTGGAGGGTGAATCAGAAGAAGCAGAAGAAGGAGAAGGAGAAGGTGAAGTCAGGAGGGTGAATCAGAAGAAGCAGAAGAAGGAGAAGGAGAAGGTGAAGTTAGGAGGGTGAATCAGAAGAAGCAGAAGAAGGAGAAGGAGCAGGTGAAGTCAGGGGGGTGTAGCAGAAGAAGTAGAAGAAGGAGAAGGAGAAGGTGAAGTCAGGACGGTGAAGCAGAAGAAGCAGAAGAAGGAGAAGGAGAAGATGAAGTCTGGAGGGTGACTCAGAAGAATCAGAAGAAGGAGAAGGAGAAGGTGAAGTCTGGAGGGTGAATCAGAAGAAGCAGAAGAAAGAGAAGGAGAAGGTGAAGTCTGGAGGGTGAAGCAGAAGAAACAGAAGAAGGAGAAGGAGAAGGTGAAGACTGGAGGGTGAATCAGAAGAAGTAGAAGAAGGAGAAGGAGAAGATGAAGTCTGGAGGGTGAATCAGAAGAAACAGAAGAAGGAGAAGGAGAAGGTGAAGTCTGGAGGGTGAATCAGAAGAAGTAGAAGAAGGAGAAGGAGAAGGTGTAGTCTGGAGGGTGAATCAGAAGAAGTAGACGAAGGAGAAGGAGAAGGTGAAGTCTGGAGGGTGAATCAGAAGAAGCAGAAGAAGGAGAAGGAGAAGGTGAAGTCTGGAGGGTGAATCAGAAGAAGTAGAAGAAAGAGAAGGAGAAGGTGAAGTCTGGAGGGTGAAGCAGAAGAAACAGAAGAAGGAGAAGGAGAAGGTGAAGACTGGAGGGTGAATCAGAAGAAGCAAAGGAAGGAGAAGGAGAAGGTGAAGTCTGGAGGTTGAATCAGAAGAAGCAGAATAAGGAGAAGGAGAAGGTGAAGTCTGGAGGGTGAATCAGAAGAAGCAGAATAAGGAGAAGGAGAAGGTGAAGTCTGGAGGGTGAATCAGAAGAAGCAGAAGAAGGAGAAGGAGAAGGTGAAGTCTGGAGGGTTAATCAGAAGAAGTAGAAGAAGGAGAAGGAGAAGGTGAAGTCTGGAGGGTGAAGCAGAAGAAGTAGAAGAAGGAGAAGGAGAAGGTGAAGTCAGGAGGGTGAATCAGAAGAAGTAGAAGAAGGAGAAGGAGAAGGTGAAGTCAGGAGGGTGAATCAGAAGAAGCAGAAGAAGGAGAAGGAGAAGGTGAAGTCTGGAGGGTGAATCAGAAGAATCAGAAGAAGGAGAAGGAGAAGGTGAAGTCTGGAGGGTGAATCAGAAGAAGCAGAAGAAAGAGAAGGAGAAGGTGAAGTCTGGAGGGTGAAGCAGAAGAAACAGAAGAAGGAGAAGGAGAAGGTGAAGACTGGAGGGTGAATCAGAAGAAGTAGACGAAGGAGAAGGAGAAGGTGAAGTCTGGAGGGTGAATCAGAAGAAGTAGAAGAAGGAGAAGGAGAAGGTGAAGTCTGGAGGGTGAATCAGAAGATGTAGAAGAAGGAGAAGGAGAAGGTGAAGTCTGGAGGGTGAATCAGAAGAAGTAGAAGAAGGAGAAGGAGAAGATGAAGTCTGGAGGGTGAATCAGAAGAAACAGAAGAAGGAGAAGGAGAAGGTGAAGTCTGGAGGGTGAATCAGAAGAAGTAGAAGAAGGAGAAGGAGAAGGTGTAGTCTGGAGGGTGAATCAGAAGAAGTAGACGAAGGAGAAGGAGAAGGTGAAGTCTGGAGGGTGAATCAGAAGAAGCAGAAGAAGGAGAAGGAGAAGGTGAAGTCTGGAGGGTGAATCAGAAGAAGTAGAAGAAGGAGAAGGAGAAGGTGAAGTCTGGAGGGTGAATCAGAAGAAGCAGAAGAAGGAGAAGGAGAAGGTGAAGTCTGGAGGGTGAATCAGAAGAAGCAGAAGAAGGAGAAGGAGAAGGTGAAGTCTGGAGGGTGAATCAGAAGAAGCAGAATAAGGAGAAGGAGAAGGTGAAGTCTGGAGGGTGAATCAGAAGAAGCAGAATAAGGAGAAGGAGAAGGTGAAGTCTGGAGGGTGAATCAGAAGAAGCAGAAGAAGGAGAAGGAGAAGGTGAAGTCTGGAGGGTGAATCAGAAGAAGGAGAAGAAGGAGAAGGAGAAGGTGAAGTCTGGAGGGTGAAGCAGAAGAAGTAGAAGAAGGAGAAGGAGAAGGTGAAGTCAGGAGGGTGAATCAGAAGAAGTAGAAGAAGGAGAAGGAGAAGGTGAAGTCAGGAGGGTGAATCAGAAGAAGCAGAAGAAGGAGAAGGAGAAGGTGAAGTCTGGAGGGTGAATCAGAAGAATCAGAAGAAGGAGAAGGAAAAGGTGAAGTCTGGAGGGTGAATCAGAAGAAGCAGAAGAAAGAGAAGGAGAAGGTGAAGTCTGGAGGGTGAAGCAGAAGAAACAGAAGAAGGAGAAGGAGAAGGTGAAGACTGGAGGGTGAATCAGAAGAAGTAGACGAAGGAGAAGGAGAAGGTGAAGTCTGGAGGGTGAATCAGAAGAAGTAGAAGAAGGAGAAGGAGAAGGTGAAGTCTGGAGGGTGAATCAGAAGAAGTAGAAGAAGGAGAAGGAGAAGGTGAAGTCTGGAGGGTGAATCAGAAGAAGTAGAAGAAGGAGAAGGAGAAGATGAAGTCTGGAGGGTGAATCAGAAGAAACAGAAGAAGGAGAAGGAGAAGGTGAAGTCTGGAGGGTGAATCAGAAGAAGTAGAAGAAGGAGAAGGAGAAGGTGTAGTCTGGAGGGTGAATCAGAAGAAGTAGACGAAGGAGAAGGAGAAGGTGAAGTCTGGAGGGTGAATCAGAAGAAGCAGAAGAAGGAGAAGGAGAAGGTGAAGTCTGGAGGGTGAATCAGAAGAAGTAGAAGAAGGAGAAGGAGAAGGTGAAGTCTGGAGGGTGAATCAGAAGAAGCAGAAGAAGGAGAAGGAGAAGGTGAAGTCTGGAGGGTGAATCAGAAGAAGCAGAAGAAGGAGAAGGAGAAGGTGAAGTCTGGAGGGTGAATCAGAAGAAGCAGAATAAGGAGAAGGAGAAGGTGAAGTCTGGAGGGTGAATCAGAAGAAGCAGAAGAAGGAGAAGGAGAAGGTGAAGTCTGGAGGGTGAATCAGAAGAAGTAGAAGAAGGAGATGGAGAAGATGAAGTCTGGAGGGTGAATCAGAAGAAGTAGAAGAAGGAGAAGGAGAAGGTGAAGTCTGGAGGGTGAATCAGAAGAAGTAGAAGAAGGAGAAGGAGAAGATGAAGTCTGGAGGGTGAATCAGAAGAAACAGAAGAAGGAGAAGGAGAAGGTGAAGTCTGGAGGGTGAATCAGAAGAAGTAGAAGAAGGAGAAGGAGAAGGTGTAGTCTGGAGGGAGAATCAGAAGAAGTAGACGAAGGAGAAGGAGAAGGTGAAGTCTGGAGGGTGAATCAGAAGAAGCAGAAGAAGGAGAAGGAGAAGGTGAAGTCTGGAGGGTGAATCAGAAGAAGTAGAAGAAGGAGAAGGAGAAGGTGAAGTCTGGAGGGTGAATCAGAAGAAGCAGAATAAGGAGAAGGAGAAGGTGAAGTCTGGAGGGTGAATCAGAAGAAGCAGAAGAAGGAGAAGGAGAAGGTGAAGTCTGGAGGGTGAATCAGAAGAAGTAGAAGAAGGAGAAGGAGAAGATGAAGTCTGGAGGGTGAATCAGAAGAAGTAGAAGAAGGAGAAGGAGAAGGTGAAGTCTGGAGGGTGAATCAGAAGAAGTAGAAGAAGGAGAAGGAGAAGATGAAGTCTGGAGGGTGAATCAGAAGAAACAGAAGAAGGAGAAGGAGAAGGTGAAGTCTGGAGGGTGAATCAGAAGAAGTAGAAGAAGGAGAAGGAGAAGGTGTAGTCTGGAGGGTGAAGCAGAAGAAACAGAAGAAGGAGAAGGAGAAGGTGAAGACTGGAGGGTGAATCAGAAGAAGTAGACGAAGGAGAAGGAGAAGGTGAAGTCTGGAGGGTGAATCAGAAGAAGTAGAAGAAGGAGAAGGAGAAGGTGAAGTCTGGAGGGTGAATCAGAAGATGTAGAAGAAGGAGAAGGAGAAGGTGAAGTCTGGAGGGTGAATCAGAAGAAGTAGAAGAAGGAGAAGGAGAAGATGAAGTCTGGAGGGTGAATCAGAAGAAACAGAAGAAGGAGAAGGAGAAGGTGAAGTCTGGAGGGTGAATCAGAAGAAGTAGAAGAAGGAGAAGGAGAAGGTGTAGTCTGGAGGGTGAATCAGAAGAAGTAGACGAAGGAGAAGGAGAAGGTGAAGTCTGGAGGGTGAATCAGAAGAAGCAGAAGAAGGAGAAGGAGAAGGTGAAGTCTGGAGGGTGAATCAGAAGAAGTAGAAGAAGGAGAAGGAGAAGGTGAAGTCTGGAGGGTGAATCAGAAGAAGCAGAAGAAGGAGAAGGAGAAGGTGAAGTCTGGAGGGTGAATCAGAAGAAGCAGAAGAAGGAGAAGGAGAAGGTGAAGTCTGGAGGGTGAATCAGAAGAAGCAGAATAAGGAGAAGGAGAAGGTGAAGTCTGGAGGGTGAATCAGAAGAAGCAGAATAAGGAGAAGGAGAAGGTGAAGTCTGGAGGGTGAATCAGAAAAAGCAGAAGAAGGAGAAGGAGAAGGTGAAGTCTGGAGGGTGAATCAGAAGAAGTAGAAGAAGGAGAAGGAGAAGGTGAAGTCTGGAGGGTGAAGCAGAAGAAGTAGAAGAAGGAGAAGGAGAAGGTGAAGTCAGGAGGGTGAATCAGAAGAAGTAGAAGAAGGAGAAGGAGAAGGTGAAGTCAGGAGGGTGAATCAGAAGAAGCAGAAGAAGGAGAAGGAGAAGGTGAAGTCTGGAGGGTGAATCAGAAGAATCAGAAGAAGGAGAAGGAAAAGGTGAAGTCTGGAGGGTGAATCAGAAGAAGCAGAAGAAAGAGAAGGAGAAGGTGAAGTCTGGAGGGTGAAGCAGAAGAAACAGAAGAAGGAGAAGGAGAAGGTGAAGACTGGAGGGTGAATCAGAAGAAGTAGACGAAGGAGAAGGAGAAGGTGAAGTCTGGAGGGTGAATCAGAAGAAGTAGAAGAAGGAGAAGGAGAAGGTGAAGTCTGGAGGGTGAATCAGAAGAAGTAGAAGAAGGAGAAGGAGAAGGTGAAGTCTGGAGGGTGAATCAGAAGAAGTAGAAGAAGGAGAAGGAGAAGATGAAGTCTGGAGGGTGAATCAGAAGAAACAGAAGAAGGAGAAGGAGAAGGTGAAGTCTGGAGGGTGAATCAGAAGAAGTAGAAGAAGGAGAAGGAGAAGGTGTAGTCTGGAGGGTGAATCAGAAGAAGTAGACGAAGGAGAAGGAGAAGGTGAAGTCTGGAGGGTGAATCAGAAGAAGCAGAAGAAGGAGAAGGAGAAGGTGAAGTCTGGAGGGTGAATCAGAAGAAGTAGAAGAAGGAGAAGGAGAAGGTGAAGTCTGGAGGGTGAATCAGAAGAAGCAGAAGAAGGAGAAGGAGAAGGTGAAGTCTGGAGGGTGAATCAGAAGAAGCAGAAGAAGGAGAAGGAGAAGGTGAAGTCTGGAGGGTGAATCAGAAGAAGCAGAATAAGGAGAAGGAGAAGGTGAAGTCTGGAGGGTGAATCAGAAGAAGCAGAAGAAGGAGAAGGAGAAGGTGAAGTCTGGAGGGTGAATCAGAAGAAGTAGAAGAAGGAGATGGAGAAGATGAAGTCTGGAGGGTGAATCAGAAGAAGTAGAAGAAGGAGAAGGAGAAGGTGAAGTCTGGAGGGTGAATCAGAAGAAGTAGAAGAAGGAGAAGGAGAAGATGAAGTCTGGAGGGTGAATCAGAAGAAACAGAAGAAGGAGAAGGAGAAGGTGAAGTCTGGAGGGTGAATCAGAAGAAGTAGAAGAAGGAGAAGGAGAAGGTGTAGTCTGGAGGGAGAATCAGAAGAAGTAGACGAAGGAGAAGGAGAAGGTGAAGTCTGGAGGGTGAATCAGAAGAAGCAGAAGAAGGAGAAGGAGAAGGTGAAGTCTGGAGGGTGAATCAGAAGAAGTAGAAGAAGGAGAAGGAGAAGGTGAAGTCTGGAGGGTGAATCAGAAGAAGCAGAATAAGGAGAAGGAGAAGGTGAAGTCTGGAGGGTGAATCAGAAGAAGCAGAAGAAGGAGAAGGAGAAGGTGAAGTCTGGAGGGTGAATCAGAAGAAGTAGAAGAAGGAGAAGGAGAAGATGAAGTCTGGAGGGTGAATCAGAAGAAGTAGAAGAAGGAGAAGGAGAAGGTGAAGTCTGGAGGGTGAATCAGAAGAAGTAGAAGAAGGAGAAGGAGAAGATGAAGTCTGGAGGGTGAATCAGAAGAAACAGAAGAAGGAGAAGGAGAAGGTGAAGTCTGGAGGGTGAATCAGAAGAAGTAGAAGAAGGAGAAGGAGAAGGTGTAGTCTGGAGGGTGAATCAGAAGAAGTAGACGAAGGAGAAGGAGAAGGTGAAGTCTGGAGGGTGAATCAGAAGAAGCAGAAGAAGGAGAAGGAGAAGGTGAAGTCTGGAGGGTGAATCAGAAGAAGTAGAAGAAGGAGAAGGAGAAGGTGAAGTCTGGAGGGTGAATCAGAAGAAGCAGAAGAAGGAGAAGGAGAAGGTGAAGTCTGGAGGGTGAATCAGAAGAAGTAGAAGAAGGAGAAGGAGAAGTTGAAGTCTGGAGGGTGAAGCAGAAGAAGTAGAAGATGGAGAAGGAGAAGGTGAAGTCAGGAGGGTGAATCAGAAGAAGTAGAAGAACGAGAAGGAGAAGGTAAAGTCAGGAGGGTGAATCAGAAGAAGCAGAAGATGGAGAAGGAGAAGGTGAAGTCTGGAGGGTGAATCAGAAGAATCAGAAGAAGGAGAAGGAGAAGGTGAAGTCTGGAGGGTGAATCAGAAGAAGCAAAGGAAGGAGAAGGAGAAGGTGAAGTCTGGAGGGTGAATCAGAAGAAGCAGAATAAGGAGAAGGAGAAGGTGAAGTCTGGAGGGTGAATCAGAAGAAGCAGAATAAGGAGAAGGAGAAGGTGAAGTCTGGAGGGTGAATCAGAAGAAGCAGAAGAAGGAGAAGGAGAAGGTGAAGTCTGGAGGGTGAATCAGAAGAAGTAGAAGAAGGAGAAGGAGAAGGTGAAGTCTGGAGCGTGAAGCAGAAGAAGTAGAAGAAGGAGAAGGAGAAGGTGAAGTCAGGAGGGTGAATCAGAAGAAGTAGAAGAAGGAGAAGGAGAAGGTGAAGTCAGGAGGGTGAATCAGAAGAAGCAGAAGAAGGAGAAGGAGAAGGTGAAGTCTGGAGGGTGAATCAGAAGAATCAGAAGAAGGAGAAGGAGAAGGTGAAGTCTGGAGGGTGAATCAGAAGAAGCAGAAGAAAGAGAAGGAGAAGGTGAAGTCTGGAGGGTGAAGCAGAAGAAACAGAAGAAGGAGAAGGAGAAGGTGAAGACTGGAGGGTGAATCAGAAGAAGTAGAAGAAGGAGAAGGAGAAGGTGAAGTCTGGAGGGTGAATCAGAAGAAGTAGAAGAAGGAGAAGGAGAAGGTGAAGTCTGGAGGGTGAATCAGAAGAAGCAGAAGAAGGAGAAGGAGAAGGTGAAGTCTGGAGGGTGAATCAGAAGAAGCAGAAGAAGGAGAAGGAGAAGATGAAGTCTGGAGGGTGAATCAGAAGAAGTAGAAGAAGGAGAAGGAGAAGGTGAAGTCTGGAGGGTGAATCAGAAGTAGTAGAAGAAGGAGAAGGAGAAGGTGAAGTCTGGAGGGTGAATCAGAAGAAACAGAAGAAGGAGAAGGAGAAGGTGTAGTCTGGAGGGTGAATCAGAAGAAGTAGAAGAAGGAGAAGGAGAAGGTGTAGTCTGGAGGGTGAATCAGAAGTGGTAGACGAAGGAGAAGGAGAAGGTGAAGTCTGGAGGGTGAATCAGAAGAAGCAGAAGAAGGAGATGGAGAAGGTGAAGTCTGGAGGGTGAATCAGAAGAAGTAGAAGATGGAGAAGGAGAAGGTGAAGTCTGGAGGGTGAATCAGAAGAAGCAGAAGAAGGAGAAGGAGAAGGTGAAGTCTGGAGGGTGAATCAGAAGAAGCAGAAGAAGGAGAAGGAGAAGGTGAAGTCTGGAGGGTGATTCAGAAGAAGTAGAAGAAGGAGAAGGAGAAGGTGTAGTCTGGAGGGTGAATCAGAAGTGGTAGACGAAGGAGAAGGAGAAGGTGAAGTCTGGAGGGTGAATCAGAAGAAGCAGAAGAAGGAGATGGAGAAGGTGAAGTCTGGAGGGTGAATCAGAAGAAGTAGAAGATGGAGAAGGAGAAGGTGAAGTCTGGAGGGTGAATCAGAAGAAGCAGAAGAAGGAGAAGGAGAAGGTGAAGTCTGGAGGGTGAATCAGAAGAAGCAGAAGAAGGAGAAGGAGAAGGTGAAGTCTGGAGGGTGAATCAGAAGAAGCAGAAGAAGGAGAAGGAGAAGGTGAAGTCTGGAGGGTGAATCAGAAGAAGTAGAAGAAGGAGAAGGAGAAGGTGAAGTCTGGAGCGTGAAGCAGAAGAAGTAGAAGAAGGAGAAGGAGAAGGTGAAGTCAGGAGGGTGAATCAGAAGAAGTAGAAGAAGGAGAAGGAGAAGGTGAAGTCAGGAGGGTGAATCAGAAGAAGCAGAAGAAGGAGAAGGAGAAGGTGAAGTCTGGAGGGTGAATCAGAAGAATCAGAAGAAGGAGAAGGAGAAGGTGAAGTCTGGAGGGTGAATCAGAAGAAGCAGAAGAAAGAGAAGGAGAAGGTGAAGTCTGGAGGGTGAAGCAGAAGAAACAGAAGAAGGAGAAGGAGAAGGTGAAGACTGGAGGGTGAATCAGAAGAAGTAGAAGAAGGAGAAGGAGAAGGTGAAGTCTGGAGGGTGAATCAGAAGAAGTAGAAGAAGGAGAAGGAGAAGGTGAAGTCTGGAGGGTGAATCAGAAGAAGCAGAAGAAGGAGAAGGAGAAGGTGAAGTCTGGAGGGTGAATCAGAAGAAGCAGAAGAAGGAGAAGGAGAAGATGAAGTCTGGAGGGTGAATCAGAAGAAGTAGAAGAAGGAGAAGGAGAAGGTGAAGTCTGGAGGGTGAATCAGAAGTAGTAGAAGAAGGAGAAGGAGAAGGTGAAGTCTGGAGGGTGAATCAGAAGAAACAGAAGAAGGAGAAGGAGAAGGTGTAGTCTGGAGGGTGAATCAGAAGAAGTAGAAGAAGGAGAAGGAGAAGGTGTAGTCTGGAGGGTGAATCAGAAGTGGTAGACGAAGGAGAAGGAGAAGGTGAAGTCTGGAGGGTGAATCAGAAGAAGCAGAAGAAGGAGATGGAGAAGGTGAAGTCTGGAGGGTGAATCAGAAGAAGTAGAAGATGGAGAAGGAGAAGGTGAAGTCTGGAGGGTGAATCAGAAGAAGCAGAAGAAGGAGAAGGAGAAGGTGAAGTCTGGAGGGTGAATCAGAAGAAGCAGAAGAAGGAGAAGGAGAAGGTGAAGTCTGGAGGGTGATTCAGAAGAAGCAGAATAAGGAGAAGGAGAAGGTGATGTCTGGAGGGTGAATCAGAAGAAGCAGAAGAATGAGAAGGAGAAGGTGAAGTCTGGAGGGTGAATCAGAAGAAGTAGAAGAAGGAGAAGGAGAAGGTGAAGTCTGGAGGGTGAATCAGAAGAAGTAGAAGAAGGAGAAGGAGAAGGTGAAGTCTGGAGGGTGAATCAAAAGAAGTAGAAGAAGGAGAAGGAGAAGGTGAAGTCTGGAGGGTGAAGCAGAAGAATTAGAAGATGGAGAAGGAGAAGGTGAAGTCAGGAGGGTGAATCAGAAGAAGTAGAAGAAGGAGAAGGAGAAGGTGAAGTCTGGAGGGTGAATCAGAAGAAGTAGAAGAAGGAGAAGGAGAAGGTGAAGTCTGGAGGGTGAATCAAAAGAAGTAGAAGAAGGAGAAGGAGAAGGTGAAGTCTGGAGGGTGAAGCAGAAGAATTAGAAGATGGAGAAGGAGAAGGTGAAGTCAGGAGGGTGAATCAGAAGAAGTAGAAGAAGGAGAAGGAGAAGGTGAAGTCAGGAGGGTGAATCAGAAGAAGCAGAAGATGGAGAAGGAGAAGGTGAAGTCTGGAGGGTGAATCAGAAGAATCAGAAGAAGGAGAAGGAGAAGGTGAAGTCTGGAGGGTGAATCAGAAGAAGCAAAGGAAGGAGAAGGAGAAGGTGAAGTCTGGAGGTTGAATCAGAAGAAGCAGAATAAGGAGAAGGAGAAGGTGAAGTCTGGAGGGTGAATCAGAAGAAGCAGAATAAGGAGAAGGAGAAGGTGAAGTCTGGAGGGTGAATCAGAAGAAGCAGAAGAAGGAGAAGGAGAAGGTGAAGTCTGGAGGGTTAATCAGAAGAAATAGAAGAAGGAGAAGGAGAAGGTGAAGTCTGGAGGGTGAAGCAGAAGAAGTAGAAGAAGGAGAAGGAGAAGGTGAAGTCAGGAGGGTGAATCAGAAGAAGTAGAAGAAGGAGAAGGAGAAGGTGAAGTCAGGAGGGTGAATCAGAAGAAGCAGAAGAAGGAGAAGGAGAAGGTGAAGTCTGGAGGGTGAATCAGAAGAATCAGAAGAAGGAGAAGGAGAAGGTGAAGTCTGGAGGGTGAATCAGAAGAAGCAGAAGAAAGAGAAGGAGAAGGTGAAGTCTGGAGGGTGAAGCAGAAGAAACAGAAGAAGGAGAAGGAGAAGGTGAAGACTGGAGGGTGAATCAGAAGAAGTAGACGAAGGAGAAGGAGAAGGTGAAGTCTGGAGGGTGAATCAGAAGAAGTAGAAGAAGGAGAAGGAGAAGGTGAAGTCTGGAGGGTGAATCAGAAGAAGTAGAAGAAGGAGAAGGAGAAGGTGAAGTCTGGAGGGTGAATCAGAAGAAGTAGAAGAAGGAGAAGGAGAAGATGAAGTCTGGAGGGTGAATCAGAAGAAACAGAAGAAGGAGAAGGAGAAGGTGAAGTCTGGAGGGTGAATCAGAAGAAGTAGAAGAAGGAGAAGGAGAAGGTGTAGTCTGGAGGGTGAATCAGAAGAAGTAGACGAAGGAGAAGGAGAAGGTGAAGTCTGGAGGGTGAATCAGAAGAAGCAGAAGAAGGAGAAGGAGAAGGTGAAGTCTGGAGGGTGAATCAGAAGAAGCAGAATAAGGAGAAGGAGAAGGTGAAGTCTGGAGGGTGAATCAGAAGAAGCAGAAGAAGGAGAAGGAGAAGGTGAAGTCTGGAGGGTGAATCAGAAGAAGTAGAAGAAGGAGAAGGAGAAGGTGAAGTCTGGAGGGTGAAGCAGAAGAAGTAGAAGAAGGATAAGGAGAAGGTGAAGTCAGGAGGGTGAATCAGAAGAAGTAGAAGAAGGAGAAGGAGAAGGTGAAGTCAGGAGGGTGAATCAGAAGAAGCAGAAGAAGGAGAAGGAGAAGGTGAAGTCTGGAGGGTGAATCAGAAGAATCAGAAGAAGGAGAAGGAAAAGGTGAAGTCTGGAGGGTGAATCAGAAGAAGCAGAAGAAAGAGAAGGAGAAGGTGAAGTCTGGAGGGTGAAGCAGAAGAAACAGAAGAAGGAGAAGGAGAAGGTGAAGACTGGAGGGTGAATCAGAAGAAGTAGACGAAGGAGAAGGAGAAGGTGAAGTCTGGAGGGTGAATCAGAAGAAGTAGAAGAAGGAGAAGGAGAAGGTGAAGTCTGGAGGGTGAATCAGAAGAAGTAGAAGAAGGAGAAGGAGAAGGTGAAGTCTGGAGGGTGAATCAGAAGAAGTAGAAGAAGGAGAAGGAGAAGATGAAGTCTGGAGGGTGAATCAGAAGAAACAGAAGAAGGAGAAGGAGAAGGTGAAGTCTGGAGGGTGAATCAGAAGAAGTAGAAGAAGGAGAAGGAGAAGGTGTAGTCTGGAGGGTGAATCAGAAGAA
Source organism: Somniosus microcephalus (assembly GCF_052327205.1). Taxonomy (NCBI): domain Eukaryota; kingdom Metazoa; phylum Chordata; class Chondrichthyes; order Squaliformes; family Somniosidae; genus Somniosus; species Somniosus microcephalus. The sequence goes on along the minus strand of NW_028225431.1, from coordinate 430,359 downwards.
GTAGACGAAGGAGAAGGAGAAGGTGAAGTCTGGAGGGTGAATCAGAAGAAGCAGAAGAAGGAGAAGGAGAAGGTGAAGTCAGGAGGGTGAATCAGAAGAAGTAGAAGAAGGAGAAGGAGAAGGTGAAGTCAGGAGGGTGAATCAGAAGAAGCAGAAGAAGGAGAAGGAGAAGGTGAAGTCTGGAGGGTGAATCAGAAGAATCAGAAGAAGGAGAAGGAAAAGGTGAAGTCTGGAGGGTGAATCAGAAGAAGCAGAAGAAAGAGAAGGAGAAGGTGAAGTCTGGAGGGTGAAGCAGAAGAAACAGAAGAAGGAGAAGGAGAAGGTGAAGACTGGAGGGTGAATCAGAAGAAGTAGACGAAGGAGAAGGAGAAGGTGAAGTCTGGAGGGTGAATCAGAAGAAGTAGAAGAAGGAGAAGGAGAAGGTGAAGTCTGGAGGGTGAATCAGAAGAAGTAGAAGAAGGAGAAGGAGAAGATGAAGTCTGGAGGGTGAATCAGAAGAAGTAGAAGAAGGAGAAGGAGAAGGTGAAGTCTGGAGGGTGAATCAGAAGTAGTAGAAGAAGGAGAAGGAGAAGGTGAAGTCTGGAGGGTGAATCAGAAGAAACAGAAGAAGGAGAAGGAGAAGGTGTAGTCTGGAGGGTGAATCAGAAGAAGTAGAAGAAGGAGAAGGAGAAGGTGTAGTCTGGAGGGTGAATCAGAAGTGGTAGACGAAGGAGAAGGAGAAGGTGAAGTCTGGAGGGTGAATCAGAAGAAGCAGAAGAAGGAGATGGAGAAGGTGAAGTCTGGAGGGTGAATCAGAAGAAGTAGAAGATGGAGAAGGAGAAGGTGAAGTCTGGAGGGTGAATCAGAAGAAGCAGAAGAAGGAGAAGGAGAAGGTGAAGTCTGGAGGGTGAATCAGAAGAAGCAGAAGAAGGAGAAGGAGAAGGTGAAGTCTGGAGGGTGATTCAGAAGAAGCAGAATAAGGAGAAGGAGAAGGTGATGTCTGGAGGGTGAATCAGAAGAAGCAGAAGAATGAGAAGGAGAAGGTGAAGTCTGGAGGGTGAATCAGAAGAAGTAGAAGAAGGAGAAGGAGAAGGTGAAGTCTGGAGGGTGAATCAGAAGAAGTAGAAGAAGGAGAAGGAGAAGGTGAAGTCTGGAGGGTGAATCAAAAGAAGTAGAAGAAGGAGAAGGAGAAGGTGAAGTCTGGAGGGTGAAGCAGAAGAATTAGAAGATGGAGAAGGAGAAGGTGAAGTCAGGAGGGTGAATCAGAAGAAGTAGAAGAAGGAGAAGGAGAAGGTGAAGTCTGGAGGGTGAATCAGAAGAAGTAGAAGAAGGAGAAGGAGAAGGTGAAGTCTGGAGGGTGAATCAAAAGAAGTAGAAGAAGGAGAAGGAGAAGGTGAAGTCTGGAGGGTGAAGCAGAAGAATTAGAAGATGGAGAAGGAGAAGGTGAAGTCAGGAGGGTGAATCAGAAGAAGTAGAAGAAGGAGAAGGAGAAGGTGAAGTCAGGAGGGTGAATCAGAAGAAGCAGAAGATGGAGAAGGAGAAGGTGAAGTCTGGAGGGTGAATCAGAAGAATCAGAAGAAGGAGAAGGAGAAGGTGAAGTCTGGAGGGTGAATCAGAAGAAGCAAAGGAAGGAGAAGGAGAAGGTGAAGTCTGGAGGTTGAATCAGAAGAAGCAGAATAAGGAGAAGGAGAAGGTGAAGTCTGGAGGGTGAATCAGAAGAAGCAGAATAAGGAGAAGGAGAAGGTGAAGTCTGGAGGGTGAATCAGAAGAAGCAGAAGAAGGAGAAGGAGAAGGTGAAGTCTGGAGGGTTAATCAGAAGAAATAGAAGAAGGAGAAGGAGAAGGTGAAGTCTGGAGGGTGAAGCAGAAGAAGTAGAAGAAGGAGAAGGAGAAGGTGAAGTCAGGAGGGTGAATCAGAAGAAGTAGAAGAAGGAGAAGGAGAAGGTGAAGTCAGGAGGGTGAATCAGAAGAAGCAGAAGAAGGAGAAGGAGAAGGTGAAGTCTGGAGGGTGAATCAGAAGAATCAGAAGAAGGAGAAGGAGAAGGTGAAGTCTGGAGGGTGAATCAGAAGAAGCAGAAGAAAGAGAAGGAGAAGGTGAAGTCTGGAGGGTGAAGCAGAAGAAACAGAAGAAGGAGAAGGAGAAGGTGAAGACTGGAGGGTGAATCAGAAGAAGTAGACGAAGGAGAAGTAGAAGGTGAAGTCTGGAGGGTGAATCAGAAGAAGTAGAAGAAGGAGAAGGAGAAGGTGAAGTCTGGAGGGTGAATCAGAAGAAGTAGAAGAAGGAGAAGGAGAAGGTGAAGTCTGGAGGGTGAATCAGAAGAAGTAGAAGAAGGAGAAGGAGAAGATGAAGTCTGGAGGGTGAATCAGAAGAAACAGAAGAAGGAGAAGGAGAAGGTGAAGTCTGGAGGGTGAATCAGAAGAAGTAGAAGAAGGAGAAGGAGAAGGTGTAGTCTGGAGGGTGAATCAGAAGAAGTAGACGAAGGAGAAGGAGAAGGTGAAGTCTGGAGGGTGAATCAGAAGAAGCAGAAGAAGGAGAAGGAGAAGGTGAAGTCTGGAGGGTGAATCAGAAGAAGCAGAATAAGGAGAAGGAGAAGGTGAAGTCTGGAGGGTGAATCAGAAGAAGCAGAAGAAGGAGAAGGAGAAGGTGAAGTCTGGAGGGTGAATCAGAAGAAGTAGAAGAAGGAGAAGGAGAAGGTGAAGTCTGGAGGGTGAAGCAGAAGAAGTAGAAGAAGGATAAGGAGAAGGTGAAGTCAGGAGGGTGAATCAGAAGAAGTAGAAGAAGGAGAAGGAGAAGGTGAAGTCAGGAGGGTGAATCAGAAGAAGCAGAAGAAGGAGAAGGAGAAGGTGAAGTCTGGAGGGTGAATCAGAAGAATCAGAAGAAGGAGAAGGAAAAGGTGAAGTCTGGAGGGTGAATCAGAAGAAGCAGAAGAAAGAGAAGGAGAAGGTGAAGTCTGGAGGGTGAAGCAGAAGAAACAGAAGAAGGAGAAGGAGAAGGTGAAGACTGGAGGGTGAATCAGAAGAAGTAGACGAAGGAGAAGGAGAAGGTGAAGTCTGGAGGGTGAATCAGAAGAAGTAGAAGAAGGAGAAGGAGAAGGTGAAGTCTGGAGGGTGAATCAGAAGAAGTAGAAGAAGGAGAAGGAGAAGGTGAAGTCTGGAGGGTGAATCAGAAGAAGTAGAAGAAGGAGAAGGAGAAGATGAAGTCTGGAGGGTGAATCAGAAGAAACAGAAGAAGGAGAAGGAGAAGGTGAAGTCTGGAGGGTGAATCAGAAGAAGTAGAAGAAGGAGAAGGAGAAGGTGTAGTCTGGAGGGTGAATCAGAAGAAGTAGACGAAGGAGAAGGAGAAGGTGAAGTCTGGAGGGTGAATCAGAAGAAGCAGAAGAAGGAGAAGGAGAAGGTGAAGTCAGGAGGGTGAATCAGAAGAAGTAGAAGAAGGAGAAGGAGAAGGTGAAGTCAGGAGGGTGAATCAGAAGAAGCAGAAGAAGGAGAAGGAGAAGGTGAAGTCTGGAGGGTGAATCAGAAGAATCAGAAGAAGGAGAAGGAAAAGGTGAAGTCTGGAGGGTGAATCAGAAGAAGCAGAAGAAAGAGAAGGAGAAGGTGAAGTCTGGAGGGTGAAGCAGAAGAAACAGAAGAAGGAGAAGGAGAAGGTGAAGACTGGAGGGTGAATCAGAAGAAGTAGACGAAGGAGAAGGAGAAGGTGAAGTCTGGAGGGTGAATCAGAAGAAGTAGAAGAAGGAGAAGGAGAAGGTGAAGTCTGGAGGGTGAATCAGAAGAAGTAGAAGAAGGAGAAGGAGAAGGTGAAGTCTGGAGGGTGAATCAGAAGAAGTAGAAGAAGGAGAAGGAGAAGATGAAGTCTGGAGGGTGAATCAGAAGAAACAGAAGAAGGAGAAGGAGAAGGTGAAGTCTGGAGGGTGAATCAGAAGAAGTAGAAGAAGGAGAAGGAGAAGGTGTAGTCTGGAGGGTGAATCAGAAGAAGTAGACGAAGGAGAAGGAGAAGGTGAAGTCTGGAGGGTGAATCAGAAGAAGCAGAAGAAGGAGAAGGAGAAGGTGAAGTCTGGAGGGTGAATCAGAAGAAGTAGAAGAAGGAGAAGGAGAAGGTGAAGTCTGGAGGGTGAATCAGAAGAAGCAGAAGAAGGAGAAGGAGAAGGTGAAGTCTGGAGGGTGAATCAGAAGAAGCAGAAGAAGGAGAAGGAGAAGGTGAAGTCTGGAGGGTGAATCAGAAGAAGCAGAATAAGGAGAAGGAGAAGGTGAAGTCTGGAGGGTGAATCAGAAGAAGCAGAAGAAGGAGAAGGAGAAGGTGAAGTCTGGAGGGTGAATCAGAAGAAGTAGAAGAAGGAGATGGAGAAGATGAAGTCTGGAGGGTGAATCAGAAGAAGTAGAAGAAGGAGAAGGAGAAGGTGAAGTCTGGAGGGTGAATCAGAAGAAGTAGAAGAAGGAGAAGGAGAAGATGAAGTCTGGAGGGTGAATCAGAAGAAACAGAAGAAGGAGAAGGAGAAGGTGAAGTCTGGAGGGTGAATCAGAAGAAGTAGAAGAAGGAGAAGGAGAAGGTGTAGTCTGGAGGGAGAATCAGACGAAGTAGACGAAGGAGAAGGAGAAGGTGAAGTCTGGAGGGTGAATCAGAAGAAGCAGAAGAAGGAGAAGGAGAAGGTGAAGTCTGGAGGGTGAATCAGAAGAAGTAGAAGAAGGAGAAGGAGAAGGTGAAGTCTGGAGGGTGAATCAGAAGAAGCAGAATAAGGAGAAGGAGAAGGTGAAGTCTGGAGGGTGAATCAGAAGAAGCAGAAGAAGGAGAAGGAGAAGGTGAAGTCTGGAGGGTGAATCAGAAGAAGTAGAAGAAGGAGAAGGAGAAGATGAAGTCTGGAGGGTGAATCAGAAGAAGTAGAAGAAGGAGAAGGAGAAGGTGAAGTCTGGAGGGTGAATCAGAAGAAGTAGAAGAAGGAGAAGGAGAAGATGAAGTCTGGAGGGTGAATCAGAAGAAACAGAAGAAGGAGAAGGAGAAGGTGAAGTCTGGAGGGTGAATCAGAAGAAGTAGAAGAAGGAGAAGGAGAAGGTGTAGTCTGGAGGGTGAATCAGAAGAAGTAGACGAAGGAGAAGGAGAAGGTGAAGTCTGGAGGGTGAATCAGAAGAAGCAGAAGAAGGAGAAGGAGAAGGTGAAGTCTGGAGGGTGAATCAGAAGAAGTAGAAGAAGGAGAAGGAGAAGGTGAAGTCTGGAGGGTGAATCAGAAGAAGCAGAAGAAGGAGAAGGAGAAGGTGAAGTCTGGAGGGTGAATCAGAAGAAGTAGAAGAAGGAGAAGGAGAAGTTGAAGTCTGGAGGGTGAAGCAGAAGAAGTAGAAGATGGAGAAGGAGAAGGTGAAGTCAGGAGGGTGAATCAGAAGAAGTAGAAGAAGGAGAAGGAGAAGGTGAAGTCAGGAGGGTGAATCAGAAGAAGCAGAAGATGGAGAAGGAGAAGGTGAAGTCTGGAGGGTGAATCAGAAGAATCAGAAGAAGGAGAAGGAGAAGGTGAAGTCTGGAGGGTGAATCAGAAGAAGCAAAGGAAGGAGAAGGAGAAGGTGAAGTCTGGAGGGTGAATCAGAAGAAGCAGAATAAGGAGAAGGAGAAGGTGAAGTCTGGAGGGTGAATCAGAAGAAGCAGAATAAGGAGAAGGAGAAGGTGAAGTCTGGAGGGTGAATCAGAAGAAGCAGAAGAAGGAGAAGGAGAAGGTGAAGTCTGGAGGGTGAATCAGAAGAAGTAGAAGAAGGAGAAGGAGAAGGTGAAGTCTGGAGCGTGAAGCAGAAGAAGTAGAAGAAGGAGAAGGAGAAGGTGAAGTCAGGAGGGTGAATCAGAAGAAGTAGAAGAAGGAGAAGGAGAAGGTGAAGTCAGGAGGGTGAATCAGAAGAAGCAGAAGAAGGAGAAGGAGAAGGTGAAGTCTGGAGGGTGAATCAGAAGAATCAGAAGAAGGAGAAGGAGAAGGTGAAGTCTGGAGGGTGAATCAGAAGAAGCAGAAGAAAGAGAAGGAGAAGGTGAAGTCTGGAGGGTGAAGCAGAAGAAACAGAAGAAGGAGAAGGAGAAGGTGAAGACTGGAGGGTGAATCAGAAGAAGTAGAAGAAGGAGAAGGAGAAGGTGAAGTCTGGAGGGTGAATCAGAAGAAGTAGAAGAAGGAGAAGGAGAAGGTGAAGTCTGGAGGGTGAATCAGAAGAAGCAGAAGAAGGAGAAGGAGAAGGTGAAGTCTGGAGGGTGAATCAGAAGAAGCAGAAGAAGGAGAAGGAGAAGGTGAAGTCTGGAGAGTGAAGCAGAAGAAGTAGAAGAAGGAGAAGGAGAAGGTGAAGTCAGGAGGGTGAATCAGAAGATGTAGAAGAAGGAGAAGGAGAAGGTGAAGTCAGGAGGGTGAATCAGAAGAAGCAGAAGAAGGAGAAGGAGAAGGTGAAGTCTGGAGGGTGAATCAGAAGAATTAGAAGAAGGAGAAGGAGAAGGTGAAGTCTGGAGGGTGAATCAGAAGAAGCAGAAGAAAGAGAAGGAGAAGGTAAAGTCTGGAGGGTGAATCAGAAGAGGTAGAAGAAGGAGAAGGAGAAGGTGAAGTCTGGAGGGTGAATCAGAAGAAGCAGAAGAAGGAGAAGGAGAAGGTGAAGTCTGGAGGGTGAATCAGAAGAAGTAGAAGAAGGAGAAGGAGAAGGTGAAGTCTGGAGGGTGAATCAGAAGAAGCAGAAGAAGGAGAAGGAGAAGGTGAAGTCTGGAGGGTGAATCAGAAGAAGCAGAAGAAGGAGAAGGAGAAGGTGAAGTCTGGAGGGTGAATCAGAAGAAGCAGAATAAGGAGAAGGAGAAGGTGAAGTCTGGAGGGTGAATCAGAAGAAGCAGAAGAAGGAGAAGGAGAAGGTGAAGTCTGGAGGGTGAATCAAAAGAAGTAGAAGAAGGAGAAGGAGAAGGTGAAGTCTGGAGGGTGAAGCAGAAGAAGTAGAAGAAGTAGAAGGAGAAGGTGAAGTCAGGAGGGTGAATCAGAAGAAGTAGAAGAAGGAGAAGGAGAAGGTGAAGTCAGGAGGGTGAATCAGAAGAAGCAGAAGAAGGAGATAGAGAAGGTGAAGTCTGGAGGGTGAATCAGAAGAATCAGAAGAAGGAGAATGAGAAGGTGAAGTCTGGAGGGTGAAGCAGAAGAAGCAGAAGAAAGAGAAGGAGAAGGTGAAGTCTGGAGGGTGAAGCAGAAGAAACAGAAGAAGACTGGAGGGTGAATCAGAAGAAGTAGAAGAAGGAGAAGAAGAAGGTGAAGTCTGGAGGGTGAATCAGAAGAAGTAGAAGAAGGAGAAGGAGAAGGTGAAGTCTGGAGGGTGAATCAGAAGAAGCAGAAGAAGGAGAAGGAGAAGGTGAAGTCTGGAGGGTGAATCAGAAGAAGCAGAAGAAGGAGAAGGAGAAGATGAAGTCTGGAGGGTGAATCAGAAGAAGTAGAAGAAGGAGAAGGAGAAGGTGAGGTCTGGAGGGTGAATCAGAAGAAGCAGAAGAAGGAGAAGGAGAAGGTGAAGTCTGGAGGGTGAATCAGAAGAAGCAGAAGAAGGAGAAGGAGAAGGTGAAGTCTGGAGGGTGAATCAGAAGAAGCAGAAGAAGGAGAAGGAGAAGGTGAAGTCAGGAGGGTGAATCAGAAGAAGCAGAAGAAGGAGAAGGAGAAGGTGAAGTTAGGAGGGTGAATCAGAAGAAGCAGAAGAAGGAGAAGGAGCAGGTGAAGTCAGGGGGGTGTAGCAGAAGAAGTAGAAGAAGGAGAAGGAGAAGGTGAAGTCAGGACGGTGAAGCAGAAGAAGCAGAAGAAGGAGAAGGAGAAGATGAAGTCTGGAGGGTGAATCAGAAGAATCAGAAGAAGGAGAAGGAGAAGGTGAAGTCTGGAGGGTGAATCAGAAGAAGCAGAAGAAAGAGAAGGAGAAGGTGAAGTCTGGAGGGTGAAGCAGAAGAAACAGAAGAAGGAGAAGGAGAAGGTGAAGACTGGAGGGTGAATCAGAAGAAGTAGAAGAAGGAGAAGGAGAAGATGAAGTCTGGAGGGTGAATCAGAAGAAACAGAAGAAGGAGAAGGAGAAGGTGAAGTCTGGAGGGTGAATCAGAAGAAGTAGAAGAAGGAGAAGGAGAAGGTGTAGTCTGGAGGGTGAATCAGAAGAAGTAGACGAAGGAGAAGGAGAAGGTGAAGTCTGGAGGGTGAATCAGAAGAAGCAGAAGAAGGAGAAGGAGAAGGTGAAGTCTGGAGGGTGAATCAGAAGAAGTAGAAGAAAGAGAAGGAGAAGGTGAAGTCTGGAGGGTGAAGCAGAAGAAACAGAAGAAGGAGAAGGAGAAGGTGAAGACTGGAGGGTGAATCAGAAGAATCAAAGGAAGGAGAAGGAGAAGGTGAAGTCTGGAGGTTGAATCAGAAGAAGCAGAATAAGGAGAAGGAGAAGGTGAAGTCTGGAGGGTGAATCAGAAGAAGCAGAATAAGGAGAAGGAGAAGGTGAAGTCTGGAGGGTGAATCAGAAGAAGCAGAAGAAGGAGAAGGAGAAGGTGAAGTCTGGAGGGTTAATCAGAAGAAGTAGAAGAAGGAGAAGGAGAAGGTGAAGTCTGGAGGGTGAAGCAGAAGAAGTAGAAGAAGGAGAAGGAGAAGGTGAAGTCAGGAGGGTGAATCAGAAGAAGTAGAAGAAGGAGAAGGAGAAGGTGAAGTCAGGAGGGTGAATCAGAAGAAGCAGAAGAAGGAGAAGGAGAAGGTGAAGTCTGGAGGGTGAATCAGAAGAATCAGAAGAAGGAGAAGGAGAAGGTGAAGTCTGGAGGGTGAATCAGAAGAAGCAGAAGAAAGAGAAGGAGAAGGTGAAGTCTGGAGGGTGAAGCAGAAGAAACAGAAGAAGGAGAAGGAGAAGGTGAAGACTGGAGGGTGAATCAGAAGAAGTAGACGAAGGAGAAGGAGAAGGTGAAGTCTGGAGGGTGAATCAGAAGAAGTAGAAGAAGGAGAAGGAGAAGGTGAAGTCTGGAGGGTGAATCAGAAGATGTAGAAGAAGGAGAAGGAGAAGGTGAAGTCTGGAGGGTGAATCAGAAGAAGTAGAAGAAGGAGAAGGAGAAGATGAAGTCTGGAGGGTGAATCAGAAGAAACAGAAGAAGGAGAAGGAGAAGGTGAAGTCTGGAGGGTGAATCAGAAGAAGTAGAAGAAGGAGAAGGAGAAGGTGTAGTCTGGAGGGTGAATCAGAAGAAGTACACGAAGGAGAAGGAGAAGGTGAAGTCTGGAGGGTGAATCAGAAGAAGCAGAAGAAGGAGAAGGAGAAGGTGAAGTCTGGAGGGTGAATCAGAAGAAGTAGAAGAAGGAGAAGGAGAAGGTGAAGTCTGGAGGGTGAATCAGAAGAAGCAGAAGAAGGAGAAGGAGAAGGTGAAGTCTGGAGGGTGAATCAGAAGAAGCAGAAGAAGGAGAAGGAGAAGGTGAAGTCTGGAGGGTGAATCAGAAGAAGCAGAATAAGGAGAAGGAGAAGGTGAAGTCTGGAGGGTGAATCAGAAGAAGCAGAATAAGGAGAAGGAGAAGGTGAAGTCTGGAGGGTGAATCAGAAGAAGCAGAAGAAGGAGAAGGAGAAGGTGAAGTCTGGAGGGTGAATCAGAAGAAGTAGAAGAAGGAGAAGGAGAAGGTGAAGTCTGGAGGGTGAAGCAGAAGAAGTAGAAGAAGGAGAAGGAGAAGGTGAAGTCAGGAGGGTGAATCAGAAGAAGTAGAAGAAGGAGAAGGAGAAGGTGAAGTCAGGAGGGTGAATCAGAAGAAGCAGAAGAAGGAGAAGGAGAAGGTGAAGTCTGGAGGGTGAATCAGAAGAATCAGAAGAAGGAGAAGGAAAAGGTGAAGTCTGGAGGGTGAATCAGAAGAAGCAGAAGAAAGAGAAGGAGAAGGTGAAGTCTGGAGGGTGAAGCAGAAGAAACAGAAGAAGGAGAAGGAGAAGGTGAAGACTGGAGGGTGAATCAGAAGAAGTAGACGAAGGAGAAGGAGAAGGTGAAGTCTGGAGGGTGAATCAGAAGAAGTAGAAGAAGGAGAAGGAGAAGGTGAAGTCTGGAGGGTGAATCAGAAGAAGTAGAAGAAGGAGAAGGAGAAGGTGAAGTCTGGAGGGTGAATCAGAAGAAGTAGAAGAAGGAGAAGGAGAAGATGAAGTCTGGAGGGTGAATCAGAAGAAACAGAAGAAGGAGAAGGAGAAGGTGAAGTCTGGAGGGTGAATCAGAAGAAGTAGAAGAAGGAGAAGGAGAAGGTGTAGTCTGGAGGGTGAATCAGAAGAAGTAGACGAAGGAGAAGGAGAAGGTGAAGTCTGGAGGGTGAATCAGAAGAAGCAGAAGAAGGAGAAGGAGAAGGTGAAGTCTGGAGGGTGAATCAGAAGAAGTAGAAGAAGGAGAAGGAGAAGGTGAAGTCTGGAGGGTGAATCAGAAGAAGCAGAAGAAGGAGAAGGAGAAGGTGAAGTCTGGAGGGTGAATCAGAAGAAGCAGAAGAAGGAGAAGGAGAAGGTGAAGTCTGGAGGGTGAATCAGTAGAAGCAGAATAAGGAGAAGGAGAAGGTGAAGTCTGGAGGGTGAATCAGAAGAAGCAGAAGAAGGAGAAGGAGAAGGTGAAGTCTGGAGGGTGAATCAGAAGAAGTAGAAGAAGGAGATGGAGAAGATGAAGTCTGGAGGGTGAATCAGAAGAAGTAGAAGAAGGAGAAGGAGAAGGTGAAGTCTGGAGGGTGAATCAGAAGAAGTAGAAGAAGGAGAAGGAGAAGATGAAGTCTGGAGGGTGAATCAGAAGAAACAGAAGAAGGAGAAGGAGAAGGTAAAGTCTGGAGGGTGAATCAGAAGAAGTAGAAGAAGGAGAAGGAGAAGGTGTAGTCTGGAGGGAGAATCAGAAGAAGTAGACGAAGGAGAAGGAGAAGGTGAAGTCTGGAGGGTGAATCAGAAGAAGCAGAAGAAGGAGAAGGAGAAGGTGAAGTCTGGAGGGTGAATCAGAAGAAGTAGAAGAAGGAGAAGGAGAAGGTGAAGTCTGGAGGGTGAATCAGAAGAAGCAGAATAAGGAGAAGGAGAAGGTGAAGTCTGGAGGGTGAATCAGAAGAAGCAGAAGAAGGAGAAGGAGAAGGTGAAGTCTGGAGGGTGAATCAGAAGAAGTAGAAGAAGGAGAAGGAGAAGATGAAGTCTGGAGGGTGAATCAGAAGAAGTAGAAGAAGGAGAAGGAGAAGGTGAAGTCTGGAGGGTGAATCAGAAGAAGTAGAAGAAGGAGAAGGAGAAGATGAAGTCTGGAGGGTGAATCAGAAGAAACAGAAGAAGGAGAAGGAGAAGGTGAAGTCTGGAGGGTGAATCAGAAGAAGTAGAAGAAGGAGAAGGAGAAGGTGTAGTCTGGAGGGTGAATCAGAAGAAGTAGACGAAGGAGAAGGAGAAGGTGAAGTCTGGAGGGTGAATCAGAAGAAGCAGAATAAGGAGAAGGAGAAGGTGAAGTCTGGAGGGTGAATCAGAAGAAGTAGAAGAAGGAGAAGGAGAAGGTGAAGTCTGGAGGGTGAATCAGAAGAAGCAGAAGAAGGAGAAGGAGAAGGTGAAGTCTGGAGGGTGAATCAGAAGAAGTAGAAGAAGGAGAAGGAGAAGTTGAAGTCTGGAGGGTGAAGCAGAAGAAGTAGAAGATGGAGAAGGAGAAGGTGAAGTCAGGAGGGTGAATCAGAAGAAGTAGAAGAAGGAGAAGGAGAAGGTGAAGTCAGGAGGGTGAATCAGAAGAAGCAGAAGATGGAGAAGGAGAAGGTGAAGTCTGGAGGGTGAATCAGAAGAATCAGAAGAAGGAGAAGGAGAAGGTGAAGTCTGGAGGGTGAATCAGAAGAAGCAAAGGAAGGAGAAGGAGAAGGTGAAGTCTGGAGGGTGAATCAGAAGAAGCAGAATAAGGAGAAGGAGAAGGTGAAGTCTGGAGGGTGAATCAGAAGAAGCAGAATAAGGAGAAGGAGAAGGTGAAGTCTGGAGGGTGAATCAGAAGAAGCAGAAGAAGGAGAAGGAGAAGGTGAAGTCTGGAGGGTGAATCAGAAGAAGTAGAAGAAGGAGAAGGAGAAGGTGAAGTCTGGAGCGTGAAGCAGAAGAAGTAGAAGAAGGAGAAGGAGAAGGTGAAGTCAGGAGGGTGAATCAGAAGAAGTAGAAGAAGGAGAAGGAGAAGGTGAAGTCAGGAGGGTGAATCAGAAGAAGCAGAAGAAGGAGAAGGAGAAGGTGAAGTCTGGAGGGTGAATCAGAAGAATCAGAAGAAGGAGAAGGAGAAGGTGAAGTCTGGAGGGTGAAGCAGAAGAAGCAGAAGAAAGAGAAGGAGAAGGTGAAGTCTGGAGGGTGAAGCAGAAGAAACAGAAGAAGGAGAAGGAGAAGGTGAAGACTGGAGGGTGAATCAGAAGAAGTAGAAGAAGGAGAAGGAGAAGGTGAAGTCTGGAGGGTGAATCAGAAGAAGTAGAAGAAGGAGAAGGAGAAGGTGAAGTCTGGAGGGTGAATCAGAAGAAGCAGAAGAAGGAGAAGGAGAAGGTGAAGTCTGGAGGGTGAATCAGAAGAAGCAGAAGAAGGAGAAGGAGAAGATGAAGTCTGGAGGGTGAATCAGAAGAAGTAGAAGAAGGAGAAGGAGAAGGTGAAGTCTGGAGGGTGAATCAGAAGTAGTAGAAGAAGGAGAAGGAGAAGGTGAAGTCTGGAGGGTGAATCAGAAGAAACAGAAGAAGGAGAAGGAGAAGGTGTAGTCTGGAGGGTGAATCAGAAGAAGTAGAAGAAGGAGAAGGAGAAGGTGTAGTCTGGAGGGTGAATCAGAAGTGGTAGACGAAGGAGAAGGAGAAGGTGAAGTCTGGAGGGTGAATCAGAAGAAGCAGAAGAAGGAGATGGAGAAGGTGAAGTCTGGAGGGTGAATCAGAAGAAGTAGAAGATGGAGAAGGAGAAGGTGAAGTCTGGAGGGTGAATCAGAAGAAGCAGAAGAAGGAGAAGGAGAAGGTGAAGTCTGGAGGGTGAATCAGAAGAAGCAGAAGAAGGAGAAGGAGAAGGTGAAGTCTGGAGGGTGATTCAGAAGAAGCAGAATAAGGAGAAGGAGAAGGTGATGTCTGGAGGGTGAATCAGAAGAAGCAGAAGAATGAGAAGGAGAAGGTGAAGTCTGGAGGGTGAATCAGAAGAAGTAGAAGAAGGAGAAGGAGAAGGTGAAGTCTGGAGGGTGAATCAGAAGAAGTAGAAGAAGGAGAAGGAGAAGGTGAAGTCTGGAGGGTGAATCAAAAGAAGTAGAAGAAGGAGAAGGAGAAGGTGAAGTCTGGAGGGTGAAGCAGAAGAATTAGAAGATGGAGAAGGAGAAGGTGAAGTCAGGAGGGTGAATCAGAAGAAGTAGAAGAAGGAGAAGGAGAAGGTGAAGTCTGGAGGGTGAATCAGAAGAAGTAGAAGAAGGAGAAGGAGAAGGTGAAGTCTGGAGGGTGAATCAAAAGAAGTAGAAGAAGGAGAAGGAGAAGGTGAAGTCTGGAGGGTGAAGCAGAAGAATTAGAAGATGGAGAAGGAGAAGGTGAAGTCAGGAGGGTGAATCAGAAGAAGTAGAAGAAGGAGAAGGAGAAGGTGAAGTCAGGAGGGTGAATCAGAAGAAGCAGAAGATGGAGAAGGAGAAGGTGAAGTCTGGAGGGTGAATCAGAAGAATCAGAAGAAGGAGAAGGAGAAGGTGAAGTCTGGAGGGTGAATCAGAAGAAGCAAAGGAAGGAGAAGGAGAAGGTGAAGTCTGGAGGTTGAATCAGAAGAAGCAGAATAAGGAGAAGGAGAAGGTGAAGTCTGGAGGGTGAATCAGAAGAAGCAGAATAAGGAGAAGGAGAAGGTGAAGTCTGGAGGGTGAATCAGAAGAAGCAGAAGAAGGAGAAGGAGAAGGTGAAGTCTGGAGGGTTAATCAGAAGAAGTAGAAGAAGGAGAAGGAGAAGGTGAAGTCTGGAGGGTGAAGCAGAAGAAGTAGAAGAAGGAGAAGGAGAAGGTGAAGTCAGGAGGGTGAATCAGAAGAAGTAGAAGAAGGAGAAGGAGAAGATGAAGTCTGGAGGGTGAATCAGAAGAAACAGAAGAAGGAGAAGGAGAAGGTGAAGTCTGGAGGGTGAATCAGAAGAAGTAGAAGAAGGAGAAGGAGAAGGTGTAGTCTGGAGGGTGAATCAGAAGAAGTAGACGAAGGAGAAGGAGAAGGTGAAGTCTGGAGGGTGAATCAGAAGAAGCAGAAGAAGGAGAAGGAGAAGGTGAAGTCTGGAGGGTGAATCAGAAGAAGTAGAAGAAGGAGAAGGAGAAGGTGAAGTCTGGAGGGTGAATCAGAAGAAGCAGAAGAAGGAGAAGGAGAAGGTGAAGTCTGGAGGGTGAATCAGAAGAAGCAGAAGAAGGAGAAGGAGAAGGTGAAGTCTGGAGGGTGAATCAGAAGAAGCAGAATAAGGAGAAGGAGAAGGTGAAGTCTGGAGGGTGAATCAGAAGAAGCAGAATAAGGAGAAGGAGAAGGTGAAGTCTGGAGGGTGAATCAGAAGAAGCAGAAGAAGGAGAAGGAGAAGGTGAAGTCTGGAGGGTGAATCAGAAGAAGTAGAAGAAGGAGAAGGAGAAGGTGAAGTCTGGAGGGTGAAGCAGAAGAAGTAGAAGAAGGAGAAGGAGAAGGTGAAGTCAGGAGGGTGAATCAGAAGAAGTAGAAGAAGGAGAAGGAGAAGGTGAAGTCAGGAGGGTGAATCAGAAGAAGCAGAAGAAGGAGAAGGAGAAGGTGAAGTCTGGAGGGTGAATCAGAAGAATCAGAAGAAGGAGAAGGAAAAGGTGAAGTCTGGAGGGTGAATCAGAAGAAGCAGAAGAAAGAGAAGGAGAAGGTGAAGTCTGGAGGGTGAAGCAGAAGAAACAGAAGAAGGAGAAGGAGAAGGTGAAGACTGGAGGGTGAATCAGAAGAAGTAGACGAAGGAGAAGGTGAAGTCTGGAGGGTGAATCAGAAGAAGTAGAAGAAGGAGAAGGAGAAGGTGAGGTCTGGAGGGTGAATCAGAAGAAGCAGAAGAAGGAGAAGGAGAAGGTGAAGTCTGGAGGGTGAATCAGAAGAAGCAGAAGAAGGAGAAGGAGAAGGTGAAGTCTGGAGGGTGAATCAGAAGAAGTAGAAGAAGGAGAAGGAGAAGGTGAAGTCTGGAGGGTGAATCAGAAGAAGCAGAAGAAGGAGAAGGAGAAGGTGAAGTCTGGAGGGTGAATCAGAAGAAGCAGAAGAAGGAGAAGGAGAAGGTGAAGTCTGGAGGGTGAATCAGAAGAAGCAGAATAAGGAGAAGGAGAAGGTGAAGTCTGGAGGGTGAATCAGAAGAAGCAGAATAAGGAGAAGGAGAAGGTGAAGTCTGGAGGGTGAATCAGAAGAAGCAGAAGAAGGAGAAGGAGAAGGTGAAGTCTGGAGGGTGAATCAGAAGAAGTAGAAGAAGGAGAAGGAGAAGGTGAAGTCTGGAGGGTGAAGCAGAAGAAGTAGAAGAAGGAGAAGGAGAAGGTGAAGTCAGGAGGGTGAATCAGAAGAAGTAGAAGAAGGAGAAGGAGAAGGTGAAGTCAGGAGGGTGAATCAGAAGAAGCAGAAGAAGGAGAAGGAGAAGGTGAAGTCTGGAGGGTGAATCAGAAGAATCAGAAGAAGGAGAAGGAAAAGGTGAAGTCTGGAGGGTGAATCAGAAGAAGCAGAAGAAAGAGAAGGAGAAGGTGAAGTCTGGAGGGTGAAGCAGAAGAAACAGAAGAAGGAGAAGGAGAAGGTGAAGACTGGAGGGTGAATCAGAAGAAGTAGACGAAGGAGAAGGAGAAGGTGAAGTCTGGAGGGTGAATCAGAAGAAGTAGAAGAAGGAGAAGGAGAAGGTGAAGTCTGGAGGGTGAATCAGAAGAAGTAGAAGAAGGAGAAGGAGAAGGTGAAGTCTGGAGGGTGAATCAGAAGAAGTAGAAGAAGGAGAAGGAGAAGATGAAGTCTGGAGGGTGAATCAGAAGAAACAGAAGAAGGAGAAGGAGAAGGTGAAGTCTGGAGGGTGAATCAGAAGAAGTAGAAGAAGGAGAAGGAGAAGGTGTAGTCTGGAGGGTGAATCAGAAGAAGTAGACGAAGGAGAAGGAGAAGGTGAAGTCTGGAGGGTGAATCAGAAGAAGCAGAAGAAGGAGAAGGAGAAGGTGAAGTCTGGAGGGTGAATCAGAAGAAGTAGAAGAAGGAGAAGGAGAAGGTGAAGTCTGGAGGGTGAATCAGAAGAAGCAGAAGAAGGAGAAGGAGAAGGTGAAGTCTGGAGGGTGAATCAGAAGAAGCAGAAGAAGGAGAAGGAGAAGGTGAAGTCTGGAGGGTGAATCAGAAGAAGCAGAAGAAAGAGAAGGAGAAGGTGAAGTCTGGAGGGTGAATCAGAAGAAGTAGAAGAAGGAGAAGGAGAAGGTGAAGTCTGGAGGGTGAATCAGAAGAAGCAGAAGAAGGAGAAGGAGAAGGTGAAGTCTGGAGGGTGAATCAGAAGAAGTAGAAGAAGGAGAAGGAGAAGGTGAAGTCTGGAGGGTGAATCAGAAGAAGCAGAAGAAGGAGAAGGAGAAGGTGAAGTCTGGAGGGTGAATCAGAAGAAGCAGAAGAAGGAGAAGGAGAAGGTGAAGTCTGGAGGGTGAATCAGAAGAAGCAGAATAAGGAGAAGAAGAAGGTGAAGTCTGGAGGGTGAATCAGAAGAAGCAGAAGAAGGAGAAGGAGAAGGTGAAGTCTGGAGGGTGAATCAGAAGAAGTAGAAGAAGGAGAAGGAGAAGATGAAGTCTGGAGGGTGAATCAGAAGAAGTAGAAGAAGGAGAAGAAGAAGGTGAAGTCTGGAGGGTGAATCAGAAGAAGTAGAAGAAGGAGAAGGAGAAGGTGAAGTCTGGAGGGTGAATCAGAAGAAGTAGAAGAAGGAGAAGGAGAAGGTGAAGTCTGGAGGGTGAATCAGAAGAAGTAGAAGAAGGAGAAGGAGAAGGTGAAGTCTGGAGGGTGAATCAGAAGAAGTAGAAGAAGGAGAAGGAGAAGGTGAAGTCTGGAGGGTGAATCAGAAGAAGTAGAAGAAGGAGAAGGAGAAGGTGAAGTCTGGAGGGTGAATCAGAAGAAGTAGAAGAAGGAGAAGGAGAAGATGAAGTCTGGAGGGTGAATCAGAAGAAACAGAAGAAGGAGAAGGAGAAGGTGAAGTCTGGAGGGTGAATCAGAAGAAGTAGAAGAAGGAGAAGGAGAAGGTGAAGTCTGGAGGGTGAATCAGAAGAAGTAGAAGAAGGAGAAGGAGAAGATGAAGTCTGGAGGGTGAATCAGAAGAAACAGAAGAAGGAGAAGGAGAAGGTGAAGTCTGGAGGGTGAATCAGAAGAAGTAGAAGAAGGAGAAGGAGAAGGTGTAGTCTGGAGGGTGCATCAGAAGAAGTAGACGAAGGAGAAGGAGAAGGTGAAGTCTGGAGGGTGAATCAGAAGAAGCAGAAGAAGGAGAAGGAGAAGGTGAAGTCTGGAGGGTGAATCAGAAGAAGTAGAAGAAGGAGAAGGAGAAGGTGAAGTCTGGAGGGTGAATCAGAAGAAGCAGAAGAAGGAGAAGGAGAAGGTGAAGTCTGGAGGGTGAATCAGAAGAAGCAGAAGAAGGAGAAGGAGAAGGTGAAGTCTGGAGGGTGAATCAGAAGAAGCAGAATAAGGAGAAGGAGAAGGTGAAGTCTGGAGGGTGAATCAGAAGAAGCAGAATAAGGAGAAGGAGAAGGTGAAGTCTGGAGGGTGAATCAGAAGAAGCAGAAGAAGGAGAAGGAGAAGGTGAAGTCTGGAGGGTGAATCAGAAGAAGTAGAAGAAGGAGAAGGAGAAGGTGAAGTCTGGAGGGTGAAGCAGAAGAAGTAGAAGAAGGAGAAGGAGAAGGTGAAGTCAGGAGGGTGAATCAGAAGAAGTAGAAGAAGGAGAAGGAGAAGGTGAAGTCAGGAGGGTGAATCAGAAGAAGCAGAAGAAGGAGAAGGAGAAGGTGAAGTCTGGAGGGTGAATCAGAAGAATCAGAAGAAGGAGAAGGAAAAGGTGAAGTCTGGAGGGTGAATCAGAAGAAGCAGAAGAAAGAGAAGGAGAAGGTGAAGTCTGGAGGGTGAAGCAGAAGAAACAGAAGAAGGAGAAGGAGAAGGTGAAGACTGGAGGGTGAATCAGAAGAAGTAGACGAAGGAGAAGGAGAAGGTGAAGTCTGGAGGGTGAATCAGAAGAAGTAGAAGAAGGAGAAGGAGAAGGTGAAGTCTGGAGGGTGAATCAGAAGAAGTAGAAGAAGGAGAAGGAGAAGGTGAAGTCTGGAGGGTGAATCAGAAGAAGTAGAAGAAGGAGAAGGAGAAGATGAAGTCTGGAGGGTGAATCAGAAGAAACAGAAGAAGGAGAAGGAGAAGGTGAAGTCTGGAGGGTGAATCAGAAGAAGTAGAAGAAGGAGAAGGAGAAGGTGTAGTCTGGAGGGTGAATCAGAAGAAGTAGACGAAGGAGAAGGAGAAGGTGAAGTCTGGAGGGTGAATCAGAAGAAGCAGAAGAAGGAGAAGGAGAAGGTGAAGTCTGGAGGGTGAATCAGAAGAAGTAGAAGAAGGAGAAGGAGAAGGTGAAGTCTGGAGGGTGAATCAGAAGAAGCAGAAGAAGGAGAAGGAGAAGGTGAAGTCTGGAGGGTGAATCAGAAGAAGCAGAAGAAGGAGAAGGAGAAGGTGAAGTCTGGAGGGTGAATCAGAAGAAGCAGAATAAGGAGAAGGAGAAGGTGAAGTCTGGAGGGTGAATCAGAAGAAGCAGAAGAAGGAGAAGGAGAAGGTGAAGTCTGGAGGGTGAATCAGAAGAAGTAGAAGAAGGAGATGGAGAAGATGAAGTCTGGAGGGTGAATCAGAAGAAGTAGAAGAAGGAGAAGGAGAAGGTGAAGTCTGGAGGGTGAATCAGAAGAAGTAGAAGAAGGAGAAGGAGAAGATGAAGTCTGGAGGGTGAATCAGAAGAAACAGAAGAAGGAGAAGGAGAAGGTGAAGTCTGGAGGGTGAATCAGAAGAAGTAGAAGAAGGAGAAGGAGAAGGTGTAGTCTGGAGGGAGAATCAGAAGAAGTAGACGAAGGAGAAGGAGAAGGTGAAGTCTGGAGGGTGAATCAGAAGAAGCAGAAGAAGGAGAAGGAGAAGGTGAAGTCTGGAGGGTGAATCAGAAGAAGTAGAAGAAGGAGAAGGAGAAGGTGAAGTCTGGAGGGTGAATCAGAAGAAGCAGAATAAGGAGAAGGAGAAGGTGAAGTCTGGAGGGTGAATCAGAAGAAGCAGAAGAAGGAGAAGGAGAAGGTGAAGTCTGGAGGGTGAATCAGAAGAAGTAGAAGAAGGAGAAGGAGAAGATGAAGTCTGGAGGGTGAATCAGAAGAAGTAGAAGAAGGAGAAGGAGAAGGTGAAGTCTGGAGGGTGAATCAGAAGAAGTAGAAGAAGGAGAAGGAGAAGATGAAGTCTGGAGGGTGAATCAGAAGAAACAGAAGAAGGAGAAGGAGAAGGTGAAGTCTGGAGGGTGAATCAGAAGAAGTAGAAGAAGGAGAAGGAGAAGGTGTAGTCTGGAGGGTGAATCAGAAGAAGTAGACGAAGGAGAAGGAGAAGGTGAAGTCTGGAGGGGGAATCAGAAGAAGCAGAAGAAGGAGAAGGAGAAGGTGAAGTCTGGAGGGTGAATCAGAAGAAGTAGAAGAAGGAGAAGGAGAAGGTGAAGTCTGGAGGGTGAATCAGAAGAAGCAGAAGAAGGAGAAGGAGAAGGTGAAGTCTGGAGGGTGAATCAGAAGAAGTAGAAGAAGGAGAAGGAGAAGTTGAAGTCTGGAGGGTGAAGCAGAAGAAGTAGAAGATGGAGAAGGAGAAGGTGAAGTCAGGAGGGTGAATCAGAAGAAGTAGAAGAAGGAGAAGGAGAAGGTGAAGTCAGGAGGGTGAATCAGAAGAAGCAGAAGATGGAGAAGGAGAAGGTGAAGTCTGGAGGGTGAATCAGAAGAATCAGAAGAAGGAGAAGGAGAAGGTGAAGTCTGGAGGGTGAATCAGAAGAAGCAAAGGAAGGAGAAGGAGAAGGTGAAGTCTGGAGGGTGAATCAGAAGAAGCAGAATAAGGAGAAGGAGAAGGTGAAGTCTGGAGGGTGAATCAGAAGAAGCAGAATAAGGAGAAGGAGAAGGTGAAGTCTGGAGGGTGAATCAGAAGAAGCAGAAGAAGGAGAAGGAGAAGGTGAAGTCTGGAGGGTGAATCAGAAGAAGTAGAAGAAGGAGAAGGAGAAGCTGAAGTCTGGAGCGTGAAGCAGAAGAAGTAGAAGAAGGAGAAGGAGAAGGTGAAGTCAGGAGGGTGAATCAGAAGAAGTAGAAGAAGGAGAAGGAGAAGGTGAAGTCAGGAGGGTGAATCAGAAGAAGCAGAAGAAGGAGAAGGAGAAGGTGAAGTCTGGAGGGTGAATCAGAAGAATCAGAAGAAGGAGAAGGAGAAGGTGAAGTCTGGAGGGTGAATCAGAAGAAGCAGAAGAAAGAGAAGGAGAAGGTGAAGTCTGGAGGGTGAAGCAGAAGAAACAGAAGAAGGAGAAGGAGAAGGTGAAGACTGGAGGGTGAATCAGAAGAAGTAGAAGAAGGAGAAGGAGAAGGTGAAGTCTGGAGGGTGAATCAGAAGAAGTAGAAGAAGGAGAAGGAGAAGGTGAAGTCTGGAGGGTGAATCAGAAGAAGCAGAAGAAGGAGAAGGAGAAGGTGAAGTCTGGAGGGTGAATCGGAAGAAGCAGAAGAAGGAGAAGGAGAAGGTGAAGTCTGGAGAGTGAAGCAGAAGAAGTAGAAGAAGGAGAAGGAGAAGGTGAAGTCAGGAGGGTGAATCAGAAGATGTAGAAGAAGGAGAAGGAGAAGGTGAAGTCAGGAGGGTGAATCAGAAGAAGCAGAAGAAGGAGAAGGAGAAGGTGAAGTCTGGAGGGTGAATCAGAAGAATTAGAAGAAGGAGAAGGAGAAGGTGAAGTCTGGAGGGTGAATCAGAAGAAGCAGAAGAAAGAGAAGGAGAAGGTGAAGTCTGGAGGGTGAATCAGAAGAAGTAGAAGAAGGAGAAGGAGAAGGTGAAGTCTGGAGGGTGAATCAGAAGAAGCAGAAGAAGGAGAAGGAGAAGGTGAAGTCTGGAGGGTGAATCAGAAGAAGTAGAAGAAGGAGAAGGAGAAGGTGAAGTCTGGAGGGTGAATCAGAAGAAGCAGAAGAAGGAGAAGGAGAAGGTGAAGTCTGGAGGGTGAATCAGAAGAAGCAGAAGAAGGAGAAGGAGAAGGTGAAGTCTGGAGGGTGAATCAGAAGAAGCAGAATAAGGAGAAGGAGAAGGTGAAGTCTGGAGGGTGAATCAGAAGAAGCAGAAGAAGGAGAAGGAGAAGGTGAAGTCAGGAGGGTGAATCAGAAGAAGTAGAAGAAGGAGAAGGAGAAGGTGAAGTCAGGAGGGTGAATCAGAAGAAGCAGAAGAAGGAGATAGAGAAGGTGAAGTCTGGAGGGTGAATCAGAAGAATCAGAAGAAGGAGAATGAGAAGGTGAAGTCTGGAGGGTGAAGCAGAAGAAGCAGAAGAAAGAGAAGGAGAAGGTGAAGTCTGGAGTGTGAAGCAGAAGAAACAGAAGAAGGAGAAGGAGAAGGTGATGACTGGAGGGTGAATCAGAAGAAGTAGAAGAAGGAGAAGAAGAAGGTGAAGTCTGGAGGGTGAATCAGAAGAAGTAGAAGAAGGAGAAGGAGAAGGTGAAGTCTGGAGGGTGAATCAGAAGAAGCAGAAGAAGGAGAAGGAGAAGGTGAAGTCTGGAGGGTGAATCAGAAGAAGCAGAAGAAGGAGAAGGAGAAGGTGAAGTCTGGAGGGTGAATCAAAAGAAGTAGAAGAAGGAGAAGGAGAAGGTGAAGTCTGGAGGGTGAAGCAGAAGAAGTAGAAGAAGGAGAAGGAGAAGGTGAAGTCAGGAGGGTGAAGCAGAAGAAGTAGAAGAAGGAGAAGGAGAAGGTGAAGTCAGGAGGGTGAATCAGAAGAAGTAGAAGAAGGAGAAGGAGAAGGTGAAGTCAGGAGGGTGAATCAGAAGAAGCAGAAGAAGGAGATAGAGAAGGTGAAGTCTGGAGGGTGAATCAGAAGAATCAGAAGAAGGAGAATGAGAAGGTGAAGTCTGGAGGGTGAAGCAGAAGAAGCAGAAGAAAGAGAAGGAGAAGGTGAAGTCTGGAGGGTGAAGCAGAAGAAACAGAAGAAGGAGAAGGAGAAGGTGATGACTGGAGGGTGAATCAGAAGAAGTAGAAGAAGGAGAAGAAGAAGGTGAAGTCTGGAGGGTGAATCAGAAGAAGTAGAAGAAGGAGAAGGAGAAGGTGAAGTCTGGAGGGTGAATCAGAAGAAGCAGAAGAAGGAGAAGGAGAAGGTGAAGTCTGGAGGGTGAATCAGAAGAAGCAGAAGAAGGAGAAGGAGAAGATGAAGTCTGGAGGGTGAATCAGAAGAAGTAGAAGAAGGAGAAGGAGAAGGTGAAGTCTGGAGGGTGAATCAGAAGAAGTAGAAGAAGGAGAAGGAGAAGGTGAAGTCTGGAGGGTGAATCAGAAGAAGCAGAAGAAGGAGAAGGAGAAGGTGAAGTCTGGAGGGTGAATCAGAAGAAGCAGAAGAAGGAGAAGGAGAAGGTGAAGTCTGGAGAGTGAAGCAGAAGAAGTAGAAGAAGGAGAAGGAGAAGGTGAAGTCAGGAGGGTGAATCAGAAGATGTAGAAGAAGGAGAAGGAGAAGGTGAAGTCAGGAGGGTGAATCAGAAGAAGCAGAAGAAGGAGAAGGAGAAGGTGAAGTCTGGAGGGTGAATCAGAAGAATTAGAAGAAGGAGAAGGAGAAGGTGAAGTCTGGAGGGTGAATCAGAAGAAGCAGAAGAAAGAGAAGGAGAAGGTGAAGTCTGGAGGGTGAATCAGAAGAAGTAGAAGAAGGAGAAGGAGAAGGTGATGACTGGAGGGTGAATCAGAAGAAGTAGAAGAAGGAGAAGGAGAAGGTGAAGTCTGGAGGGTGAATCAGAAGAAGCAGAAGAAGGAGAAGGAGAAGGTGAAGTCTGGAGGGTGAATCAGAAGAAGCAGAAGAAAGAGAAGGAGAAGGTGAAGTCTGGAGGGTGAAGCAGAAGAAACAGAAGAAGGAGAAGGAGAAGGTGAAGACTGGAGGGTGAATCAGAAGAAGTAGAAGAAGGAGAAGGAGAAGGTGAAGTCTGGAGGGTGAATCAGAAGAAGCAGAAGAAGGAGAAGGAGAAGGTGAAGTCTGGAGGGTGAATCAGAAGAAGTAGAAGAAGGAGAAGGAGAAGGTGAAGTCTGGAGGGTGAATCAGAAGAAGCAGAAGAAGGAGAAGGAGAAGGTGAAGTCTGGAGGGTGAATCAGAAGAAGCAGAATAAGGAGAAGGAGAAGGTGAAGTCTGGAGGGTGAATCAGAAGAAGCAGAAGAAGGAGAAGGAGAAGGTGAAGTCAGGAGGGTGAATCAGAAGAAGTAGAAGAAGGAGAAGGAGAAGGTGAAGTCAGGAGGGTGAATCAGAAGAAGCAGAAGAAGGAGATAGAGAAGGTGAAGTCTGGAGGGTGAATCAGAAGAATCAGAAGAAGGAGAATGAGAAGGTGAAGTCTGGAGGGTGAAGCAGAAGAAGCAGAAGAAAGAGAAGGAGAAGGTGAAGTCTGGAGGGTGAAGCAGAAGAAACAGAAGAAGGAGAAGGAGAAGGTGATGACTGGAGGGTGAATCAGAAGAAGTAGAAGAAGGAGAAGAAGAAGGTGAAGTCTGGAGGGTGAATCAGAAGAAGTAGAAGAAGGAGAAGGAGAAGGTGAAGTCTGGAGGGTGAATCAGAAGAAGCAGAAGAAGGAGAAGGAGAAGGTGAAGTCTGGAGGGTGAATCAGAAGAAGCAGAAGAAGGAGAAGGAGAAGGTGAAGTCTGGAGGGTGAATCAAAAGAAGTAGAAGAAGGAGAAGGAGAAGGTGAAGTCTGGAGGGTGAAGCAGAAGAAGTAGAAGAAGGAGAAGGAGAAGGTGAAGTCAGGAGGGTGAAGCAGAAGAAGTAGAAGAAGGAGAAGGAGAAGGTGAAGTCAGGAGGGTGAATCAGAAGAAGTAGAAGAAGGAGAAGGAGAAGGTGAAGTCAGGAGGGTGAATCAGAAGAAGCAGAAGAAGGAGATAGAGAAGGTGAAGTCTGGAGGGTGAATCAGAAGAATCAGAAGAAGGAGAATGAGAAGGTGAAGTCTGGAGGGTGAAGCAGAAGAAGCAGAAGAAAGAGAAGGAGAAGGTGAAGTCTGGAGGGTGAAGCAGAAGAAACAGAAGAAGGAGAAGGAGAAGGTGATGACTGGAGGGTGAATCAGAAGAAGTAGAAGAAGGAGAAGAAGAAGGTGAAGTCTGGAGGGTGAATCAGAAGAAGTAGAAGAAGGAGAAGGAGAAGGTGAAGTCTGGAGGGTGAATCAGAAGAAGCAGAAGAAGGAGAAGGAGAAGGTGAAGTCTGGAGGGTGAATCAGAAGAAGCAGAAGAAGGAGAAGGAGAAGATGAAGTCTGGAGGGTGAATCAGAAGAAGTAGAAGAAGGAGAAGGAGAAGGTGAGGTCTGGAGGGTGAATCAGAAGAAGCAGAAGAAGGAGAAGGAGAAGGTGAAGTCTGGAGGGTGAATCAGAAGAAGCAGAAGAAGGAGAAGGAGAAGGTGAAGTCTGGAGGGTGAATCAGAAGAAGCAGAAGAAGGAGAAGGAGAAGGTGAAGTCAGGAGGGTGAATCAGAAGAAGCAGAAGAAGGAGAAGGAGAAGGTGAAGTTAGGAGGGTGAATCAGAAGAAGCAGAAGAAGGAGAAGGAGCAGGTGAAGTCAGGGGGGTGTAGCAGAAGAAGTAGAAGAAGGAGAAGGAGAAGGTGAAGTCAGGACGGTGAAGCAGAAGAAGCAGAAGAAGGAGAAGGAGAAGGTGAAGTCTGGAGGGTGAATCAGAAGAATCAGAAGAAGGAGAAGGAGAAGGTGAAGTCTGGAGGGTGAATCAGAAGAAGCAGAAGAAAGAGAAGGAGAAGGTGAAGTCTGGAGGGTGAAGCAGAAGAAACAGAAGAAGGAGAAGGAGAAGGTGAAGACTGGAGGGTGAATCAGAAGAAGTAGAAGAAGGAGAAGGAGAAGATGAAGTCTGGAGGGTGAATCAGAAGAAACAGAAGAAGGAGAAGGAGAAGGTGAAGTCTGGAGGGTGAATCAGAAGAAGTAGAAGAAGGAGAAGGAGAAGGTGTAGTCTGGAGGGTGAATCAGAAGAAGTAGACGAAGGAGAAGGTGAAGGTGAAGTCTGGAGGGTGAATCAGAAGAAGCAGAAGAAGGAGAAGGAGAAGGTGAAGTCTGGAGGGTGAATCAGAAGAAGTAGAAGAAAGAGAAGGAGAAGGTGAAGTCTGGAGGGTGAAGCAGAAGAAACAGAAGAAGGAGAAGGAGAAGGTGAAGACTGGAGGGTGAATCAGAAGAAGTAGAAGAAGGAGAAGGAGAAGGTGAAGTCTGGAGGGTGAATCAGAAGAAGTAGAAGAAGGAAAAGGAGAAGTTGAAGTCTGGAGGGTGAATCAGAAGAAGCAGATTAAGGAGAAGGAGAAGGTGAAGTCTGGAGGGTGAATCAGAAAAAGCAGAAAAAGGAGAAGGAGAAGATGAAGTCTGGAGGGTGAATCAGAAGAAGTAGAAGAAGGAGAAGGAGAAGATGAAGTCTGGAGGGTGAATCAGAAGAAACAGAAGAAGGAGAAGGAGAAGGTGAAGTCTGGAGGGTGAATCAGAAGAAGTAGAAGAAGGAGAAGGAGAAGGTGTAGTCTGGAGGGTGAATCAGAAGAAGTAGACGAAGGAGAAGGAGAAGGTGAAGTCTGGAGGGTGAATCAGAAGAAGTAGAAGAAGGAGAAGGAGAAGGTGAAGTCTGGAGGGTGAATCAGAAGAAGTAGAAGAAGGAGAAGGAGAAGATGAAGTCTGGAGGGTGAATCAGAAGAAACAGAAGAAGGAGAAGGAGAAGGTGAAGTCTGGAGGGTGAATCAGAAGAAGTAGAAGAAGGAGAAGGAGAAGGTGTAGTCTGGAGGGAGAATCAGAAGAAGTAGACGAAGGAGAAGGAGAAGGTGAAGTCTGGAGGGTGAATCAGAAGAAGCAGAAGAAGGAGAAGGAGAAGGTGAAGTCTGGAGGGTGAATCAGAAGAAGTAGAAGAAGGAGAAGGAGAAGGTGAAGTCTGGAGGGTGAATCAGAAGAAGCAGAATAAGGAGAAGGAGAAGGTGAAGTCTGGAGGGTGAATCAGAAGAAGCAGAAGAAGGAGAAGGAGAAGGTGAAGTCTGGAGGGTGAATCAGAAGAAGTAGAAGAAGGAGAAGGAGAAGATGAAGTCTGGAGGGTGAATCAGAAGAAGTAGAAGAAGGAGAAGGAGAAGGTGAAGTCTGGAGTGTGAATCAGAAGAAGTAGAAGAAGGAGAAGGAGAAGATGAAGTCTGGAGGGTGAATCAGAAGAAACAGAAGAAGGAGAAGGAGAAGGTGAAGTCTGGAGGGTGAATCAGAAGAAGTAGAAGAAGGAGAAGGAGAAGGTGTAGTCTGGAGGGTGAATCAGAAGAAGTAGACGAAGGAGAAGGAGAAGGTGAAGTCTGGAGGGGGAATCAGAAGAAGCAGAAGAAGGAGAAGGAGAAGGTGAAGTCTGGAGGGTGAATCAGAAGAAGTAGAAGAAGGAGAAGGAGAAGGTGAAGTCTGGAGGGTGAATCAGAAGAAGCAGAAGAAGGAGAAGGAGAAGGTGAAGTCTGGAGGGTGAATCAGAAGAAGTAGAAGAAGGAGAAGGAGAAGTTGAAGTCTGGAGGGTGAAGCAGAAGAAGTAGAAGATGGAGAAGGAGAAGGTGAAGTCAGGAGGGTGAATCAGAAGAAGTAGAAGAAGGAGAAGGAGAAGGTGAAGTCAGGAGGGTGAATCAGAAGAAGCAGAAGATGGAGAAGGAGAAGGTGAAGTCTGGAGGGTGAATCAGAAGAATCAGAAGAAGGAGAAGGAGAAGGTGAAGTCTGGAGGGTGAATCAGAAGAAGCAAAGGAAGGAGAAGGAGAAGGTGAAGTCTGGAGGGTGAATCAGAAGAAGCAGAATAAGGAGAAGGAGAAGGTGAAGTCTGGAGGGTGAATCAGAAGAAGCAGAATAAGGAGAAGGAGAAGGTGAAGTCTGGAGGGTGAATCAGAAGAAGCAGAAGAAGGAGAAGGAGAAGGTGAAGTCTGGAGGGTGAATCAGAAGAAGTAGAAGAAGGAGAAGGAGAAGGTGAAGTCTGGAGCGTGAAGCAGAAGAAGTAGAAGAAGGAGAAGGAGAAGGTGAAGTCAGGAGGGTGAATCAGAAGAAGTAGAAGAAGGAGAAGGAGAAGGTGAAGTCAGGAGGGTGAATCAGAAGAAGCAGAAGAAGGAGAAGGAGAAGGTGAAGTCTGGAGGGTGAATCAGAAGAATCAGAAGAAGGAGAAGGAGAAGGTGAAGTCTGGAGGGTGAATCAGAAGAAGCAGAAGAAAGAGAAGGAGAAGGTGAAGTCTGGAGGGTGAAGCAGAAGAAACAGAAGAAGGAGAAGGAGAAGGTGAAGACTGGAGGGTGAATCAGAAGAAGTAGAAGAAGGAGAAGGAGAAGGTGAAGTCTGGAGGGTGAATCAGAAGAAGTAGAAGAAGGAGAAGGAGAAGGTGAAGTCTGGAGGGTGAATCAGAAGAAGCAGAAGAAGGAGAAGGAGAAGGTGAAGTCTGGAGGGTGAATCAGAAGAAGCAGAAGAAGGAGAAGGAGAAGGTGAAGTCTGGAGAGTGAAGCAGAAGAAGTAGAAGAAGGAGAAGGAGAAGGTGAAGTCAGGAGGGTGAATCAGAAGATGTAGAAGAAGGAGAAGGAGAAGGTGAAGTCAGGAGGGTGAATCAGAAGAAGCAGAAGAAGGAGAAGGAGAAGGTGAAGTCTGGAGGGTGAATCAGAAGAATTAGAAGAAGGAGAAGGAGAAGGTGAAGTCTGGAGGGTGAATCAGAAGAAGCAGAAGAAAGAGAAGGAGAAGGTGAAGTCTGGAGGGTGAATCAGAAGAAGTAGAAGAAGGAGAAGGAGAAGGTGAAGTCTGGAGGGTGAATCAGAAGAAGCAGAAGAAGGAGAAGGAGAAGGTGAAGTCTGGAGGGTGAATCAGAAGAAGTAGAAGAAGGAGAAGGAGAAGGTGAAGTCTGGAGGGTGAATCAGAAGAAGCAGAAGAAGGAGAAGGAGAAGGTGAAGTCTGGAGGGTGAATCAGAAGAAGCAGAAGAAGGAGAAGGAGAAGGTGAAGTCTGGAGGGTGAATCAGAAGAAGCAGAATAAGGAGAAGGAGAAGGTGAAGTCTGGAGGGTGAATCAGAAGAAGCAGAAGAAGGAGAAGGAGAAGGTGAAGTCTGGAGGGTGAATCAAAAGAAGTAGAAGAAGGAGAAGGAGAAGGTGAAGTCTGGAGGGTGAAGCAGAAGAAGTAGAAGAAGGAGAAGGAGAAGGTGAAGTCAGGAGGGTGAATCAGAAGAAGTAGAAGAAGGAGAAGGAGAAGGTGAAGTCAGGAGGGTGAATCAGAAGAAGCAGAAGAAGGAGATAGAGAAGGTGAAGTCTGGAGGGTGAATCAGAAGAATCAGAAGAAGGAGAATGAGAAGGTGAAGTCTGGAGGGTGAAGCAGAAGAAGCAGAAGAAAGAGAAGGAGAAGGTGAAGTCTGGAGGGTGAAGCAGAAGAAACAGAAGAAGGAGAAGGAGAAGGTGATGACTGGAGGGTGAATCAGAAGAAGTAGAAGAAGGAGAAGAAGAAGGTGAAGTCTGGAGGGTGAATCAGAAGAAGTAGAAGAAGGAGAAGGAGAAGGTGAAGTCTGGAGGGTGAATCAGAAGAAGCAGAAGAAGGAGAAGGAGAAGTTGAAGTCTGGAGGGTGAATCAGAAGAAGCAGAAGAAGGAGAAGGAGAAGATGAAGTCTGGAGGGTGAATCAGAAGAAGTAGAAGAAGGAGAAGGAGAAGGTGAGGTCTGGAGGGTGAATCAGAAGAAGCAGAAGAAGGAGAAGGAGAAGGTGAAGTCTGGAGGGTGAATCAGAAGAAGCAGAAGAAGGAGAAGGAGAAGGTGAAGTCTGGAGGGTGAATCAGAAGAAGCAGAAGAAGGAGAAGGAGAAGGTGAAGTCAGGAGGGTGAATCAGAAGAAGCAGAAGAAGGAGAAGGAGAAGGTGAAGTTAGGAGGGTGAATCAGAAGAAGCAGAAGAAGGAGAAGGAGCAGGTGAAGTCAGGGGGGTGTAGCAGAAGAAGTAGAAGAAGGAGAAGGAGAAGGTGAAGTCAGGACGGTGAAGCAGAAGAAGCAGAAGAAGGAGAAGGAGAAGGTGAAGTCTGGAGGGTGAATCAGAAGAATCAGAAGAAGGAGAAGGAGAAGGTGAAGTCTGGAGGGTGAATCAGAAGAAGCAGAAGAAAGAGAAGGAGAAGGTGAAGTCTGGAGGGTGAAGCAGAAGAAACAGAAGAAGGAGAAGGAGAAGGTGAAGACTGGAGGGTGAATCAGAAGAAGTAGAAGAAGGAGAAGGAGAAGATGAAGTCTGGAGGGTGAATCAGAAGAAACAGAAGAAGGAGAAGGAGAAGGTGAAGTCTGGAGGGTGAATCAGAAGAAGTAGAAGAAGGAGAAGGAGAAGGTGTAGTCTGGAGGGTGAATCAGAAGAAGTAGACGAAGGAGAAGGAGAAGGTGAAGTCTGGAGGGTGAATCAGAAGAAGCAGAAGAAGGAGAAGGAGAAGGTGAAGTCTGGAGGGTGAATCAGAAGAAGTAGAAGAAAGAGAAGGAGAAGGTGAAGTCTGGAGGGTGAAGCAGAAGAAACAGAAGAAGGAGAAGGAGAAGGTGAAGACTGGAGGGTGAATCAGAAGAAGTAGAAGAAGGAGAAGGAGAAGGTGAAGTCTGGAGGGTGAATCAGAAGAAGTAGAAGAAGGAAAAGGAGAAGTTGAAGTCTGGAGGGTGAATCAGAAGAAGCAGATTAAGGAGAAGGAGAAGGTGAAGTCTGGAGGGTGAATCAGAAAAAGCAGAAAAAGGAGAAGGAGAAGATGAAGTCTGGAGGGTGAATCAGAAGAAGTAGAAGAAGGAGAAGGAGAAGATGAAGTCTGGAGGGTGAATCAGAAGAAACAGAAGAAGGAGAAGGAGAAGGTGAAGTCTGGAGGGTGAATCAGAAGAAGTAGAAGAAGGAGAAGGAGAAGGTGTAGTCTGGAGGGTGAATCAGAAGAAGTAGACGAAGGAGAAGGAGAAGGTGAAGTCTGGAGGGTGAATCAGAAGAAGCAGAAGAAGGAGAAGGAGAAGGTGAAGTCTGGAGGGTGAATCAGAAGAAGTAGAAGAAGGAGAAGGAGAAGGTGAAGTCTGGAGGGTGAATCAGAAGAAGCAGAAGAAGGAGAAGGAGAAGGTGTAGTCTGGAGGGTGAATCAGAAGAAGCAGAAGAAGGAGAAGGAGAAGGTGAAGTCTGGAGGGTGAATCAGAAGAAGCAGAATAAGGAGAAGGAGAAGGTGAAGTCTAGAGGGTGAATCAGAAGAAGCAGAAGAAGGAGAAGGAGAAGGTGAAGTCTGGAGGGTGAATCAGAAGAAGTAGAAGAAGGAGAAGGAGAAGATGAAGTCTGGAGGGTGAATCAGAAGAATTAGAAGAAGGAGAAGGAGAAGGTGAAGTCTGGAGGGTGAATCAGAAGAAGTAGAAGAAGGAGAAGGAGAAGATGAAGTCTGGAGGGTGAATCAGAAGAAACAGAAGAAGGAGAAGGAGAAGGTGAAGTCTGGAGGGTGAATCAGAAGAAGTAGAAGAAGGAGAAGGAGAAGGTGTAGTCTGGAGGGTGAATCAGAAGAAGTAGACGAAGGAGAAGGAGAAGGTGAAGTCTGGAGGGTGAATCAGAAGAAGCAGGAGAAGGAGAAGGAGAAGGTGAAGTCTGGAGGGTGAATCAGAAGAAGCAGAAGAAGGAGAAGGAGAAGGTGAAGTCTGGAGGGTGAATCAGAAGAAGCAGAAGAAGGAGAAGGAGAAGGTGAAGTCTGGAGGGTGAATCAGAAGAAGCAGAAGAAGGAGAAGGAGAAGGTGAAGTCTGGAGGGTGAATCAGAAGAAGTAGAAGAAGGAGAAGGAGAAGTTGAAGTCTGGAGGGTGAAGCAGAAGAAGTAGAAGATGGAGAAGGAGAAGGTGAAGTCAGGAGGGTGAATCAGAAGAAGTAGAAGAAGGAGAAGGAGAAGGTGAAGTCAGGAGGGTGAATCAGAAGAAGCAGAAGATGGAGAAGGAGAAGGTGAAGTCTGGAGGGTGAATCAGAAGAATCAGAAGAAGGAGAAGGAGAAGGTGAAGTCTGGAGGGTAAATCAGAAGAAGCAAAGGAAGGAGAAGGAGAAGGTGAAGTCTGGAGGGTGAATCAGATGAAGCAGAATAAGGAGAAGGAGAAGGTGAAGTCTGGAGGGTGAATCAGAAGAAGCAGAATAAGGAGAAGGAGAAGGTGAAGTCTGGAGGGTGAATCAGAAGAAGCAGAAGAAGGAGAAGGAGAAGGTGAAGTCTGGAGGGTGAATCAGAAGAAGTAGAAGAAGGAGAAGGAGAAGGTGAAGTCTGGAGGGTGAAGCAGAAGAAGTAGAAGAAGGAGAAGGAGAAGGTGAAGTCAGGAGGGTGAATCAGAAGAAGTAGAAGAAGGAGAAGGAGAAGGTGAAGTCAGGAGGGTGAATCAGAAGAAGCAGAAGAAGGAGAAGGAGAAGGTGAAGTCTGGAGGGTGAATCAGAAGAATCAGAAGAAGGAGAAGGAGTAGGTGAAGTCTGGAGGGTGAATCAGAAGAAGCAGAAGAAAGAGAAGGAGAAGGTGAAGTCTGGAGGGTGAAGCAGAAGAAACAGAAGAAGGAGAAGGAGAAGGTGAAGACTGGAGGGTGAATCAGAAGAAGTAGAAGAAGGAGAAGGAGAAGGTGAAGTCTGGAGGGTGAATCAGAAGAAGTAGAAGAAGGAGAAGGAGAAGGTGAAGTCTGGAGGGTGAATCAGAAGAAGCAGAAGAAGGAGAAGGTGAAGGTGAAGTCTGGAGGGTGAATCAGAAGAAGCAGAAGAAGGAGAAGGAGAAGATGAAGTCTGGAGGGTGAATCAGAAGAAGTAGAAGAAGGAGAAGGAGAAGGTGAAGTCTGGAGGGTGAATCAGAAGTAGTAGAAGAAGGAGAAGGAGAAGGTGAAGTCTGGAGGGTGAATCAGAAGAAACAGAAGAAGGAGAAGGAGAAGGTGAAGTCTGGAGGGTGAATCAGAAGAAGTAGAATAAGGAGAAGGAGAAGGTGTAGTCTGGAGGGAGA
The DNA here is from genome assembly GCF_052327205.1 of Somniosus microcephalus. Taxonomy (NCBI): domain Eukaryota; kingdom Metazoa; phylum Chordata; class Chondrichthyes; order Squaliformes; family Somniosidae; genus Somniosus; species Somniosus microcephalus. Next base: position 398,443 of record NW_028225431.1, on the reverse strand, counting down.
ATCAGAAGAAGTAGACGAAGGAGAAGGAGAAGGTGAAGTCTGGAGTGTGAATCAGAAGAAGCAGAAGAAGGAGATGGAGAAGGTGAAGTCTGGAGGGTGAATCAGAAGAAGTAGAAGAAGGAGAAGGAAAAGGTGAAGTCTGGAGGGTGAATCAGAAGAAGCAGAAGAAGGAGAAGGAGAAGGTGAAGTCTGGAGGGTGAATCAGAAGAAGCAGAAGAAGGAGAAGGAGAAGGTGAAGTCTGGAGGGTGATTCAGAAGAAGCAGAATAAGGAGAAGGAGAAGGTGATGTCTGGAGGGTGAATCAGACGAAGCAGAAGAAGGAGAAGGAGAAGGTGAAGTCTGGAGGGTGAATCAGAAGAAGTAGAAGAAGGAGAAGGAGAAGGTGAAGTCTGGAGGGTGAATCAGAAGAAGTAGAAGAAGGAGAAGGAGAAGGTGAAGTCTGGAGGGTGAATCAGAAGAAGTAGAAGAAGGAGAAGGAGAAGGTGAAGTCTGGAGGGTGAAGCAGAAGAAGTAGAAGAAGGAGAAGGAGAAGGTGAAGTCAGGAGGGTGAATCAGAAGATGTAGAAGAAGGAGCAGGAGAAGGTGAAGTCAGGAGGGTGAATCAGAAGAAGCAGAAGAAGGAGAAGGGGAAGGTGAAGTCTGGAGGGTGAATCAGAAGAATCAGAAGAAGGAGAAGGAGAAGGTGAAGTCTGTAGGGTGAATCAGAAGAAGCAGAAGAAAGAGAAGGAGAAGGTGAAGTCTGGAGGGTGAATCAGAAGAAGTAGAAGAAGGAGAAGGTGAAGGTTAAGTCTGGAGGGTGAATCAGAAGAAGCAGAAGAAGGAGAAGGAGAAGGTGAAGTCTGGAGGGTGAATCAGAAGAAGCAGAAGAAGGAGAAGGAGAAGGTGAAGTCTGGAGGGTGATTAAGAAGAAGCAGAATAAGGAGAAGGAGAAGGTGAAGTCTGGAGGGTGAATCAAAAGAAGCAGAAGAAGGAGAAGGAGAAGGTGAAGTCTGGAGGGTGAATCAGAAGAAGTAGAAGAAGGAGAAGGAGAAGGTGAAGTCTGGAGGGTGAATCAGAAGAAGTAGAAGAAGGAGAAGGAGAAGGTGAAGTCTGGAGGGTGAATCAGAAGAAGTAGAAGAAGGAGAAGGAGAAGCTGAAGTCTGGAGGGTGAAGCAGAAGAAGTAGAAGAAGGAGAAGGAGAAGGTGAAGTCAGGAGGGTGAATCAGAAGATGTAGAAGAAGGAGAAGGAGAAGGTGAAGTCAGGAGGGTGAATCAGAAGAAGCAGAAGAAGGAGAAGGAGAAGGTGAAGTCTGGAGGGTGAATCAGAAGAAGTAGAAGAAGGAGAAGGAGAAGGTGAAGTCTGGAGGGTGAATCAGAAGAAGCAGAAGAAGGAGAAGGAGAAGGTGAAGTCTGGAGGGTGAATCAGAAGAAGCAGAAGAAGGAGAAGGAGAAGGTGAAGTCTGGAGGGTGAATCAGAAGAAGCAGAAGAAGGAGAAGGAGAAGGTGAAGTCTGGAGGGTGAATCAGAAGAAGCAGAATAAGGAGAAGGAGAAGGTGAAGTCTGGAGGGTGAATCAGAAGAAGCAGAAGAAGGAGAAGGAGAAGGTGAAGTCTGGAGGGTGAAGCAGAAGAAGCAGAAGAAAGAGAAGGAGAAGGTGAAGTCTGGAGGGTGAAGCAGAAGAAACAGAAGAAGGAGAAGGAGAAGGTGAAGACTGGAGGTTGAATCAGAAGAAGTAGAAGAAGGAGAAGGAGAAGTTGAAGTCTGGAGGGTGAAGCAGAAGAAGTAGAAGATGGAGAAGGAGAAGGTGAAGTCAGGAGGGTGAATCAGAAGAAGTAGAAGAAGGAGAAGGAGAAGGTGAAGTCAGGAGGGTGAATCAGAAGAAGCAGAAGATGGAGAAGGAGAAGGTGAAGTCTGGAGGGTGAATCAGAAGAATCAGAAGAAGGAGAAGGAGAAGGTGAAGTCTGGAGGGTAAATCAGAAGAAGCAAAGGAAGGAGAAGGAGAAGGTGAAGTCTGGAGGGTGAATCAGAAGAAGCAGAATAAGGAGAAGGAGAAGGTGAAGTCTGGAGGGTGAATCAGAAGAAGCAGAATAAGGAGAAGGAGAAGGTGAAGTCTGGAGGGTGAATCAGAAGAAGCAGAAGAAGGAGAAGGAGAAGGTGAAGTCTGGAGGGTGAATCAGAAGAAGTAGAAGAAGGAGAAGGAGAAGGTGAAGTCTGGAGGGTGAAGCAGAAGAAGTAGAAGAAGGAGAAGGAGAAGGTGAAGTCAGGAGGGTGAATCAGAAGAAGTCGAAGAAGGAGAAGGAGAAGGTGAAGTCAGGAGGGTGAATCAGAAGAAGCAGAAGAAGGAGAAGGAGAAGGTGAAGTCTGGAGGGTGAATCAGAAGAATCAGAAGAAGGAGAAGGAGTAGGTGAAGTCTGGAGGGTGAATCAGAAGAAGCAGAAGAAAGAGAAGGAGAAGGTGAAGTCTGGAGGGTGAAGCAGAAGAAACAGAAGAAGGAGAAGGAGAAGGTGAAGACTGGAGGGTGAATCAGAAGAAGTAGAAGAAGGAGAAGGAGAAGGTGAAGTCTGGAGGGTGAATCAGAAGAAGTAGAAGAAGGAGAAGGAGAAGGTGAAGTCTGGAGGGTGAATCAGAAGAAGCAGAAGAAGGAGAAGGAGAAGGTGAAGTCTGGAGGGTGAATCAGAAGAAGCAGAAGAAGGAGAAGGAGAAGATGAAGTCTGGAGGGTGAATCAGAAGAAGTAGAAGAAGGAGAAGGAGAAGGTGAAGTCTGGAGGGTGAATAAGAAGAAGTAGAAGAAGGAGAAGGAGAAGGTGAAGTCTGGAGGGTGAATCAGAAGAAACAGAAGAAGGAGAAGGAGAAGGTGAAGTCTGGAGGGTGAATCAGAAGAAGTAGAATAAGGAGAAGGAGAAGGTGTAGTCTGGAGGGTGAATCAGAAGAAGTAGACGAAGGAGAAGGAGAAGGTGAAGTCTGGAGTGTGAATCAGAAGAAGCAGAAGAAGGAGATGGAGAAGGTGAAGTCTGGAGGGTGAATCAGAAGAAGTAGAAGAAGGAGAAGGAAAAGGTGAAGTCTGGAGGGTGAATCAGAAGAAGCAGAAGAAGGAGAAGGAGAAGGTGAAGTCTGGAGGGTGAATCAGAAGAAGCAGAAGAAGGAGAAGGAGAAGGTGAAGTCTGGAGGGTGATTCAGAAGAAGCAGAATATGGAGAAGGAGAAGGTGATGTCTGGAGGGTGAATCAGAAGAAGCAGAAGAAGGAGAAGGAGAAGGTGAAGTCTGGAGGGTGAATCAGAAGAAGTAGAAGAAGGAGAAGGAGAAGGTGAAGTCTGGAGGGTGAATCAGAAGAAGTAGAAGAAGGAGAAGGAGAAGGTGAAGTCTGGAGGGTGAACCGGAAGAAGTAGAAGAAGGAGAAGGAGAAGGTGAAGTCTGGAGGGTGAAGCAGAAGAAGTAGAAGAAGGAGAAGGAGAAGGTGAAGTCAGGAGGGTGAATCAGAAGATGTAGAAGAAGGAGAAGGAGAAGGTGAAGTCAGGAGGGTGAATCAGAAGAAGCAGAAGAAGGAGAAGGGGAAGGTGAAGTCTGGAGGGTGAATCAGAAGAATCAGAAGAAGGAGAAGGAGAAGGTGAAGTCTGTAGGGTGAATCAGAAGAAGCAGAAGAAAGAGAAGGAGAAGGTGAAGTCTGGAGGGTGAATCATAAGAAGTAGAAGAAGGAGAAGGTGAAGGTTAAGTCTGGAGGGTGAATCAGAAGAAGCAGAAGAAGGAGAAGGAGAAGGTGAAGTCTGGAGGGTGAATCAGAAGAAGCAGAAGAAGGAGAAGGAGAAGGTGAAGTCTGGAGGGTAAATCAGAAGAAGCAAAGGAAGGAGAAGGAGAAGGTGAAGTCTGGAGGGTGAATCAGAAGAAGCAGAATAAGGAGAAGGAGAAGGTGAAGTCTGGAGGGTGAATCAGAAGAAGCAGAATAAGGAGAAGGAGAAGGTGAAGTCTGGAGGGTGAATCAGAAGAAGCAGAAGAAGGAGAAGGAGAAGGTGAAGTCTGGAGGGTGAATCAGAAGAAGTAGAAGAAGGAGAAGGAGAAGGTGAAGTCTGGAGGGTGAAGCAGAAGAAGTAGAAGAAGGAGAAGGAGAAGGTGAAGTCAGGAGGGTGAATCAGAAGAAGTCGAAGAAGGAGAAGGAGAAGGTGAAGTCAGGAGGGTGAATCAGAAGAAGCAGAAGAAGGAGAAGGAGAAGGTGAAGTCTGGAGGGTGAATCAGAAGAATCAGAAGAAGGAGAAGGAGTAGGTGAAGTCTGGAGGGTGAATCAGAAGAAGCAGAAGAAAGAGAAGGAGAAGGTGAAGACTGGAGGGTGAATCAGAAGAAGTAGAAGAAGGAGAAGGAGAAGGTGAAGTCTGGAGGGTGAATCAGAAGAAGTAGAAGAAGGAGAAGGAGAAGGTGAAGTCTGGAGGGTGAATCAGAAGAAGCAGAAGAAGGAGAAGGAGAAGGTGAAGTCTGGAGGGTGAATCAGAAGAAGCAGAAGAAGGAGAAGGAGAAGATGAAGTCTGGAGGGTGAATCAGAAGAAGTAGAAGAAGGAGAAGGAGAAGGTGAAGTCTGGAGGGTGAATCAGAAGTAGTAGAAGAAGGAGAAGGAGAAGGTGAAGTCTGGAGGGTGAATCAGAAGAAACAGAAGAAGGAGAAGGAGAAGGTGAAGTCTGGAGGGTGAATCAGAAGAAGTAGAATAAGGAGAAGGAGAAGGTATAGTCTGGAGGGTGAATCAGAAGAAGTAGACGAAGGAGAAGGAGAAGGTGAAGTCTGGAGTGTGAATCAGAAGAAGCAGAAGAAGGAGATGGAGAAGGTGAAGTCTGGAGGGTGAATAAGAAGAAGTAGAAGAAGGAGAAGGAAAAGGTGAAGTCTGGAGGGTGAATCAGAAGAAGCAGAAGAAGGAGAAGGAGAAGGTGAAGTCTGGAGGGTGAATCAGAAAAAGCAGAAGAAGGAGAAGGAGAAGGTGAAGTCTGGAGGGTGATTCAGAAGAAGCAGAATAAGGAGAAGGAGAAGGTGATGTCTGGAGGGTGAATCAGAAGAAGCAGAAGAAGGAGAAGGAGAAGGTGAAGTCTGGAGGGTGAATCAGAAGAAGTAGAAGAAGGAGAAGGAGAAGGTGAAGTCTGGAGGGTGAATCAGAAGAAGTAGAAGAAGGAGAAGGAGAAGGTGAAGTCTGGAGGGTGAATCAGAAGAAGTAGAAGAAGGAGAAGGAGAAGGTGAAGTCTGGAGGGTGAAGCAGAAGAAGTAGAAGAAGGAGAAGGAGAAGGTGAAGTCAGGAGGGTGAATCAGAAGATGTAGAAGAAGGAGAAGGAGAAGGTGAAGTCAGGAGGGTGAATCAGAAGAAGCAGAAGAAGGAGAAGGGGAAGGTGAAGTCTGGAGGGTGAATCAGAAGAATCAGAAGAAGGAGAAGGAGAAGGTGAAGTCTGTAGGGTGAATCAGAAGAAGCAGAAGAAAGAGAAGGAGAAGGTGAAGTCTGGAGGGTGAATCAGAAGAAGTAGAAGAAGGAGAAGGTGAAGGTTAAGTCTGGAGGGTGAATCAGAAGAAGCAGAAGAAGGAGAAGGAGAAGGTGAAGTCTGGAGGGTGAATCAGAAGAAGCAGAAGAAGGAGAAGGAGAAGGTGAAGTCTGGAGGGTGATTAAGAAGAAGCAGAATAAGGAGAAGGAGATGGTGAAGTCTGGAGGGCGAATCAAAAGAAGCAGAAGAAGGAGAAGGAGAAGGTGAAGTCTGGAGGGTGAATCAGAAGAAGTAGAAGAAGGAGAAGGAGAAGGTGAAGTCTGGAGGGTGAATCAGAAGAAGTAGAAGAAGGAGAAGGAGAAGGTGAAGTCTGGAGGGTGAATCAGAAGAAGTAGAAGAAGGAGAAGGAGAAGCTGAAGTCTGGAGGGTGAAGCAGAAGAAGTAGAAGAAGGAGAAGGAGAAGGTGAAGTCAGGAGGGTGAATCAGAAGATGTAGAAGAAGGAGAAGGAGAAGGTGAAGTCAGGAGGGTGAATCAGAAGAAGCAGAAGAAGGAGAAGGAGAAGGTGAAGTCTGGAGGGTGAATCAGAAGAAGTAGAAGAAGGAGAAGGAGAAGGTGAAGTCTGGAGGGTGAATCAGAAGAAGCAGAAGAAGGAGAAGGAGAAGGTGAAGTCTGGAGGGTGAATCAGAAGAAGCAGAAGAAGGAGAAGGAGAAGGTGAAGTCTGGAGGGTGAATCAGAAGAAGCAGAAGAAGGAGAAGGAGAAGGTGAAGTCTGGAGGGTGAATCAGAAGAAGCAGAATAAGGAGAAGGAGAAGGTGAAGTCTGGAGGGTGAATCAGAAGAAGCAGAAGAAGGAGAAGGAGAAGGTGAAGTCTGGAGGGTGAAGCAGAAGAAGCAGAAGAAAGAGAAGGAGAAGGTGAAGTCTGGAGGGTGAAGCAGAAGAAACAGAAGAAGGAGAAGGAGAAGGTGAAGACTGGAGGGTGAATCAGAAGAAGTAGAAGAAGGAGAAGGAGAAGGTGAAGCCTGGAGGGTGAATCAGAAGAAGTAGAAGAAGGAGAAGGAGAAGGTGAAGTCTGGAGGGTGAATCAGAAGAAGCAGAAGAAGGAGAATGAGAAGGTGAAGTCTGGAGGGTGAATCAAAAGAAGCAGAAGAAGGAGAAGGAGAAGATGAAGTCTGGAGGGTGAATCAGAAGAAGTAGAAGAAGGAGAAGGAGAAGATGAGGTCTGGAGGGTGAATCAGAAGAAGCAGAAGAAGGAGAAGGAGAAGGTGAAGTCTGGAGGGTGAATCAGAAGAAGCAGAAGAAGGAGAAGGAGAAGGTGAAGTCTGGAGGGTGAATCAGAAGAAGCAGAAGAAGGAGAAGGAGAAGGTGAAGTCAGGAGGGTGAATCAGAAGAAGCAGAAGAAGGAGAAGGAGAAGGTGATGTTAGGAGGGTGAATCAGAAGAGGCAGAAGAAGGAGAAGGAGCAGGTGAAGTCAGGGGGGTGTAGCAGAAGAAGTAGAAGAAGGAGAAGGAGAAGGTGAAGTCAGGACGGTGAAGCAGAAGAAGCAGAAGAAGGAGAAGGAGAAGGTGAAGCCTGGAGGGCGCAGCAGAAGAAGCAGAAGAAGGAGAAGGAGAAGGTGAAGTCTGGAGTGTGAAGCAGAAGAAGCAGAAGAAGGAGAAGGTGAAGTCTGGAGGGCGCAGCAGAAGAAGCAGAAGAAGGAGAATGAGAAGGTGAAGTCTGGAGGGTGAATCAGAAGAAGCAGAAGAAGGAGAAGGAGAAGGTGAAGTCTGGAGGGTGAATCAGAAGAAGTAGAAGAAGGAGAAGGAGAAGGTGAAGTCTGGAGGGTGAAGCAGAAGAAGGAGAAGAAGGAGAAGGAGAAGGTGAAGTCAGGAGGGTGAATCAGAAGAAGTAGAAGAAGGAGAAGGAGAAGGTGAAGTCAGGAGGGTGAATCAGAAGAAGCAGAAGAAGGAGAAGGATAAGGTGAAGTCTGGAGGGTGAATCAGAAGAAGTAGAAGAAGGAGAAGGAGAAGGTGAAGTCTGGAGGGTGAATCAGATGAATCAGAAGAAGGAGAAGGAGAAGGTGAAGTCTGGAGGGTGAATCAGAAGAAGCAGAAGAAGGAGAAGGAGAAGGTGAAGTCTGGAGGGAGAATCAGAAGAAGCAGAAGAAGGAGAAGGAGAAGGTGAAGTCTGGAGGGTGAATCAGAAGAAGCAGAATAAGGAGAAGGAGAAGGTGAAGTCTGGAGGGTGAACCAGAAGGAGCAGAAGAAGGAGAAGGAGAAGGTGAAGTCTGGAGGGTGAAGCAGAAGAAGTAGAAGAAGGAGAAGGAGAAGGTGAAGTCAGGAGGGTGAATCAGAAGAAGTAAAAGAAGGAGAACGAGAAGGTGAAGTCAGGAGGGTGAATCAGAAGAAGCAGAAGAAGGAGAAGAAGAAGGTGAAGTCTGGAGGGTGAATCAGAAGAAGTAGAAGAAGGAGAAGGAGAAGGTGAAGTCTGGAGGGTGAATCAGAAGAAGCAGAAGAAGGAGAAGGAGAAGGTGAAGTCTGGAGGGTGAATCAGAAGAAGCAGAAGAAGGAGAAGGAGAAGGTGAAGTCTGGAGGGTGAATCAGAAGAAGCAGAAGAAGGAGAAGGAGAAGGTGAAGTCTGGAGGGTGAATCAGAAGAAGCAGAATAAGGAGAAGGAGAAGGTGAAGTCTGGAGGGTGAATCAGAAGAAGCAGAAGAAGGAGAAGGAGAAGGTGAAGTCTGGAGGGTGAATCAGAAGAAGTAGAAGAAGGAGAAGGAGAAGGTGAAGTCTGGAGGGTGAAGCAGAAGAAGTAGAAGAAGGAGAAGTTGAAGGTGAAGTCAGGAGGGTGAATCAGAAGAAGTAGAAGAAGGAGAAGGAGAAGGTGAAGTCAGGAGGGTGAATCAGAAGAAGCAGAAGAAGGAGATAGAGAAGGTGAAGTCTGGAGGGTGAATCAGAAGAATCAGAAGAAGGAGAAGGAGAAGGTGAAGTCTGGAGGGTGAAGCAGAAGAAGCAGAAGAAAGAGAAGGAGAAGGTGAAGTCTGGAGGGTGAAGCAGAAGAAACAGAAGAAGGAGAAGGAGAAGGTGAAGACTGGAGGGTGAATAAGAAGAAGTAGAAGAAGGAGAAGGAGAAGGTGAAGTCTGGAGGGTGAATCAGAAGAAGTAGAAGAAGGAGAAGGAGAAGGTGAAGTCTGGAGGGTGAATCAGAAGAAGCAGAAGAAGGAGAAGGAGAAGGTGAAGTCTGGAGGGTGAATCAGAAGAAGCAGAAGAAGGAGAAGGAGAAGATGAAGTCTGGAGGGTGAATCAGAAGAAGTAGAAGAAGGAGAAGGAGAAGGTGAGGTCTGGAGGGTGAATCAGAAGAAGCAGAAGAAGGAGAAGGTGAAGTCTGGAGGGTGAATCAGAAGAAGCAGAAGAAGGAGAAGGAGAAGGTGAAGTCTGGAGGGTGAATCAGAAGAAGCAGAAGAAGGAGAAGGAGAAGGTGAAGTCAGGAGGGTGAATCAGAAGAAGCAGAAGAAGGAGAAGGAGAAGGTGAATTTAGGAGGGTGAATCAGAAGAAGCAGAAGAAGGAGAAGGAGCAGGTGAAGTCAGGGGGTGTAGCAGAAGAAGTAGAAGAAGGAGAAGGAGAAGGTGAAGTCAGGACGGTGAAGCAGAAGAAGCAGAAGAAGGAGAAGGAGAAGTTGAAGCCTGGAGGGCGCAGCAGAAGAAGCAGAAGAAGGGGAAGGAGAAGGTGAAGTCTGGAATGTGAAGCAGAAGAAGCAGAAGAAGGAGAAGGAGAAGGTGAAGTCTGGAGGGCGCAGCAGAAGAAGCAGAAGAAGGAGAATGAGAAGGTGAAGTCTGGAGGGTGAATCAGAAGAAGCAGAAGAAGGAGAAGGAGAAGGTGAAGTCTGGAGGGTGAATCAGAAGAAGTAGAAGAAGGAGAAGGAGAAGGTGAAGTCTGGAGGGTGAAGCAGAAGAAGTAGAAGAAGGAGAAGGAGAAGGTGAAGTCAGGAGGGTGAATCAGAAGAAGTAGAAGAAGGAGAAGGAGAAGGTGAAGTCAGGAGGGTGAATCAGAAGAAGCAGAAGAAGGAGAAGGAGAAGGTGAAGTCTGGAGGGTGAATCAGAAGAATCAGAAGAAGGAGAAGGAGAAGGTGAAGTCTGGAGGGTGAATCAGAAGAAGCAGAAGAAAGAGAAGGAGAAGGTGAAGTCTGGAGGGTGAAGCAGAAGAAACAGAAGAAGGAGAAGGAGAAGGTGAAGACTGGAGGGTGAATCAGAAGAAGTAGAAGAAGGAGAAGGAGAAGGTGAAGTCTGGAGGGTGAATCAGAAGAAGTAGAAGAAGGAGAAGGAGAAGATGAAGTCTGGAGGTGGAGGGTGAATCAGAAGAAGTAGAAGAAGGAGAAGGAGAAGGTGAGGCCTGGAGGGTGAATCAGAAGAAGCAGAAGAAGGAGAAGGAGAACGTGAAGTCTGGAGGGTGAATCAGAAGAAGCAGAAGAAGGAGAAGGAGAAGGTGAAGTCTGGAGGGTGAATCGGAAGAAGCAGAAGAAGGAGAAGGAGAAGGTGAAGTCAGGAGGGTGAATCAGAAGAAGCAGAAGAAGGAGAAGGAGAAGGTGAAGTTAGGAGGGTGAATCAGAAGAAGCAGAAGAAGGAGAAGGAGCAGGTGAAGTCAGCGGGGTGTAGCAGAAGAAGTAGAAGAAGGAGAAGGAGAAGGTGAAGTCAGGACGGTGAAGCAGAAGAAGCAGAAGAAGGAGAAGGAGAAGGTGAAGCCTGGAGGGCGCAGCAGAAGAAGCAGAAGAAGGAGAAGGAGAAGGTGAAGTCTGGAGTGTGAAGCAGAAGAAACAGAAGAAGGAGAAGGAGAAGGTGAAGTCTGGAGGGCGCAGCAGAAGAAGCAGAAGAAGGAGAATGAGAAGGTGAAGTCTGGAGGGTGAATCAGAAGAAGCAGAAGAAGGAGAAGGAGAAGGTGAAGTCTGGAGGGTGAATCAGAAGAAGTAGAAGAAGGAGAAGGAGAAGGTGAAGTCTGGAGGGTGAAGCAGAAGAAGTAGAAGAAGGAGAAGGAGAAGGTGAAGTCAGGAGGGTGAATCAGAAGAAGTAGAAGAAGGAGAAGGAGAAGGTGAAGTCAGGAGGGTGAATCAGAAGAAGCAGAAGAAGGAGAAGGAGAAGGTGAAGTCTGGAGGGTGTATCAGAAGAAGTAGAAGAAGGAGAAGGAGAAGGTGAAGTCTGGAGGGTGAATCAGAAGAAGCAGAAGAAGGAGAAGGAGAAGGTGAAGTCTGGAGGGTGAATCAGAAGAAGCAGAAGAAGGAGAAGGAGAAGGTGAAGTCTGGAGGGAGAATCAGAAGAAGCAGAAGAAGGAGAAGGAGAAGGTGAAGTCTGGAGGGTGAATCAGAAGAAGCAGAATAAGGAGAAGGAGAAGGTGAAGTCTGGAGGGTGAATCAGAAGAAGCAGAAGAAGGAGATTGAGAAGGTGAAGTCTGGAGGGTGAAGCAGAAGAAGTAGAAGAAGGAGAAGGAGAAGGTGAAGTCAGGAGGGTGAATCAGAAGAAGTAGAAGAAGGAGAAGGAGAAGGTGAAGTCAGGAGGGTGAATTAGAAGAAGCAGAAGAAGGAGAAGGAGAAGGTGAAGTCTGGAGGGTGAATCAGAAGAAGTAGAAGAAGGAGAAGGAGAAGGTGAAGTCTGGAGGGTGAATCAGAAGAAGCAGAAGAAGGAGAAGGAGAAGGTGAAGTCTGGAGGGTGAATCAGAAGAAGCAGAAGAAGGAGAAGGAGAAGGTGAAGTCTGGAGGGTGAATCAGAAGAAGCAGAAGAAGGAGAAGGAGAAGGTGAAGTCTGGAGGGTGAATCAGAAGAAGCAGAATAAGGAGAAGGAGAAGGTGAAGTCTGGAGGGTGAATCAGAAGAAGCAGAAGAAGGAGAAGGAGAAGGTGAAGTCTGGAGGGTGAATCAGAAGAAGTAGAAGAAGGAGAAGGAGAAGGTGAAGTCTGGAGGGTGAAGCAGAAGAAGTAGAAGAAGGAGAAGTAGAAGGTGAAGTCAGGAGGGTGAATCAGAAGAAGTAGAAGAAGGAGAAGAAGAAGATGAAGTCAGGAGGGTGAATCAGAAGAAGCAGAAGAAGGAGATAGAGAAGGTGAAGTCTGGAGGGTGAATCAGAAGAATCAGAAGAAGGAGAAGGAGAAGGTGAAGTCTGGAGGGTGAAGCAGAAGAAGCAGAAGAAAGAGAAGGAGAAGGTGAAGTCTGGAGGGTGAAGCAGAAGAAACAGAAGAAGGAGAAGGAGAAGGTGAAGACTGGAGGGTGAATCAGAAGAAGTAGAAGAAGGAGAAGGAGAAGGTGAAGTCTGGAGGGTGAATCAGAAGAAGTAGAAGAAGGAGAAGGAGAAGGTGAAGTCTGGAGGGTGAATCAGAAGAAGCAGAAGAAGGAGAAGGAGAAGGTGAAGTCTGGAGGGTGAAGCAGAAGAAGCAGAAGAAAGAGAAGGAGAAGGTGAAGTCTGGAGGGTGAAGCAGAAGAAACAGAAGAAGGAGAAGGAGAAGGTGAAGACTGGAGGGTGAATAAGAAGAAGTAGAAGAAGGAGAAGGAGAAGGTGAAGTCTGGAGGGTGAATCAGAAGAAGTAGAAGAAGGAGAAGGAGAAGGTGAAGTCTGGAGGGTGAATCAGAAGAAGCAGAAGAAGGAGAAGGAGAAGGTGAAGTCTGGAGGGTGAATCAGAAGAAGCAGAAGAAGGAGAAGGAGAAGATGAAGTCTGGAGGGTGAATCAGAAGAAGTAGAAGAAGGAGAAGGAGAAGGTGAGGTCTGGAGGGTGAATCAGAAGAAGCAGAAGAAGGAGAAGGTGAAGTCTGGAGGGTGAATCAGAAGAAGCAGAAGAAGGAGAAGGAGAAGGTGAAGTCTGGAGGGTGAATCAGAAGAAGCAGAAGAAGGAGAAGGAGAAGGTGAAGTCAGGAGGGTGAATCAGAAGAAGCAGAAGAAGGAGAAGGAGAAGGTGAATTTAGGAGGGTGAATCAGAAGAAGCAGAAGAAGGAGAAGGAGCAGGTGAAGTCAGGGGGTGTAGCAGAAGAAGTAGAAGAAGGAGAAGGAGAAGGTGAAGTCAGGACGGTGAAGCAGAAGAAGCAGAAGAAGGAGAAGGAGAAGTTGAAGCCTGGAGGGCGCAGCAGAAGAAGCAGAAGAAGGGGAAGGAGAAGGTGAAGTCTGGAGTGTGAAGCAGAAGAAGCAGAAGAAGGAGAAGGAGAAGGTGAAGTCTGGAGGGCGCAGCAGAAGAAGCAGAAGAAGGAGAATGAGAAGGTGAAGTCTGGAGGGTGAATCAGAAGAAGCAGAAGAAGGAGAAGGAGAAGGTGAAGTCTGGAGGGTGAATCAGAAGAAGTAGAAGAAGGAGAAGGAGAAGGTGAAGTCTGGAGGGTGAAGCAGAAGAAGTAGAAGAAGGAGAAGGAGAAGGTGAAGTCAGGAGGGTGAATCAGAAGAAGTAGAAGAAGGAGAAGGAGAAGGTGAAGTCAGGAGGGTGAATCAGAAGAAGCAGAAGAAGGAGAAGGAGAAGGTGAAGTCTGGAGGGTGAATCAGAAGAATCAGAAGAAGGAGAAGGAGAAGGTGAAGTCTGGAGGGTGAATCAGAAGAAGCAGAAGAAAGAGAAGGAGAAGGTGAAGTCTGGAGGGTGAAGCAGAAGAAACAGAAGAAGGAGAAGGAGAAGGTGAAGACTGGAGGGTGAATCAGAAGAAGTAGAAGAAGGAGAAGGAGAAGGTGAAGTCTGGAGGGTGAATCAGAAGAAGTAGAAGAAGGAGAAGGAGAAGATGAAGTCTGGAGGTGGAGGGTGAATCAGAAGAAGTAGAAGAAGGAGAAGGAGAAGGTGAGGCCTGGAGGGTGAATCAGAAGAAGCAGAAGAAGGAGAAGGAGAACGTGAAGTCTGGAGGGTGAATCAGAAGAAGCAGAAGAAGGAGAAGGAGAAGGTGAAGTCTGGAGGGTGAATCGGAAGAAGCAGAAGAAGGAGAAGGAGAAGGTGAAGTCAGGAGGGTGAATCAGAAGAAGCAGAAGAAGGAGAAGGAGAAGGTGAAGTTAGGAGGGTGAATCAGAAGAAGCAGAAGAAGGAGAAGGAGCAGGTGAAGTCAGCGGGGTGTAGCAGAAGAAGTAGAAGAAGGAGAAGGAGAAGGTGAAGTCAGGACGGTGAAGCAGAAGAAGCAGAAGAAGGAGAAGGAGAAGGTGAAGCCTGGAGGGCGCAGCAGAAGAAGCAGAAGAAGGAGAAGGAGAAGGTGAAGTCTGGAGTGTGAAGCAGAAGAAACAGAAGAAGGAGAAGGAGAAGGTGAAGTCTGGAGGGCGCAGCAGAAGAAGCAGAAGAAGGAGAATGAGAAGGTGAAGTCTGGAGGGTGAATCAGAAGAAGCAGAAGAAGGAGAAGGAGAAGGTGAAGTCTGGAGGGTGAATCAGAAGAAGTAGAAGAAGGAGAAGGAGAAGGTGAAGTCTGGAGGGTGAAGCAGAAGAAGTAGAAGAAGGAGAAGGAGAAGGTGAAGTCAGGAGGGTGAATCAGAAGAAGTAGAAGAAGGAGAAGGAGAAGGTGAAGTCAGGAGGGTGAATCAGAAGAAGCAGAAGAAGGAGAAGGAGAAGGTGAAGTCTGGAGGGTGTATCAGAAGAAGTAGAAGAAGGAGAAGGAGAAGGTGAAGTCTGGAGGGTGAATCAGAAGAAGCAGAAGAAGGAGAAGGAGAAGGTGAAGTCTGGAGGGTGAATCAGAAGAAGCAGAAGAAGGAGAAGGAGAAGGTGAAGTCTGGAGGGAGAATCAGAAGAAGCAGAAGAAGGAGAAGGAGAAGGTGAAGTCTGGAGGGTGAATCAGAAGAAGCAGAATAAGGAGAAGGAGAAGGTGAAGTCTGGAGGGTGAATCAGAAGAAGCAGAAGAAGGAGATTGAGAAGGTGAAGTCTGGAGGGTGAAGCAGAAGAAGTAGAAGAAGGAGAAGGAGAAGGTGAAGTCAGGAGGGTGAATCAGAAGAAGTAGAAGAAGGAGAAGGAGAAGGTGAAGTCAGGAGGGTGAATTAGAAGAAGCAGAAGAAGGAGAAGGAGAAGGTGAAGTCTGGAGGGTGAATCAGAAGAAGTAGAAGAAGGAGAAGGAGAAGGTGAAGTCTGGAGGGTGAATCAGAAGAAGCAGAAGAAGGAGAAGGAGAAGGTGAAGTCTGGAGGGTGAATCAGAAGAAGCAGAAGAAGGAGAAGGAGAAGGTGAAGTCTGGAGGGTGAATCAGAAGAAGCAGAAGAAGGAGAAGGAGAAGGTGAAGTCTGGAGGGTGAATCAGAAGAAGCAGAATAAGGAGAAGGAGAAGGTGAAGTCTGGAGGGTGAATCAGAAGAAGCAGAAGAAGGAGAAGGAGAAGGTGAAGTCTGGAGGGTGAATCAGAAGAAGTAGAAGAAGGAGAAGGAGAAGGTGAAGTCTGGAGGGTGAAGCAGAAGAAGTAGAAGAAGGAGAAGTAGAAGGTGAAGTCAGGAGGGTGAATCAGAAGAAGTAGAAGAAGGAGAAGAAGAAGATGAAGTCAGGAGGGTGAATCAGAAGAAGCAGAAGAAGGAGATAGAGAAGGTGAAGTCTGGAGGGTGAATCAGAAGAATCAGAAGAAGGAGAAGGAGAAGGTGAAGTCTGGAGGGTGAAGCAGAAGAAGCAGAAGAAAGAGAAGGAGAAGGTGAAGTCTGGAGGGTGAAGCAGAAGAAACAGAAGAAGGAGAAGGAGAAGGTGAAGACTGGAGGGTGAATCAGAAGAAGTAGAAGAAGGAGAAGGAGAAGGTGAAGTCTGGAGGGTGAATCAGAAGAAGTAGAAGAAGGAGAAGGAGAAGGTGAAGTCTGGAGGGTGAATCAGAAGAAGCAGAAGAAGGAGAAGGAGAAGGTGAAGTCTGGAGGGTGAATCAGAAGAAGCAGAAGAAGGAGAAGGAGAAGATGAAGTCTGGAGGGTGAATCAGAAGAAGTAGAAGAAGGAGAAGGAGAAGGTGAGGTCTGGAGGGTGAATCAGAAGAAGCAGAAGAAGGAGAAGGAGAAGGTGAAGTCTGGAGGGTGAAGCAGAAGAAGCAGAAGAAGGAGAAGGAGAAGGTGAAGTCTGGAGGGTGAATCAGAAGAAGCAGAAGAAGGAGAAGGAGAAGGTGAAGTCAGGAGGGTGAATCAGAAGAAGCAGAAGAAGGAGAAGGAGAAGGTGAATTTAGGAGGGTGAATCAGAAGAAGCAGAAGAAGGAGAAGGAGCAGGTGAAGTCAGGGGGGTGTAGCAGAAGAAGTAGAAGAAGGAGAAGTAGAAGGTGAAGTCAGGACGGTGAAGCAGAAGAAGCAGAAGAAGGAGAAGGAGAAGGTGAAGCCTGGAGGGCGCAGCAGAAGAAGCAGAAGAAGGAGAAGGAGAAGGTGAAGTCTGGAGTGTGAAGCAGAAGAAGCAGAAGAAGGAGAAGGAGAAGGTGAAGTCTGGAGGGCGCAGCAGAAGAAGCAGAAGAAGGAGAATGAGAAGGTGAAGTCTGGAGGGTGAATCAGAAGAAGCAGAAGAAGGAGAAGGAGAAGGTGAAGTCTGGAGGGTGAATCAGAAGAAGTAGAAGAAGGAGAAGGAGAAGGTGAAGTCTGGAGGGTGAAGCAGAAGAAGTAGAAGAAGGAGAAGGAGAAGATGAAGTCAGGAGAGTGAATCAGAAGAAGTAGAAGAAGGAGAAGGAGAAGGTGAAGTCAGGAGGGTGAATCAGAAGAAGCAGAAGAAGGAGAAGGAGAAGGTGAAGTCTGGAGGGTGAATCAGAAGAATCAGAAGAAGGAGAAGGAGAAGGTGAAGTCTGGAGGGTGAATCAGAAGAAGCAGAAGAAAGAGAAGGAGAAGGTGAAGTCTGGAGGGTGAAGCAGAAGAAACAGAAGAAGGAGAAGGAGAAGGTGAAGACTGGAGGGTGAATCAGAAGAAGTAGAAGAAGGAGAAGGAGAAGGTGAAGTCTGGAGGGTGAATCAGAAGAAGTAGAAGAAGGAGAAGGAGAAGTTGAAGTCTGGAGGGTGAATCAGAAGAAGCAGAAGAAGGAGAAGGAGAAGGTGAAGTCTGGAGGGTGAATCAGAAGAAGCAGAAGAAGGAGAAGGAGAAGATGAAGTCTGGAGGGTGAATCAGAAGAAGTAGAAGAAGGAGAAGGAGAAGGTGAAGTCTGGAGGGTGAATCAGAAGAAGTAGAAGAAGGAGAGGGAGAAGGTGTAGTCTGGAGGGTGAATCAGAAGAAGTAGACGAAGGAGAAGGAGAAGGTGAAGTCTGGAGGGTGAATCTGAAGAAGCAGAAGAAGGAGAAGGAGAAGGTGAAGTCTGGAGGGTGAATCAGAAGAAGTAGAAGAAGGAGAAGGAGAAGGTGAAGTCTGGAGGGTGAATCAGAAGAAGCAGAAGAAGGAGAAGGAGAAGGTGAAGTCTGGAGGGTGAATCAGAAGAAGCAGAAGAAGGAGAAGGAGAAGGTGAAGTCTGGAGGGTGAATCAGAAGAAGCAGAATAAGGAGAAGGAGAAGGTGAAGTCTGGAGGGTGAATCAGAAGAAGCAGAAGAAGGAGAAGGAGAAGGTGTAGTCTGGAGGGTGAATCAGAAGAAGTAGAAGATGGAGAAGGAGAAGGTGAAGTCTGGAGGGTGTATCAGAAGAAGTAGAAGAAGGAGAAGGAGAAGGTGAAGTCTGGAGGGTGAATCAGAAGAAGTAGAAGAAGGAGAAGGAGAAGGTGAAGTCTGGAGGGTGAAGCAGAAGAGGTAGATGAAGGAGAAGGAGAAGGTGAAGTCAGGAGGGTGAATCAGAAGAAGTAGAAGAAGGAGAAGGAGAAGGTGAGGTCTGGAGGGTGAATCAGAAGAAGCAGAAGAAGGAGAAGGAGAAGGTGAAGTCTGGAGGGTGAATCAGAAGAATCAGAAGAAGGAGAAGGAGAAGGTGAAGTCTGGAGGGTGAATCAGAAGAAGCAGAAGAAAGAGAAGGAGAAGGTGAAGTCTGGAGGGTGAAGCAGAAGAAACAGAAGAAGGAGAAGGAGAAGGTGAAGACTGGAGGGTGAATCAGAAGAAGTAGAAGAAGGAGAAGGAGAAGGTGAAGTCTGGAGGGTGAATCAGAAGAAGTAGAAGAAGGAGAAGGAGAAGGTGAAGTCTGGAGGGTGAATCAGAAGAAGCAGAAGAAGGAGAAGGAGAAGGTGAAGTCTGGAGGGTGAATCAGAAGAAGGAGAAGAAGGAGAAGGAGAAGATGAAGTCTGGAGGGTGAATCAGAAGAAGTAGAAGAAGGAGAAGGAGAAGGTGAAGTCTGGAGGCTGAATCAGAAGAAGTAGAAGAAGGAGAAGGAGAAGGTGAAGTCTGGAGGGTGAATCAGAAGAAACAGAAGAAGGAGAAGGAGAAGGTGAAGTCTGGAGGGTGAATCAGAAGAAGTAGAAGAAGGAGAAGGAGAAGGTGTAGTCTGGAGGGTGAATCAGAAGAAGTAGACGAAGGAGAAGGAGAAGGTGAAGTCTGGAGGGTGAATCAGAAGAAGCAGAAGAAGGAGAAGGAGAAGGTGAAGTCTGGAGGGTGAATCAGAAGAAGTAGAAGAAGGAGAAGGAGAAGGTGAAGTCTGGAGGGTGAATCAGAAGAAGCAGAAGAAGGAGAAGGAGAAGGTGAAGTCTGGAGGGTGAATCAGAAGAAGCAGAAGAAGGAGAAGGAGAAGGTGAAGTCTGGAGGGTGAAACAGAAGAAGCAGAATAAGGAGAAGGAGAAGGTGAAGTCTGGAGGGTGAATCAGAAGAAGTAGAAGAAGGAGAAGGAGAAGGTGAAGTCTGGAGGGTGAATCAGAAGAAGCAGAAGAAGGAGAAGGAGAAGGTGAAGTCTGGAGGGTGAATCAGAAGAAGGAGAAGAAGGAGAAGGAGAAGATGAAGTCTGGAGGGTGAATCAGAAGAAGTAGAAGAAGGAGAAGGAGAAGGTGAAGTCTGGAGGCTGAATCAGAAGAAGTAGAAGAAGGAGAAGGAGAAGGTGAAGTCTGGAGGGTGAATCAGAAGAAACAGAAGAAGGAGAAGGAGAAGGTGAAGTCTGGAGGGTGAATCAGAAGAAGTAGAAGAAGGAGAAGGAGAAGGTGTAGTCTGGAGGGTGAATCAGAAGAAGTAGACGAAGGAGAAGGAGAAGGTGAAGTCTGGAGGGTGAATCAGAAGAAGCAGAAGAAGGAGAAGGAGAAGGTGAAGTCTGGAGGGTGAATCAGAAGAAGTAGAAGAAGGAGAAGGAGAAGGTGAAGTCTGGAGGGTGAATCAGAAGAAGCAGAAGAAGGAGAAGGAGAAGGTGAAGTCTGGAGGGTGAATCAGAAGAAGCAGAAGAAGGAGAAGGAGAAGGTGAAGTCTGGAGGGTGAAACAGAAGAAGCAGAATAAGGAGAAGGAGAAGGTGAAGTCTGGAGGGTGAATCAGAAGAAGCAGAAGAAGGAGAAGGAGAAGGTGAAGTCTGTAGGGTGAATCAGAAGAAGTAGAAGAAGGAGAAGGAGAAGGTGATGTCTGGAGGGTGAATCAGAAGAAGTAGAAGAAGGAGAAGGAGAAGGTGAAGTCTGGAGGGTGAAGCAGAAGAAGTAGAAGAAGGAGAAGGAGAAGTTGAAGTCAGGAGGGTGAATCAGAAGAAGTAGAAGAAGGAGAAGGAGAAGGTGAAGTCAGGAGGGTGAATCAGAAGAAGCAGAAGAAGGAGAAGGAGAAGGTGAAGTCTGGAGGGTGAATCAGAAGAATCAGAAGAAGGAGAAGGAGAAGGTGAAGTCTGGAGGGTGAATCAGAAGAAGCAGAAGAAAGAGAAGGAGAAGGTGAAGTCTGGAGGGTGAATCAGAAGAAGTAGAAGAAGGAGAAGGAGAAGGTGAAGTCTGGAGGGTGAATCAGAAGAAGCAGAAGAAGGAGAAGGAGAAGGTGATGTCTGGAGGATGAATCAGAAGAAGCAGAAGAAGGAGAAGGAGAAGGTGAAGTCTGGAGAGTGAATCAGAAGAAGCAGAAGAAGGAGAAGGAGAAGGTGAAGTCTGGAGGGTGAATCAGAAGAAGCAGAATAAGGAGAAAGAGAAGGTGAAGTCTGGAGGGTGAATCAGAAGAAGCAGAAGAAGGAGAAGGAGAAGGTGAAGTCTGGAGGGTGAATCAGAAGAAGTAGAAGAAGGAGAAGGAGAAGGTGAAGTCTGGAGGGTGAATCAGAAGAAGCAGAAGAAGGAGAAGGAGAAGGTGAAGTCAGGAGGGTGAATCAGAAGAAGCAGAATAAGGAGAAGGAGAAGGTGAAGTCTGGAGGGTGAATCAGAAGAAGCAGAATAAGGAGAAGGAGAAGGTGAAGTCTGGAGGGTGAATCAGAAGAAGCAGAAGAAGGAGAAGGAGAAGGTGAAGTCTGGAGGGTGAATCAGAAGAGGTAGAAGAAGGAGAAGGAGAAGGAGAAGTCTGGAGGTTAAGCAGAAGAAGGAGAAGAAGGAGAAGGAGACGGTGAAGTCAGGAGGGTGAATCAGAAGAAGTAGAAGAAGGAGAAGGAGAAGGTGAAGCCAGGAGGGTGAATCAGAAGAAGCAGAAGAAGGAGAAGGAGAAGGTGAAGTCTGGAGGGTGAATCAGAAGAATCAGAAGAAGGAGAAGGAGAAGGTGAAGTCTGGAGGGTGAATCAGAAGAATCAGAAGAAAGAGAAGGAGAAGGTGAAGTCTGGAGGCTGAAGCAGAAGAAACAGAAGAAGGAGAAGGAGAATGTGAAGACTGGAGGGTGAATCAGAAGAAGTAGAAGAAGGAGAAGGAGAAGGTGAGGTCTGGAGGGTGAATCAGAAGAAGTAGAAGAAGGAGAAGGAGAAGGTGAAGTCTGGAGGGTGAATCAGAAGATGCAGAAGAAGGAGAAGGAGAAGATGAAGTCTGGAGGGTGAATCAGAAGAAGTATAAGAAGGAGAAGGAGAAGGTGAAGTCTGGAGGGTGAATCAGAAGAAGTAGAAGAAGGAGAAGGAGAAGGTGAGGTCTGGAGGGTGAGCCAGAAGAAACAGAAGAAGGAGAAGGAGAAGGTGAAGTCTGGAGGGTGAATCAGAAGAAGTAGAAGAAGGAGAAGGAGAAGGTGTAGTCTGGAGGGTGAATCAGAAGAAGTAGACGAAGGAGAAGGAGAAGGTGAAGTCTGGAGGGTGAATCAGAAGAAGCAGAAGAAGGAGAAGGAGAAGATGAAGTCTGGAGGGTGAATCAGAAGAAGTAGAAGAAGGAGAAGGAGAAGGTGAAGTCTGGAGGGTGAAGCAGAAGAAGCAGAAGAAGGAGAAGGAGAAGGTGAAGTCTGGAGGGTGAATCAGAAGAAGCAGAAGAAGGAGAAGGAGAAGGTGAAGTCTGGAGGGTGAATCAGAAGAAGCAGAATAAGGAGAAGGAGAAGGTGAAGTCTGGAGGGTGAATCAGAAGAAGCAGAAGAAGGAGAAGGAGAAGGTGTAGTCTGGAGGATGAATCAGAAGAAGTAGAAGAAGGAGAAGGAGAAGGTGAAGTGTGGAGGGTGAAACAGAAGAAGTAGACGAAGGAGAAGGAGAAGGTGAAGTCTGGAGGGTGAATCAGAAGAAGCAGAAGAAGGAGAAGGAGAAGATGAAGTCTGGAGGGTGAATCAGAAGAAGTAGAAGAAGGAGAAGGAGAAGGTGAAGTCTGGTGGGTGAATCAGAAGAAGCAGAAGAAGGAGAAGGAGAAGGTGAAGTCTGGAGGGTGAATCAGAAGAAGCAGAAGAAGGAGAAGGAGAAGGTGAAGTCTGGAGGGTGAAACAGAAGAAGCAGAATAAGGAGAAGGAGAAGGTGAAGTCTGGAGGGTGAATCAGAAGAAGTAGAAGAAGGAGAAGGAGAAGGTGAAGTCTGGAGGGTGAATCAGAAGAAGCAGAAGAAGGAGAAGGAGAAGGTGAAGTCTGGAGGGTGAATCAGAAGAAGGAGAAGAAGGAGAAGGAGAAGATGAAGTCTGGAGGGTGAATCAGAAGAAGTAGAAGAAGGAGAAGGAGAAGGTGAAGTCTGGAGGCTGAATCAGAAGAAGTAGAAGAAGGAGAAGGAGAAGGTGAAGTCTGGAGGGTGAATCAGAAGAAACAGAAGAAGGAGAAGGAGAAGGTGAAGTCTGGAGGGTGAATCAGAAGAAGTAGAAGAAGGAGAAGGAGAAGGTGTAGTCTGGAGGGTGAATCAGAAGAAGTAGACGAAGGAGAAGGAGAAGGTGAAGTCTGGAGGGTGAATCAGAAGAAGCAGAAGAAGGAGAAGGAGAAGGTGAAGTCTGGAGGGTGAATCAGAAGAAGTAGAAGAAGGAGAAGGAGAAGGTGAAGTCTGGAGGGTGAATCAGAAGAAGCAGAAGAAGGAGAAGGAGAAGGTGAAGTCTGGAGGGTGAATCAGAAGAAGCAGAAGAAGGAGAAGGAGAAGGTGAAGTCTGGAGGGTGAAACAGAAGAAGCAGAATAAGGAGAAGGAGAAGGTGAAGTCTGGAGGGTGAATCAGAAGAAGCAGAAGAAGGAGAAGGAGAAGGTGAAGTCTGTAGGGTGAATCAGAAGAAGTAGAAGAAGGAGAAGGAGAAGGTGAAGTCTGGAGGGTGAATCAGAAGAAGTAGAAGAAGGAGAAGGAGAAGGTGAAGTCTGGAGGGTGAAGCAGAAGAAGTAGAAGAAGGAGAAGGAGAAGGTGAAGTCAGGAGGGTGAATCAGAAGAAGTAGAAGAAGGAGAAGGAGAAGGTGAAGTCAGGAGGGTGAATCAGAAGAAGCAGAAGAAGGAGAAGGAGAAGGTGAAGTCTGGAGGGTGAATCAGAAGAATCAGAAGAAGGAGAAGGAGAAGGTGAAGTCTGGAGGGTGAATCAGAAGAAGCAGAAGAAAGAGAAGGAGAAGGTGAAGTCTGGAGGGTGAATCAGAAGAAGTAGAAGAAGGAGAAGGAGAAGGTGAAGTCTGGAGGGTGAATCAGAAGAAGCAGAAGAAGGAGAAGGAGAAGGTGATGTCTGGAGGATGAATCAGAAGAAGCAGAAGAAGGAGAAGTAGAAGGTGAAGTCTGGAGAGTGAATCAGAAGAAGCAGAAGAAGGAGAAGGAGAAGGTGAAGTCTGGAGGGTGAATCAGAAGAAGCAGAATAAGGAGAAAGAGAAGGTGAAGTCTGGAGGGTGAATCAGAAGAAGCAGAAGAAGGAGAAGGAGAAGGTGAAGTCTGGAGGGTGAATCAGAAGAAGTAGAAGAAGGAGAAGGAGAAGGTGAAGTCTGGAGGGTGAATCAGAAGAAGCAGAAGAAGGAGAAGGAGAAGGTGAAGTCAGGAGGGTGAATCAGAAG
The DNA here is from genome assembly GCF_052327205.1 of Somniosus microcephalus. Lineage (NCBI taxonomy): Eukaryota > Metazoa > Chordata > Chondrichthyes > Squaliformes > Somniosidae > Somniosus > Somniosus microcephalus. Next base: position 375,994 of record NW_028225431.1, on the reverse strand, counting down.
AAGCAGAATAAGGAGAAGGAGAAGGTGAAGTCTGGAGGGTGAATCAGAAGAAGCAGAATAAGGAGAAGGAGAAGGTGAAGTCTGGAGGGTGAATCAGAAGAAGCAGAAGAAGGAGAAGGAGAAGGTGAAGTCTGGAGGGTGAATCAGAAGAGGTAGAAGAAGGAGAAGGAGAAGGTGAAGTCTGGAGGTTAAGCAGAAGAAGGAGAAGAAGGAGAAGGAGACGGTGAAGTCAGGAGGGTGAATCAGAAGAAGTAGAAGAAGGAGAAGGAGAAGGTGAAGCCAGGAGGGTGAATCAGAAGAAGCAGAAGAAGGAGAAGGAGAAGGTGAAGTCTGGAGGGTGAATCAGAAGAATCAGAAGAAGGAGAAGGAGAAGGTGAAGTCTGGAGGGTGAATCAGAAGAATCAGAAGAAAGAGAAGGAGAAGGTGAAGTCTGGAGGCTGAAGCAGAAGAAACAGAAGAAGGAGAAGGAGAATGTGAAGACTGGAGGGTGAATCAGAAGAAGTAGAAGAAGGAGAAGGAGAAGGTGAGGTCTGGAGGGTGAATCAGAAGAAGTAGAAGAAGGAGAAGGAGAAGGTGAAGTCTGGAGGGTGAATCAGAAGAAGCAGAAGAAGGAGAAGGAGAAGGTGAAGTCTGGAGGGTGAATCAGAAGATGCAGAAGAAGGAGAAGGAGAAGATGAAGTCTGGAGGGTGAATCAGAATAAGTAGAAGAAGGAGAAGGAGAAGGTGAAGTCTGGAGGGTGAATCAGAAGAAGTAGAAGAAGGAGAAGGAGAAGGTGAAGTCTGGAGGGTGAACCAGAAGAAACAGAAGAAGGAGAAGGAGAAGGTGAAGTCTGGAGGGTGAATCAGAAGAAGTAGAAGAAGGAGAAGGAGAAGGTGTAGTCTGGAGGGTGAATCAGAAGAAGTAGACGAAGGAGAAGGAGAAGGTGAAGTCTGGAGGGTGAATCAGAAGAAGTAGAAGAAGGAGAAGGAGAAGGTGAAGTCTGGAGGGTGAATCAGAGGAAGCAGAAGAAGGAGAAGGAGAAGGTGAAGTCTGGAGGGTGAATCAGAAGAAGCAGTATAAGGAGAAGGAGAAGGTGAAGTCTGGAGGGTGAATCAGAAGAAGCAGAAGAAGGAGAAGGAGAAGGTGAAGTCTGGAGGATGAATCAGAAGAAGTAGAAGAAGGAGAAGGAGAAGGTGAAGTCTGGAGGGTGAAACAGAAGAAGTAGAAGAAGGAGAAGGAGAAGGTGAACTCTGGAGGGTGAATCAGAAGAAGTAGAAGAAGGAGAAGGAGAAGGTGAAGTCTGGAGGGTTTAGCAGAAGAAGTAGAAGAAGGAGAAGGAGAAGGTGAAGTCAGGAGGGTGAATCAGAAGAAGTAGAAGAAGGAGAAGGAGAAGGTGAAGTCAGGAGGGTAAATCAGAAGAAGCAGAAGAAGGAGAAGGAGAAGGTGAAGTCTGGAGGGTGAATCAGAAGAATCAGAAGAAGGAGAAGGAGAAGGTGAAGTCTGGAGGGAGAATCAGAAGAAGCAGAAGAAAGAGAAGGAGAAGGTGAAGTCTGGAGGGTGAATCAGAAGAAGTAGAAGAAGGAGAAGGAGAAGGTGAAGTCTGGAGGGTGAATCAGAAGAAGCAGAAGAAGGAGAAGGAGAAGGTGAAGTCTGGAGGGTGAATCAGAAGAAGCAGAAGAAGGAGAAGGAAAAGGTGAAGTCTGGAGGGTGAATCAGAAGAAGCAGAAGAAGGAGAAGGAGGAGGTGAAGTCTGGAGGGTGAATCAGAAGAAGCAGAATAAGGAGAAGGAGAAGGTGAAGTCTGGAGGGTGAATCAGAAGAAGCAGAAGAAGGAGAAGGAGAAGGTGAAGTCTGGAGGGTGAATCAGAAGAAGTAGAAGAAGGAGAAGGAGAAGGTGAAGTCTGGAGGGTGAAGCAGAAGAAGTAGAAGAAGGAGAAGGAGAAGGTGAAGTCAGGAGGGTGAATCAGAGGAAGCAGAAGAAGGAGAAGGAGAAGGTGAAGTCTGGAGGGTGAATCAGAAGAATCAGAAGAAGGAGAAGGAGAAGATGAAGTCTGGAGGGTGAATCAGAAGAAGCAGAAGAAAGAGAAGGAGAAGGTAAAGTCTGGAGGGTGAAGCAGAAGAAACAGAAGAAGGAGGAGGAGTAGGTGAAGACTGGAGGGTGAATCAGAAGAAGTAGAAGAAGGAGAAGGAGAAGGTGAAGTCTGGAGGGTGAATCAGACGAAGTAGAAGAAGGAGAAGGAGAAGGTGAAGTCTGGAGGGTGAATCAGAAGAAGTAGAAGAAGGAGAAGGAGAAGGTGAAGTCTGGAGGGTGAATCAGAAGAAGCAGAAGAAGGAGAAGGAGAAGATGAAGTCTGGAGGGTGAATCAGAAGAAGTAGAAGAAGGAGAAGGAGAAGGTGAGGTCTGGAGGGTGAATCAGAAGAAGCAGAAGAAGGAGAAGGAGAAGGTGAAGTCTGGAGGGTGAATCAGAAGAAGCAGAAGAAGGAGAAGGAGAAGGTGAAGTCTGGAGGGTGAATCAGAAGAAGCAGAAGAAGGAGAAGGAGCAGGTGAAGTCAGGGGGGTGAAGCAGAAGAAGTAGAAGAAGGAGAAGGAGAAGGTGAAGTCAGGACGGTGAAGCAGAAGGAGCAGAAGAAGGAGAAGGAGAAGGTGAAGTCTGGAGGGTGAAGCAGAAGAAGCAGAAGAAGGAGAAGGAGAGGGTGAAGTCTGGAGGGTGAATCAGAAGAAGTAGAAGAAGGAGAAGGAGAAGGTGAAGTCAGGAGAGTGAAGCAGAAGAAGCAGAAGAAGGAGAAGGAGAAGGTGAAGTCTGGAGGGCGAAGCAGAAGAAGCAGAGGAAGGAGAAGGAGAAGGTGAAGTCTGGAGGGTGAAGCAGAAGAAGCAGAAGAAGGAGAAGGAGTAGGTGAAGTCTGGAGGGTGAATCAGAAGAAGTAGAAGAAGGAGAAGGATAAGGTGAAGTCAGGAGGGTGAAGCAGAAGAAGCAGAAGAAGGAGAAGGAGAAGGTGAAGTCTGGAGGGTGAAGCAGAAGAAGCAGAAGAAGGAGAAGGAGAAGGTGAAGTCTGGAGGGTGAAGCAGAAGAAGCAGAAGAAGGAGAAGGAGAAGGTGAAGTCAGGAGGGTGGATCAGAAGAAGTAGAAGAAGGAGAAGGAGAAGGTGAAGTCTGGAGGGTGAATCAGAAGAAGCAGAAGAAGGAGAAGGAGAAGGTGAAGTCTGGAGGGCGCAGCAGAAGAAGCAGAAGAAGGAGAAAGAGAAGGTGAAGTCTGGAGGGTGAAGCAGAAGAAGCAGAAGAAGGAGAAGGAGAGGGTGAAGTCTGGAGGGTGAATCAGAAGAAGTAGAAGAAGGAGAAGGAGAAGGTGAAGTCAGGAGAGTGAAGCAGAAGAAGCAGAAGAAGGAGAAGGAGAAGGTGAAGTCTGGAGGGCGAAGCAGAAGAAGCAGAAGAAGGAGAAGGAGAAGGTGAAGTCTGGAGGGTGAAGCAGAAGAAGCAGAAGAAGGAGAAGGAGTAGGTGAAGTCTGGATGGTGAATCAGAAGAAGTAGGAGAAGGAGAAGGAGAAGGTGAAGTCAGGAGGGTGAAGCAGAAGAAGCAGAAGAAGGAGAAGGAGAAGGTGAAGTCTGGAGGGTGAAGCAGAAGAAGCAGAAGAAGGAGAAGGAGAAGGTGAAGTCTGGAGGGTGAATCAGAAGAAGCAGAAGAAGGAGAAGGAGAAGGTGAAGTCTGGAGGGTGAATAAGAAGAAGCAGAAGAAGGAGAAGGAGAAGGTGAAGTCTGGAGTGCGCAGCAGAAGAAGCAGAAGAAGGAGAAGGAGAAGGTGCAGTCTGGAGGGTGAATCAGAAGAAGTAGAAGAAGGAGAAGGAGAAGGTGAAGTCAGGAGAGTGAAGCAGAAGAAGCAGAAGAAGGAGAAGGAGAAGGTGAAGTCTGGAGGGTGAAGCAGAAGAAGCAGAAGAAGGAGAAGGAGAAGGTGAAGTCTGGAGGGCGAAGCAGAAGAAGGAGAAGGAGAAGGTGAAGTCTGGAGGGTGAAGCAGAAGAAGCAGAAGAAGGAGAAGGAGAAGGTGAAGTCTGGAGGGTGAATCAGAAGAAGTAGAAGAAGGAGAAGGAGAAGGTGAAGTCAGGAGGGTGAATCAGAAGAAGTAGAAGAAGGAGAAGGAGAAGGTGAAGTCAGGAGGGTGAAGCAGAAGAAGCAGAAGAAGGAGAAGGAGAAGGTGAAGTCAGGAGGGTGAATCGGAAGAAGTAGAAGAAGGAGAAGGAGAAGGTGAAGTCTGGAGGGTGAATCAGAAGAAGTAGAAGAAGGAGAAGGAGAAGGTGAAGTCTGGAGGGTGAATCAGAAGAAGTAGAAGAAGGAGAAGGAGAAGGTGAAGTCTGGAGGGTGAATCAGAAGAAGCAGAAGAAGGAGAAGGAGAAGGTGACGTCTGGAGGGAGAAGCAGAAGAAGTAGAAGAAGGAGAAGGAGAAGGTGAAGTCTGGAGGGTGAATCAGAAGAAGTAGAAGAAGGAGAAGGAGAAGGAGAAGTCTGGAGGGTGAATCAGAAGAAGTAGAAGACGGAGAAGTAGAAGGTGAAGTCTGGAGGGTGAATCAGAAGAAGCAGAAGAACGAGAAGGAGAAGGTGAAGTCTGGAGGGTGAATCAGAAGAAGTAGAAGAAGGAGAAGGAGAAGGTGTAGTCTGGAGGGTGAATCAGAAGAAGTTGACGAAGGAGAAGGAGAAGGTGAAGTCTGGAGGGTGAATCAGAAGAAGCAGAAGAACGAGAAGGAGAAGGTGAAGTCTGGAGGGTGAATCAGAAGAAGTAGAAGAAGGAGAAGGAGAAGGTGAAGTCTGGAGGATGAATCAGAAGAAGCAGAAGAAGGAGAAGGAGAAGGTGAAGTCTGGAGGGTGAATCAGAAGAAGCAGAAGAAGGAGAAGGAGAAGGTGAAGTCTGGAGTGTGAATCAGAAGAAGCAGAATAAGGAGAAGGAGAAGGTGAAGTCTGGAGGGTGAATCAGAAGAAGCAGAAGAAGGAGAAGGAGAAGGTGAAGTCTGGAGGGTGAATCAGAAGAAGTAGAAGAAGGAGAAGGAGAAGGTGAAGTCTGGAGGGTGAATCAGAAGAAGTAGAAGAAGGAGAAGGAGAAGGTGAAGTCTGGAGGGTGAATCAGAAGCAGTAGAAGAAGGAGAAGGAGAAGGTGAAGTCTGGAGGGTGAAGCAGAAGAAGTAGAAGAAGGAGAAGGAGAAGGTGAAGTCAGGAGGGTGAATCAGAAGAAGTAGAGGAAGGAGAAGGAGAAGGTGAAGTCAGGAGGGTGAATCAGAAGAAGCAGAAGAAGGAGAAGGAGAAGGTGAAGTCTGGAGGGTGAATCAGAAGAATCAGAAGAAGGAGAAGTAGAAGGTGAAGTCTGGAGGGTGATTCAGAAGAAGCAGAAGAAAGAGAAGGAGAAGGTGAATTCTGGAGGGTGAAGCAGAAGAAACAGAAGAAGGAGAAGGAGAAGGTGAAGACTGGAGGGTGAATCAGAAGAAGTAGAAGAAGGAGAAGGAGAAGGTGAGGTCTGGAGGGCGAATCAGAAGAAGTAGAAGAAGGAGAAGGAGAAGGTGAAGTCTGGAGGGTGAATCAGAAGAAGCAGAAGAAGGAGAAGGAGAAGGTGAAGTCTGGAGGGTGAATCAGAAGAAGCAGAAGAAGGAGAAGGAGAAGATGAAGTCTGGAGGGTGTATCAGAAGAAGTAGAAGAAGTAGAAGGAGAAGGTGAGGTCTGGAGTGTGAATCAGAAGAAGCAGAAGAAGGAGAAGGAGAAGGTGAAGTCTGGAGGGTGAATCAGAAGAAGCAGAAGAAGGAGAAGGAGAAGGTGAAGTCTGGAGGGTGAATCAGAAGAAGCAGAAGAAGGAGAAGGAGAAGGTGAAGTCAGGAGGGTGAATCAGAAGAAGCAGAAGCAGGAGAAGGAGAAGGTGAAGTTAGGAGGGTGAATCAGAAGAAGCAGAAGAAGGAGAAGGAGAAGGTGAAGTCTGGAGGGTGAATCAGAAGAAGCAGAAGAAGGAGAAGGAGAAGGTGAAGTCTGGAGGGTGAATTAGAAGAAGCAGAAGAAGGAGAAGGAGAAGGTGAAGTCAGGAGGGTGAATCAGAAGAAGCAGAAGAAGGAGAAGCAGAAGGTAAAGTTAGGAGGGTGAATCAGAAGAAGCAGAAGAAGGAGAAGGAGCAGGTGAAGTCAGGGGTGTGAAGCAGAAGAAGTAGAAGAAGGAGAAGGAGAAGGTGAAGTCAGGAGGGTGAAGCAGAAGAAGCAGAAGAAGGAGAAGGAGAAGGTGAAGTCTGGAGGGTGAATCAGAAGAAGTAGAAGAAGGAGAAGGAGAAGGTGAAGTCAGGAGAGTGAAGCAGAAGAAGCAGAAGAAGGAGAAGGAGAAGGTGAAGTCTGGAGGGTGAAGCAGAAGAAGCAGAAGAAGGAGAAGGAGTAGGTGAAGTCTGGAGGGTGAATCAGAAGAAGTAGAAGAAGGAGAAGGAGAAGGTGAAGTCAGGAGGGTGAAGCACAAGAAGCAGAAGAAGGAGAAGGAGAAGGTGAAGTCTGGAGGGTGAAGCAGAAGAAGCAGAAGAAGGAGAAGGAGAAGGTGAAGTCTGGAGGGTGAATCAGAAGAAGCAGAAGAAGGAGAAGGAGAAGGTGAAGTTTGGAGGGTGAATAAGAAGAAGCAGAAGAAGGAGAAGGAGAAGGTGAAGTCTGGAGGGCGCAGCAGAAGAAGCAGAAGAAGGAGAAGGAGAAGGTGAAGTCTGGAGGGTGAATCAGAAGAAGTAGAAGAAGGAGAAGGAGAAGGTGAAGTCAGGAGAGTGAAGCAGAAGAAGCAGAAGAAGGAGAAGGAGAAGGTGAAGTCTGGAGGGAGAAGCAGAAGAAGCAGAAGAAGGAGAAGGAGAAGGTGAAGTCTGGAGGGCGAAGCAGAAGAAGCAGAAGAAGGAGAAGGAGAAGGTGAAGTCTGGAGGGTGAAGCAGAAGAAGCAGAAGAAGGAGAAGGAGAAGGTGAAGTCTGGAGGGTGAATCAGAAGAAGTAGAAGAAGGAGAAGGAGAAGGAGATGTCAGGAGGGTGAATCAGAAGAAGTAGAAGAAGGAGAAGGAGAAGGTGAAGTCAGGAGGGTGAAGCAGAAGAAGCAGAAGAAGGAGAAGGAGAAGGTGAAGTCAGGAGGGTGAATCGGAAGAAGTAGAAGAAGGAGAAGGAGAAGGTGAAGTCTGGAGGGTGAATCAGAAGAAGTAGAAGAAGTAGAAGGAGAAGGTGAAGTCTGGAGGGTGAATCAGAAGAAGTAGAAGAAGGAGAAGGAGAAGGTGAAGTCTGGAGGGTGAATCAGAAGAAGCAGAAGAAGGAGAAGGAGAAGGTGACGTCTGGAGGGAGAAGCAGAAGAAGTAGAAGAAGGAGAAGGAGAAGGTGAAGTCTGGAGGGTGAATCAGAAGAAGTAGAAGAAGGAGAAGGAGAAGGTGAAGTCTGGAGGGTGAATCAGAAGAAGTAGAAGACGGAGAAGGAGAAGGTGAAGTCTGGAGGGTGAATCAGAAGAAGCAGAAGAACGAGAAGGAGAAGGTGAAGTCTGGAGGGTGAATCAGATGAAGTAGAAGAAGGAGAAGGAGAAGGTGTAGTCTGGAGGGTGAATCAGAAGAAGTTGACGAAGGAGAAGGAGAAGGTGAAGTCTGGAGGGTGAATCAGAAGAAGCAGAAGAACGAGAAGGAGAAGGTGAAGTCTGGAGGGTGAATCAGAAGAAGTAGAAGAAGGAGAAGGAGAAGGTGAAGTCTGGAGGATGAATCAGAAGAAGCAGAAGAAGGAGAAGGAGAAGGTGAAGTCTGGAGGGTGAATCAGAAGAAGCAGAAGAAGGAGAAGGAGAAGGTGAAGTCTGGAGTGTGAATCAGAAGAAGCAGAATAAGGAGAAGGAGAAGGTGAAGTCTGGAGGGTGAATCAGAAGAAGCAGAAGAAGGAGAAGGAGAAGGTGAAGTCTGGAGGGTGAATCAGAAGAAGTAGAAGAAGGAGAAGGAGAAGGTGAAGTCTGGAGGGTGAATCAGAAGAAGTAGAAGAAGGAGAAGGAGAAGGTGAAGTCTGGAGGGTGAATCAGAAGCAGTAGAAGAAGGAGAAGGAGAAGGTGAAGTCTGGAGGGTGAAGCAGAAGAAGTAGAAGAAGGAGAAGGAGAAGGTGAAGTCAGGAGGGTGAATCAGAAGAAGTAGAAGAAGGAGAAGGAGAAGGTGAAGTCAGGAGGGTGAATCAGAAGAAGCAGAAGAAGGAGAAGGAGAAGGTGAAGTCTGGAGGGTGAATCAGAAGAAGCAGAAGAAGGAGAAGGAGAAGGTGAATTATGGAGGGTGAAGCAGAAGAAACAGATGAAGGAGAAGGAGAAGGTGAAGACTGGAGGGTGAATCAGAAGAAGTAGAAGAAGGAGAAGGAGAAGGTGAGGTCTGGAGGGCGAATCAGAAGAAGTAGAAGAAGGAGAAGGAGAAGGTGAAGTCTGGAGGGTGAATCAGAAGAAGCAGAAGAAGGAGAAGGAGAAGGTGAAGTCTGGAGGGTGAATCAGAAGAAGCAGAAGAAGGAGAAGGAGAAGATGAAGTCTGGAGGGTGAATCAGAAGAAGTAGAAGAAGTAGAAGGAGAAGGTGAGGTCTGGAGTGTGAATCAGAAGAAGCAGAAGAAGGAGAAGGAGAAGGTGAAGTCTGGAGGGTGAATCAGAAGAAGCCGAAGGAGGAGAAGGAGAAGGTGAAGTCTGGAGGGTGAATCAGAAGAAGCAGAAGAAGGAGAAGGAGAAGGTGAAGTCAGGAGGGTGAATCAGAAGAAGCAGAAGAAGGAGAAGGAGAAGGTGAAGTTAGGAGGGTGAATCAGAAGAAGCAGAAGAAGGAGAAGGAGAAGGTGAAGTCTGGAGGGTGAATCAGAAGAAGCTGAAGAAGGAGAAGGAGAAGGTGAAGTCTGGAGGGTGAATTAGAAGAAGCAGAAGAAGGAGAAGGAGAAGGTGAAGTCAGGAGGGTGAATCAGAAGAAGCAGAAGAAGGAGAAGCAGAAGGTAAAGTTAGGAGGGTGAATCAGAAGAAGCAGAAGAAGGAGAAGGAGCAGGTGAAGTCAGTGGGGTGAAGCAGAAGAAGTAGAAGAAGGAGAAGGAGAAGGTGAAGTCAGGAGGGTGAAGCAGAAGAAGCAGAAGAAGGAGAAGGAGAAGGTGAAGTCTGGAGGGTGAATCAGAAGAAGTAGAAGAAGGAGAAGGAGAAGGTGAAGTCAGGAGAGTGAAGCAGAAGAAGCAGAAGAAGGAGAAGGAGAAGGTGAAGTCTGGAGGGTGAAGCAGAAGAAGCAGAAGAAGGAGAAGGAGAAGGTGAAGTCTGGAGGGCGAAGCAGAAAAAGCAGAAGAAGGAGAAGGGGAAGGTGACGTCTGGAGGGTGAATCAGAAGAAGTAGAAGAAGCAGAAGGAGAAGGTGAAGTCTGGAGGGTGAATCAGAAGAAGCAGAAGAAGGAGAAGGAGAAGGTGAAGTCTGGAGGGTGAATCAGAAGAAGCAGAAGAAGGAGAAGGAGAAGGTGAAGTCTGGAGTGTGAATCAGAAGAAGCAGAATAAGGAGAAGGAGAAGGTGAAGTCTGGAGGGTGAATCAGAAGAAGCAGAAGAAGGAGAAGGAGAAGGTGAAGTCTGGAGGGTGAATCAGAAGAAGTAGAAGAAGGAGAAGGAGAAGGTGAAGTCTGGAGGGTGAATCAGAAGAAGTAGAAGAAGGAGAAGGAGAAGGTGAAGTCTGCAGGGTGAATCAGAAGAAGCAGAAGAAGGAGAAGGAGAAGGTGAAGTCTGGAGGGTGAATCAGAAGAAGCAGAAGAAGGAGAAGGAGACGATGAAGTCTGGAGGGTGAATCAGAAGAAGTAGAAGAAGGAGAAGGAGAAGGTGAAGTCTGGAGGGTGAATCAGAAGAAGCAGAAGAAGGAGAAGGAGAAGGTGAAGTCTGGAGGGTGAATCAGAAGAAGCAGAAGAAGGAGAAGGAGAAGGTGAAGTCTGGAGGGTGAATCAGAAGAAGCAGAATAAGGAGAAGGAGAAGGTGAAGTCTGGAGGGTGAATCAGAAGAAGCAGAAGAAGTAGAAGGAGAAGGTGAAGTCTGGAGGGTGAATCAGAAGAAGTAGAAGAAGGAGAAGGAGAAGGTGAAGTCTGGAGGGTGAAGCAGAAGAAGTAGAAGAAGGAGAAGGAGAAGGTGAAGTAAGGAGGGTGAATCAGAAGAAGTAGAAGAAGGAGAAGGAGAAGGTGAAGTCAGGAGGGTGATTCAGAAGAAGCAGAAAAGGAGAAGGAGAAGGTGAAGTCTGGAGGGTGAATCAGAAGAATCAGAAGAAGGAGAAGGAGAAGGTGAAGTCTGGAGGGTGAATCAGAAGAAGCAGAAGAAAGAGAAGGAGAAGGTGAAGTCTGGAGGGTGAAGCAGAAGAAACAGAAGAAGGAGAAGGAGAAGGTGAAGACTGAAGGGTGAATCAGAAGAAGTAGAAGAAGGATTAGGAGAAGGTGAGGTCTGGAGGGTGAATCAGGAGAAGTAGAAGAAGGAGAAGGAGAAGGTGAAGTCTGGAGGGTGAATCAGAAGAAGCAGAAGAAGGAGAAGGAGAAGGTGAAGTCTGGAGGGTGAATCAGAAGAAGCAGAAGAAGGAGAAGGAGAAGATGAAGTCTGGAGGGTGAATCAGAAGAAGTAGAAGAAGGAGAAGGAGAAGGTGAGGTCTGGAGGGTGAATCAGAAGAAGCATAAGAAGGAGAAGGAGAAGGTGAAGTCTGGAGGGTGAATCAGAAGAAGCAGAAGAAGGAGAAGGAGAAGGTGATGTCTGGAGGGTGAATCAGAAGAAGCAAAAGAAGGAGAAGGAGAAGGTGAAGTCAGGAGGGTGAATCAGAAGAAGTAGAAGAAGGAGAAGGAGAAGGTGAAGTCAGGAGAGTGAAGCAGAAGAAGCAGAAGAAGGAGAAGGAGAAGGTGAAGTCTGGAGGGTGAAGCAGAAGAAGCAGAAGAAGGAGAAGGAGAAGGTGAAGTCTGGAGGGCGAAGCAGAAGAAGCAGAAGAAGGAGAAGGAGAAGGTGAAGTCTGGAGGGTGAAGCAGAAGAAGCTGAAGAAGGAGAAGGAGAAGGTGAAGTCTGGAGGGTGAATCAGAAGAAGCAGAAGAAGGATAGGAGAAGGTGAAGTTAGGAGGGTGAATCAGAAGAAGCAGAAGAAGGAGAAGGAGCAGGTGAAGTCAGGGGGGAGAAGCAGAAGAAGTAGAAGAAGGAGAAGGAGAAGGTGAAGTCAGGACGGTGAAGCAGAAGAGGCAGAAGAAGGAGAAGGAGAAGGTGAAGTCTGGAGGGCGCAGCAGAAGAAGCAGAAGAAGGAGAAGGAGAAGGTGAAGTCTGGTGGGTGAAGCAGAAGAAGCAGAAGAAGGAGAAGGAGAAGGTGAAGTCTGGAGGGTGAATCAGAAGAAGTAGAAGAAGGAGAAGGAGAAGGTGAAGTCAGGAGAGTGAAGCAGAAGAAGCAGAAGAAGGAGTAGGAGAAGGTGAAGTCTGGAGGGTGAAGCAGAAGAAGCAGAAGAAGGAGAAGGAGAAGGTGAAGTCTGGAGGGCGAAGCAGAAGAAGCAGAAGAAGGAGAAGGAGAAGGTGAAGTCTGGAGGGTGAAGCAGAAGAAGCTGAAGAAGGAGAAGGAGAAGGTGAAGTCTGGAGGGTGAATCAGAAGAGGTAGAAGAAGGAGAAGGAGAAGGTGAAGTCAGGAGGGTGAAGCAGAAGAAGCAGAAGATGGAGAAGGAGAAGGTGAAGTCTGGAGGGTGAAACAGAAGAATCAGAAGAAGGAGAAGGAGAAGGTGAAGTCTGGAGGGTGAATCAGAAGAAGCAGAAGAAAGAGAAGGAGAAGGTGAAGTCTGGAGGGTGAAGCAGAAGAAACAGAAGAAGGAGAAGTAGAAGGTGAAGACTGAAGGGTGAATCAGAAGAAGTAGAAGAAGGAGAAGGAGAAGGTGAAGTCTGGAGGGTGAATCAGAAGAAGTAGAAGAAGGAGAAGGAGAAGGTGAAGTCTGGAGGGTGAATCAGAAGAAGCAGAAGAAGGAGAAGGAGAAGGTGAAGTCTGGAGGGTGAATCAGAAGAAGCAGAAGAAGGAGAAGGAGAAGATGAAGTCTGGAGGGTGAATCAGAAGAAGTAGAAGAAGGAGAAGGAGAAGGTGAGGTCTGGAGGGTGAATCAGAAGAAGCAGAAGAAGGAGAAGGAGAAGTTGAAGTCTGGAGGGTGAATCAGAAGAAGCAGAAGAAGGAGAAGGAGAAGGTGAAGTCTGGAGGGTGAATCAGAAGAAGCAAAAGAAGGAGAAGGTGAAGGTGAAGTCAGGAGGGTGAATCAGAAGAAGCAGAAGAAGGAGAAGGAGAAGGTGAAGTTAGGAGGGTGAATCAGAAGAAGCAGAAGAAGGAGAAGGAGCAGGTGAAGTCAGTGGGGTGAAGCAGAAGAAGTAGAAGAAGGAGAAGGAGAAGGTGAAGTCAGGACGGTGAAGCAGAAGAAGCAGAAGAAGGAGAAGGAGAAGGTGAAGTCTGGAGGGCGCAGCAGAAGAAGCAGAAGAAGGAGAAGGAGAAGGTGAAGTCTGGAGGGTGAAGCAGAAGAAGCAGAAGAAGGAGAAGGAGAAGATGAAGTCTGGAGGGTGAATCAGAAGAAGTAGAAGAAGGAGAAGGAGAAGGTGAAGTCAGGAGAGTGAAGCAGAAGAAGCAGAAGAAGGAGAAGGAGAAGGTGAAGTCTGGAGGGTGAAGCAGAAGAAGCAGAAGAAGGAGAAGGAGAAGGTGAAGTCTGGAGGGCGAAGCAGAAGAAGCAGAAGAAGGAGAAGGAGAAGGTGAAGTCTGGAGGGTGAAGCAGAAGAAGCAGAAGAAGGAGAAGGAGAAGGTGAAGTCTGGAGGGTGAATCAGAAGAAGTAGAAGAAGGAGAAGGAGAAGGTGAAGTCAGGAGGGTGAAGCAGAAGAAGCAGAATAAGGAGAAGGAGAAGGTGAAGTCTGGAGGGTGAAGCAGAAGAAGCAGAAGAAGGAGAAGGAGAAGGTGAAGTCTGGAGGGTGAAGCAGAAGAAGCAGAAGAAGGAGAAGGAGAAGGTGAAGTAAGGAGGGTGAATCAGAAGAAGTAGAAGAAGGAGAAGGAGAAGGTGAAGTCTGGAGGGTGAATCAGAAGACGTAGAAGAAGGAGAAGGAGAAGGTGAAGTCTGGAGGGTGAATCAGAAGAAGTAGAAGAAGGAGAAGGAGAATGTGATGTCTGGAGGGTGAATCAGAAGAAGCAGAAGAAGGAGAAGGAGAAGGTGAAGTCTGGAGGGAGAAGCAGAAGAAGTAGAAGAAGGAGAAGGAGAAGTTGAAGTCTGGAGGGTGAATCAGAAGAAGTAGGAGAAGGAGAAGGAGAAGGTGAAGTCTGGAGGGTCAATCAGAAGAAGTAGAAGAAGGAGAAGGAGAAGGTGAAGTCTGGAGGGTAAATCAGAAGAAGCAAAAGAAGGTTAAGGAGAAGATGAAGTCTGGAGGGTGAGTCAGAAGAAGTAGAAGAAGGAGAAGGAGAAGGTGTAGTCTGGACGGTGAATCAGAAGAAGTAGACGAAGGAGAAGGAGAAGGTGAAGTCTGCAGGGTGAATCAGAAGAAGCAGAAGAAGGAGAAGGAGAAGGTGAAGTCTGGAGGGTGAATCAGAAGCAGTAGAAGAAGGAGAAGGAGAAGGTGAAGTCTGGAGGGTGAATCAGAAGAAGAAGGAGAAGGTGAAGTCTGGAGGGTGAATCAGAAGAAGTAGAAGAAGGAGAAGGAGAAGGTGAAGTCAGGAGAGTGAAGCAGAAGAAGCAGAAGAAGGAGAAGGAGAAGGTGAAGTCTGGAGGGTGAAGCAGAAGAAACAGAAGAAGGAGAAGGAGAAGGTGAAGTCTGGAGGGTGAAGCAGAAGAAGCAGAAGAAGGAGAAGGAGAAGGTGAAGTCTGGAGGGTGAAGCAGAAGAAGCAGAAGAAGGAGAAGGAGAAGGTGAAGTCTGGAGGGTGAATCAGAAGAAGTAGAAGAAGGAGAAGGAGAAGGTGAAGTCTGGAGGGTGAAGCAGAAGAAACAGAAGAAGGAGAAGGAGAAGGTGAAGACTGAAGGGTGAATCAGAAGAAGTAGAAGAAGGAGAAGGAGAAGGTGAAGTCTGGAGGGTGAATCAGAAGAAGCAGAAGAAGGAGAAGGAGAAGGTGAAGTCTGGAGGGTGAATCAGAAGAAGCAGAAGAAGGAGAAGGAGAAGATGAAGTCTGGAGGGTGAATCAGAAGAAGTAGAAGAAGGAGAAGGAGAAGGTGAGGTCTGGAGGTTGAATCAGAAGAAGCAGAAGAAGGAGAAGGAGAAGGTGAAGTCTGGAGAGTGAAGCAGAAGAAGCAGAAGAAGGAGAAGGAGAAGGTGAAGTCTGGAGGGTGAAGCAGAAGAAGCAGAAGAAGGAGAAGGAGAAGGTGAAGTCTGGAGGGCGAAGCAGAAGAAGCAGAAGAAGGAGAAGGAGAAGGTGAAGTCTGGAGGGTGAAGCAGAAGAAGCAGAAGAAGGAGAAGGAGAAGGTGAAGTCTGGAGGGTGAATCAGAAGAAGTAGAAGAAGGAAAAGGAGAAGGTGAAGTCAGGAGGGTGAAGCAGAAGAAGCAGAAGAAGGAGAAGGAGAAGGTGAAGTCTGGAGGGTGAAGCAGAAGAAGCAGAAGAAGGAGAAGGAGAAGGTGAAGTCTGGAGGGTGAAGCAGAAGAAGGAGAAGGAGAAGGTGAAGTAAGGAGGGTGAATCAGAAGAAGTAGAAGAAGGAGAAGGCGAAGGTGAAGTCTGGAGGGTGAATCAGAAGAAGTAGAAGAAGGAGAAGGAGAATGTGAAGTCTGGAGGGTGAATCAGAAGAAGCAGAAGAAGGAGAAGGAGAAGGTGAAGTCTGGAGGGAGAAGCAGAAGAAGTAGAAGAAGGAGAAGGAGAAGTTGAAGTCTGGAGGGTGAATCAGAAGAAGTAGAAGAAGGAGAAGGAGAAGGTGAAGTCTGGAGGGTGAATCAGAAGAAGCAGAAGAAGGAGAAGGAGAAGATGAAGTCTGGAGGGTGAATCAGAAGAAGTAGAAGAAGGAGAAGGAGAAGGTGTAGTCTGGACGGTGAATCAGAAGAAGTAGACGAAGGAGAAGGAGAAGGTGAAGTCTGCAGGGTGAATCAGAAGAAGCAGAAGAAGGAGAAGGAGAAGTTGAAGTCTGGAGGGTGAATCAGAAGAAGTAGAAGAAGGAGAAGGAGAAGGTGAAGTCTGGAGGGTGAATCAGAAGAAGTAGAAGAAGGAGAAGGAGAATGTGAAGTCTGGAGGGTGAATCAGAAGAAGCAGAAGAAGGAGAAGGAGAATGTGAAGTCTGGAGGGAGAAGCAGAAGAAGTAGAAGAAGGAGAAGGAGAAGTTGAAGTCTGGAGGGTGAATCAGAAGAAGTAGAAGAAGGAGAAGGAGAAGGTGAAGTCTGGAGGGTGAATCAGAAGAAGCAGAAGAAGGAGAAGGAGAAGATGAAGTCTGGAGGGTGAATCAGAAGAAGTAGAAGAAGGAGAAGGAGAAGGTGTAGTCTGGACGGTGAATCAGAAGAAGTAGACGAAGGAGAAGGAGAAGGTGAAGTCTGCAGGGTGCATCAGAAGAAGCAGAAGAAGGAGAAGGAGAAGTTGAAGTCTGGAGGGTGAATCAGAAGAAGTAGAAGAAGGAGAAGGAGAAGGTGAAGTCTGGAGGGTGAATCAGAAGAAGAAGGAGAAGGTGAAGTCTGGAGGGTGAATCAGAAGAAGCAGAAGAAGGAGAAGGAGAAGGTGAAGTCTGGAGGGTGAATCAGAAGAAGCAGAATAAGGAGAAGGAGAAGGTGAAGTCTGGAGGGTGAATCAGAAGAAGCAGAAGAAGGAGAAGGAGAAGGTGAAGTCTGGAGGGTGAATCAGAAGAAGTAGAAGAAGGAGAAGGAGAAGGTGAAGTCTGGAGGGTGATTCAGAAGAAGTAGAAGAAGGAGAACGAGAAGGTGAAGTCAGGAGAGTGAAGCAGAAGAAGCAGAAGAAGGAGAAGGAGAAGGTGAAGTCTGGAGGGTGAAGCAGAAGGAGCAGAAGAAGGAGAAGGAGAAGGTGAAGTCTGGAGGGCGAAGCAGAAGAAGCAGAAGAAGGAGAAGGAGATGGTGAAGTCTGGAGGGTGAAGCAGAAGAAGCAGAAGAAGGAGAAGGAGAAGGTGAAGTCTGGAGGGTGAATCAGAAGAAGTAGAAGAAGGAGAAGGAGAAGGTGAAGTCTGGAGGGTGAAGCAGAAAAAACAGAAGAAGGAGAAGGAGAAGGTGAAGACTGAAGGGTGAATCAGAAGAAGTAGAAGAAGGAGAAGGAGAAGGTGAAGTCTGGAGGGTGAATCAGAAGAAGCAGAAGAAGGAGAAGGAGAAGGTGAAGTCTGGAGGGTGAATCAGAAGAAGTAGAAGAAGGAGAAGGAGAAGGTGAAGTCTGGAGGGTGAATCAGAAGAAGCAGAAGAAGGAGAAGGAGAAGGTGAAGTCTGGAGGGTGAATCAGAAGAAGCAGAAGAAGGAGAAGGAGAAGGTGAAGTCTGGAGGGTGAATCAGAAGAAGCAGAAGAAGGAGAAGGAGAAGGTGAAGTCTGGAGGGTGAATCAGAAGAAGCAGAATAAGGAGAAGGAGAAGGTGAAGTCTGGAGGGTGAATCAGAAGAAGCAGAAGAAGGAGAAGGAGAAGGTGAAGTCTGGAGGGTGAATCAGAAGAAGTAGAAGAAGGAGAAGGTGAAGTCTGGAGGGTGAAGCAGAAGAAGTAGAAGAAGGAGAAGTAGAAGGTGAAGTCAGGAGGGTGAATCAGAAGAAGTAGAAGAAGGAGAAGAAGAAGGTGAAGTCAGGAGGGTGAATCAGAAGAAGCAGAAGAAGGAGATAGAGAAGGTGAAGTCTGGAGGGTGAATCAGAAGAATCAGAAGAAGGAGAAGGAGAAGGTGAAGTCTGGAGGGTGAAGCAGAAGAAGCAGAAGAAAGAGAAGGAGAAGGTGAAGTCTGGAGGGTGAAGCAGGAGAAACAGAAGAAGGAGAAGGAGAAGGTGAAGACTGGAGGGTGAATCAGAAGAAGTAGAAGAAGGAGAAGGAGAAGGTGAAGTCTGGAGGGTGAATCAGAAGAAGTAGAAGAAGGAGAAGGAGAAGGTGAAGTCTGGAGGGTGAATCAGAAGAAGCAGAAGAAGGAGAAGGAGAAGGTGAAGTCTGGAGGGTGAATCAGAAGAAGCAGAAGAAGGAGAAGGAGAAGATGAAGTCTGGAGGGTGAATCAGAAGAAGTAGAAGAAGGAGAAGGAGAAGGTGAGGTCTGGAGGGTGAATCAGAAGAAGCAGAAGAAGGAGCAGGAGAAGGTGAAGTCTGGAGGGTGAAACAGAAGAAGCAGAAGAAGGAGAAGGAGAAGGTGAAGTCTGGAGGGTGAATCAGAAGAAGCAGAAGAAGGAGAAGGAGAAGGTGAAGTCAGGAGGGTGAATCAGAAGAAGCAGAAGAAGGAGAAGGAGAAGGTGAATTTAGGAGGGTGAATCAGAAGAAGCAGAAGAAGGAGAAGGAGCAGGTGAAGTCAGGGGGGTGTAGCAGAAGAAGTAGAAGAAGGAGAAGGAGAAGGTGAAGTCAGGACGGTGAAGCAGAAGAAGCAGAAGAAGGAGAAGGAGAAGGTGAAGCCTGGAGGGCGCAGCAGAAGAAGCAGAAGAAGGAGAAGGAGAAGGTGAAGTCTGGAGGGTGAATCAGAAGAAGCAGAAGAAGGAGAAGGAGAAGGTAAAGTCTGGAGGGTGAATCAGAAGAAGCAGAAGAAAGAGAAGGAGAAGGTGAAGTCTGGAGGGTGAAGCAGAAGAAACAGAAGAAGGAGAAGGAGAAGGTGAAGACTGGAGGGTGAATCAGAAGAAGTAGAAGAAGGAGAAGGAGAAGGTGAAGTCTGGAGGGTGAATCAGAAGAAGTAGAAGAAGGAGAAGGAGAAGGTGAAGTCTGGAGGGTGAATCAGAAGAAGCAGAAGAAGGAGAAGGAGAAGGTGAAGTCTGGAGGGTGAAGCAGAAGAAGGAGAAGAAGGAGAAGGAGAAGATGAAGTCTGGAGGGTGAATCAGAAGAAGTAGAAGAAGGAGAAGGAGAAGGTGAAGTCTGGAGGCTGAATCAGAAGAAGTAGAAGAAGGAGAAGGAGAAGGTGAAGTCTGGAGGGTGAATCAGAAGAAACAGAAGAAGGAGAAGGAGAAGGTGAAGTCTGGAGGGTGAATCAGAAGAAGTAGAAGAAGGAGAAGGAGAAGGTGTAGTCTGGAGGGTGAATCAGAAGAAGTAGACGAAGGAGAAGGAGAAGGTGAAGTCTGGAGGGTGAATCAGAAGAAGCAGAAGAAGGAGAAGGAGAAGGTGAAGTCTGGAGGGTGAATCAGAAGAAGTAGAAGAAGGAGAAGGAGAAGGTGAAGTCTGGAGGGTGAATCAGAAGAAGCAGAAGAAGGAGAAGGAGAAGGTGGAGTCTGGAGGGTGAATCAGAAGAAGCAGAAGAAGGAGAAGGAGAAGGTGAAGTCTGGAGGGTGAAACAGAAGAAGCAGAATAAGGAGAAGGAGAAGGTGAAGTCTGGAGGGTGAATCAGAAGAAGTAGAAGAAGGAGAAGGAGAAGGTGAAGTCTGGAGGGTGAATCAGAAGAAGGAGAAGAAGGAGAAGGAGAAGATGAAGTCTGGAGGGTGAATCAGAAGAAGTAGAAGAAGGAGAAGGAGAAGGTGAAGTCTGGAGGCTGAATCAGAAGAAGTAGAAGAAGGAGAAGGAGAAGGTAAAGTCTGGAGGGTGAATCAGAAGAAACAGAAGAAGGAGAAGGAGAAGGTGAAGTCTGGAGGTTGAATCAGAAGAAGTAGAAGAAGGAGAAGGAGAAGGTGTAGTCTGGAGGGTGAATCAGAAGAAGTAGACGAAGGAGAAGGAGAAGGTGAAGTCTGGAGGGTGAATCAGAAGAAGCAGAAGAAGGAGAAGGAGAAGGTGAAGTCTGGAGGGTGAATCAGAAGAAGGAGAAGGAGAAGGTGAAGTCTGGAGGGTGAATCAGAAGAAGCAGAAGAAGGAGAAGGAGAAGGTGAAGTCTGGAGGGTGAATCAGAAGAAGCAGAAGAAGGAGAAGGAGAAGGTGAAGTCTGGAGGGTGAAACAGAAGAAGCAGAATAAGGAGAAGGAGAAGGTGAAGTCTGGAGGGTGAATCAGAAGAAGCAGAAGAAGGAGAAGGAGAAGGTGAAGTCTGTAGGGTGAATCAGAAGAAGTAGAAGAAGGAGAAGGAGAAGGTGAAGTCTGGAGGGTGAATCAGAAGAAGTAGAAGAAGGAGAAGGAGAAGGTGAAGTCTGGAGGGTGAAGCAGAAGAAGTAGAAGAAGGAGAAGGAGAAGGTGAAGTCAGGAGGGTGAATCAGAAGAAGTAGAAGAAGGAGAAGGAGAAGGTGAAGTCAGGAGGGTGAATCAGAAGAAGCAGAAGAAGGAGAAGGAGAAGGTGAAGTCTGGAGGGTGAATCAGAAGAATCAGAAGAAGGAGAAGGAGAAGGTGAAGTCTGGAGGGTGAATCAGAAGAAGCAGAAGAAAGAGAAGGAGAAGGTGAAGTCTGGAGGGTGAATCAGAAGAAGTAGAAGAAGGAGAAGGAGAAGGTGAAGTCTGGATGGTGAATCAGAAGAAGCAGAAGAAGGAGAAGGAGAAGGTGAAGTCTGGAGGGTGAATCAGAAGAAGCAGAAGAAAGAGAAGGAGAAGGTGAAGTCTGGAGGGTGAAGCAGAAGAAACAGAAGAAGGAGAAGTAGAAGGTGAAGACTGAAGGGTGAATCAGAAGAAGTAGAAGAAGGAGAAGGAGAAGGTGAAGTCTGGAGGGTGAATCAGAAGAAGTAGAAGAAGGAGAAGGAGAAGGTGAAGTCTGGAGGGTGAATCAGAAGAAGCAGAAGAAGGAGAAGGAGAAGGTGAAGTCTGGAGGGTGAATCAGAAGAAGCAGAAGAAGGAGAAGGAGAAGATGAAGTCTGGAGGGTGAATCAGAAGAAGTAGAAGAAGGAGAAGGAGAAGGTGAGGTCTGGAGGGTGAATCAGAAGAAGCAGAAGAAGGAGAAGGAGAAGTTGAAGTCTGGAGGGTGAATCAGAAGAAGCAGAAGAAGGAGAAGGAGAAGGTGAAGTCTGGAGGGTGAATCAGAAGAAGCAAAAGAAGGAGAAGGTGAAGGTGAAGTCAGGAGGGTGAATCAGAAGAAGCAGAAGAAGGAGAAGGAGAAGGTGAAGTTAGGAGGGTGAATCAGAAGAAGCAGAAGAAGGAGAAGGAGCAGGTGAAGTCAGTGGGGTGAAGCAGAAGAAGTAGAAGAAGGAGAAGGAGAAGGTGAAGTCAGGACGGTGAAGCAGAAGAAGCAGAAGAAGGAGAAGGAGAAGGTGAAGTCTGGAGGGCGCAGCAGAAGAAGCAGAAGAAGGAGAAGGAGAAGGTGAAGTCTGGAGGGTGAAGCAGAAGAAGCAGAAGAAGGAGAAGGAGAAGATGAAGTCTGGAGGGTGAATCAGAAGAAGTAGAAGAAGGAGAAGGAGAAGGTGAAGTCAGGAGAGTGAAGCAGAAGAAGCAGAAGAAGGAGAAGGAGAAGGTGAAGTCTGGAGGGTGAAGCAGAAGAAGCAGAAGAAGGAGAAGGAGAAGGTGAAGTCTGGAGGGCGAAGCAGAAGAAGCAGAAGAAGGAGAAGGAGAAGGTGAAGTCTGGAGGGTGAAGCAGAAGAAGCAGAAGAAGGAGAAGGAGAAGGTGAAGTCTGGAGGGTGAATCAGAAGAAGTAGAAGAAGGAGAAGGAGAAGGTGAAGTCAGGAGGGTGAAGCAGAAGAAGCAGAATAAGGAGAAGGAGAAGGTGAAGTCTGGAGGGTGAAGCAGAAGAAGCAGAAGAAGGAGAAGGAGAAGGTGAAGTCTGGAGGGTGAAGCAGAAGAAGCAGAAGAAGGAGAAGGAGAAGGTGAAGTAAGGAGGGTGAATCAGAAGAAGTAGAAGAAGGAGAAGGAGAAGGTGAAGTCTGGAGGGTGAATCAGAAGACGTAGAAGAAGGAGAAGGAGAAGGTGAAGTCTGGAGGGTGAATCAGAAGAAGTAGAAGAAGGAGAAGGAGAATGTGATGTCTGGAGGGTGAATCAGAAGAAGCAGAAGAAGGAGAAGGAGAAGGTGAAGTCTGGAGGGAGAAGCAGAAGAAGTAGAAGAAGGAGAAGGAGAAGTTGAAGTCTGGAGGGTGAATCAGAAGAAGTAGGAGAAGGAGAAGGAGAAGGTGAAGTCTGGAGGGTCAATCAGAAGAAGTAGAAGAAGGAGAAGGAGAAGGTGAAGTCTGGAGGGTAAATCAGAAGAAGCAAAAGAAGGTTAAGGAGAAGATGAAGTCTGGAGGGTGAGTCAGAAGAAGTAGAAGAAGGAGAAGGAGAAGGTGTAGTCTGGACGGTGAATCAGAAGAAGTAGACGAAGGAGAAGGAGAAGGTGAAGTCTGCAGGGTGAATCAGAAGAAGCAGAAGAAGGAGAAGGAGAAGGTGAAGTCTGGAGGGTGAATCAGAAGCAGTAGAAGAAGGAGAAGGAGAAGGTGAAGTCTGGAGGGTGAATCAGAAGAAGAAGGAGAAGGTGAAGTCTGGAGGGTGAATCAGAAGAAGTAGAAGAAGGAGAAGGAGAAGGTGAAGTCAGGAGAGTGAAGCAGAAGAAGCAGAAGAAGGAGAAGGAGAAGGTGAAGTCTGGAGGGTGAAGCAGAAGAAACAGAAGAAGGAGAAGGAGAAGGTGAAGTCTGGAGGGTGAAGCAGAAGAAGCAGAAGAAGGAGAAGGAGAAGGTGAAGTCTGGAGGGTGAAGCAGAAGAAGCAGAAGAAGGAGAAGGAGAAGGTGAAGTCTGGAGGGTGAATCAGAAGAAGTAGAAGAAGGAGAAGGAGAAGGTGAAGTCTGGAGGGTGAAGCAGAAGAAACAGAAGAAGGAGAAGGAGAAGGTGAAGACTGAAGGGTGAATCAGAAGAAGTAGAAGAAGGAGAAGGAGAAGGTGAAGTCTGGAGGGTGAATCAGAAGAAGCAGAAGAAGGAGAAGGAGAAGGTGAAGTCTGGAGGGTGAATCAGAAGAAGCAGAAGAAGGAGAAGGAGAAGATGAAGTCTGGAGGGTGAATCAGAAGAAGTAGAAGAAGGAGAAGGAGAAGGTGAGGTCTGGAGGTTGAATCAGAAGAAGCAGAAGAAGGAGAAGGAGAAGGTGAAGTCTGGAGAGTGAAGCAGAAGAAGCAGAAGAAGGAGAAGGAGAAGGTGAAGTCTGGAGGGTGAAGCAGAAGAAGCAGAAGAAGGAGAAGGAGAAGGTGAAGTCTGGAGGGCGAAGCAGAAGAAGCAGAAGAAGGAGAAGGAGAAGGTGAAGTCTGGAGGGTGAAGCAGAAGAAGCAGAAGAAGGAGAAGGAGAAGGTGAAGTCTGGAGGGTGAATCAGAAGAAGTAGAAGAAGGAAAAGGAGAAGGTGAAGTCAGGAGGGTGAAGCAGAAGAAGCAGAAGAAGGAGAAGGAGAAGGTGAAGTCTGGAGGGTGAAGCAGAAGAAGCAGAAGAAGGAGAAGGAGAAGGTGAAGTCTGGAGGGTGAAGCAGAAGAAGGAGAAGGAGAAGGTGAAGTAAGGAGGGTGAATCAGAAGAAGTAGAAGAAGGAGAAGGCGAAGGTGAAGTCTGGAGGGTGAATCAGAAGAAGTAGAAGAAGGAGAAGGAGAATGTGAAGTCTGGAGGGTGAATCAGAAGAAGCAGAAGAAGGAGAAGGAGAAGGTGAAGTCTGGAGGGAGAAGCAGAAGAAGTAGAAGAAGGAGAAGGAGAAGTTGAAGTCTGGAGGGTGAATCAGAAGAAGTAGAAGAAGGAGAAGGAGAAGGTGAAGTCTGGAGGGTGAATCAGAAGAAGCAGAAGAAGGAGAAGGAGAAGATGAAGTCTGGAGGGTGAATCAGAAGAAGTAGAAGAAGGAGAAGGAGAAGGTGTAGTCTGGACGGTGAATCAGAAGAAGTAGACGAAGGAGAAGGAGAAGGTGAAGTCTGCAGGGTGAATCAGAAGAAGCAGAAGAAGGAGAAGGAGAAGTTGAAGTCTGGAGGGTGAATCAGAAGAAGTAGAAGAAGGAGAAGGAGAAGGTGAAGTCTGGAGGGTGAATCAGAAGAAGTAGAAGAAGGAGAAGGAGAATGTGAAGTCTGGAGGGTGAATCAGAAGAAGCAGAAGAAGGAGAAGGAGAATGTGAAGTCTGGAGGGAGAAGCAGAAGAAGTAGAAGAAGGAGAAGGAGAAGTTGAAGTCTGGAGGGTGAATCAGAAGAAGTAGAAGAAGGAGAAGGAGAAGGTGAAGTCTGGAGGGTGAATCAGAAGAAGCAGAAGAAGGAGAAGGAGAAGATGAAGTCTGGAGGGTGAATCAGAAGAAGTAGAAGAAGGAGAAGGAGAAGGTGTAGTCTGGACGGTGAATCAGAAGAAGTAGACGAAGGAGAAGGAGAAGGTGAAGTCTGCAGGGTGCATCAGAAGAAGCAGAAGAAGGAGAAGGAGAAGTTGAAGTCTGGAGGGTGAATCAGAAGAAGTAGAAGAAGGAGAAGGAGAAGGTGAAGTCTGGAGGGTGAATCAGAAGAAGAAGGAGAAGGTGAAGTCTGGAGGGTGAATCAGAAGAAGCAGAAGAAGGAGAAGGAGAAGGTGAAGTCTGGAGGGTGAATCAGAAGAAGCAGAATAAGGAGAAGGAGAAGGTGAAGTCTGGAGGGTGAATCAGAAGAAGCAGAAGAAGGAGAAGGAGAAGGTGAAGTCTGGAGGGTGAATCAGAAGAAGTAGAAGAAGGAGAAGGAGAAGGTGAAGTCTGGAGGGTGATTCAGAAGAAGTAGAAGAAGGAGAACGAGAAGGTGAAGTCAGGAGAGTGAAGCAGAAGAAGCAGAAGAAGGAGAAGGAGAAGGTGAAGTCTGGAGGGTGAAGCAGAAGGAGCAGAAGAAGGAGAAGGAGAAGGTGAAGTCTGGAGGGCGAAGCAGAAGAAGCAGAAGAAGGAGAAGGAGATGGTGAAGTCTGGAGGGTGAAGCAGAAGAAGCAGAAGAAGGAGAAGGAGAAGGTGAAGTCTGGAGGGTGAATCAGAAGAAGTAGAAGAAGGAGAAGGAGAAGGTGAAGTCTGGAGGGTGAAGCAGAAAAAACAGAAGAAGGAGAAGGAGAAGGTGAAGACTGAAGGGTGAATCAGAAGAAGTAGAAGAAGGAGAAGGAGAAGGTGAAGTCTGGAGGGTGAATCAGAAGAAGCAGAAGAAGGAGAAGGAGAAGGTGAAGTCTGGAGGGTGAATCAGAAGAAGTAGAAGAAGGAGAAGGAGAAGGTGAAGTCTGGAGGGTGAATCAGAAGAAGCAGAAGAAGGAGAAGGAGAAGGTGAAGTCTGGAGGGTGAATCAGAAGAAGCAGAAGAAGGAGAAGGAGAAGGTGAAGTCTGGAGGGTGAATCAGAAGAAGCAGAAGAAGGAGAAGGAGAAGGTGAAGTCTGGAGGGTGAATCAGAAGAAGCAGAATAAGGAGAAGGAGAAGGTGAAGTCTGGAGGGTGAATCAGAAGAAGCAGAAGAAGGAGAAGGAGAAGGTGAAGTCTGGAGGGTGAATCAGAAGAAGTAGAAGAAGGAGAAGGTGAAGTCTGGAGGGTGAAGCAGAAGAAGTAGAAGAAGGAGAAGTAGAAGGTGAAGTCAGGAGGGTGAATCAGAAGAAGTAGAAGAAGGAGAAGAAGAAGGTGAAGTCAGGAGGGTGAATCAGAAGAAGCAGAAGAAGGAGATAGAGAAGGTGAAGTCTGGAGGGTGAATCAGAAGAATCAGAAGAAGGAGAAGGAGAAGGTGAAGTCTGGAGGGTGAAGCAGAAGAAGCAGAAGAAAGAGAAGGAGAAGGTGAAGTCTGGAGGGTGAAGCAGGAGAAACAGAAGAAGGAGAAGGAGAAGGTGAAGACTGGAGGGTGAATCAGAAGAAGTAGAAGAAGGAGAAGGAGAAGGTGAAGTCTGGAGGGTGAATCAGAAGAAGTAGAAGAAGGAGAAGGAGAAGGTGAAGTCTGGAGGGTGAATCAGAAGAAGCAGAAGAAGGAGAAGGAGAAGGTGAAGTCTGGAGGGTGAATCAGAAGAAGCAGAAGAAGGAGAAGGAGAAGATGAAGTCTGGAGGGTGAATCAGAAGAAGTAGAAGAAGGAGAAGGAGAAGGTGAGGTCTGGAGGGTGAATCAGAAGAAGCAGAAGAAGGAGCAGGAGAAGGTGAAGTCTGGAGGGTGAAACAGAAGAAGCAGAAGAAGGAGAAGGAGAAGGTGAAGTCTGGAGGGTGAATCAGAAGAAGCAGAAGAAGGAGAAGGAGAAGGTGAAGTCAGGAGGGTGAATCAGAAGAAGCAGAAGAAGGAGAAGGAGAAGGTGAATTTAGGAGGGTGAATCAGAAGAAGCAGAAGAAGGAGAAGGAGCAGGTGAAGTCAGGGGGGTGTAGCAGAAGAAGTAGAAGAAGGAGAAGGAGAAGGTGAAGTCAGGACGGTGAAGCAGAAGAAGCAGAAGAAGGAGAAGGAGAAGGTGAAGCCTGGAGGGCGCAGCAGAAGAAGCAGAAGAAGGAGAAGGAGAAGGTGAAGTCTGGAGGGTGAATCAGAAGAAGCAGAAGAAGGAGAAGGAGAAGGTAAAGTCTGGAGGGTGAATCAGAAGAAGCAGAAGAAAGAGAAGGAGAAGGTGAAGTCTGGAGGGTGAAGCAGAAGAAACAGAAGAAGGAGAAGGAGAAGGTGAAGACTGGAGGGTGAATCAGAAGAAGTAGAAGAAGGAGAAGGAGAAGGTGAAGTCTGGAGGGTGAATCAGAAGAAGTAGAAGAAGGAGAAGGAGAAGGTGAAGTCTGGAGGGTGAATCAGAAGAAGCAGAAGAAGGAGAAGGAGAAGGTGAAGTCTGGAGGGTGAAGCAGAAGAAGGAGAAGAAGGAGAAGGAGAAGATGAAGTCTGGAGGGTGAATCAGAAGAAGTAGAAGAAGGAGAAGGAGAAGGTGAAGTCTGGAGGCTGAATCAGAAGAAGTAGAAGAAGGAGAAGGAGAAGGTGAAGTCTGGAGGGTGAATCAGAAGAAACAGAAGAAGGAGAAGGAGAAGGTGAAGTCTGGAGGGTGAATCAGAAGAAGTAGAAGAAGGAGAAGGAGAAGGTGTAGTCTGGAGGGTGAATCAGAAGAAGTAGACGAAGGAGAAGGAGAAGGTGAAGTCTGGAGGGTGAATCAGAAGAAGCAGAAGAAGGAGAAGGAGAAGGTGAAGTCTGGAGGGTGAATCAGAAGAAGTAGAAGAAGGAGAAGGAGAAGGTGAAGTCTGGAGGGTGAATCAGAAGAAGCAGAAGAAGGAGAAGGAGAAGGTGGAGTCTGGAGGGTGAATCAGAAGAAGCAGAAGAAGGAGAAGGAGAAGGTGAAGTCTGGAGGGTGAAACAGAAGAAGCAGAATAAGGAGAAGGAGAAGGTGAAGTCTGGAGGGTGAATCAGAAGAAGTAGAAGAAGGAGAAGGAGAAGGTGAAGTCTGGAGGGTGAATCAGAAGAAGGAGAAGAAGGAGAAGGAGAAGATGAAGTCTGGAGGGTGAATCAGAAGAAGTAGAAGAAGGAGAAGGAGAAGGTGAAGTCTGGAGGCTGAATCAGAAGAAGTAGAAGAAGGAGAAGGAGAAGGTAAAGTCTGGAGGGTGAATCAGAAGAAACAGAAGAAGGAGAAGGAGAAGGTGAAGTCTGGAGGTTGAATCAGAAGAAGTAGAAGAAGGAGAAGGAGAAGGTGTAGTCTGGAGGGTGAATCAGAAGAAGTAGACGAAGGAGAAGGAGAAGGTGAAGTCTGGAGGGTGAATCAGAAGAAGCAGAAGAAGGAGAAGGAGAAGGTGAAGTCTGGAGGGTGAATCAGAAGAAGGAGAAGGAGAAGGTGAAGTCTGGAGGGTGAATCAGAAGAAGCAGAAGAAGGAGAAGGAGAAGGTGAAGTCTGGAGGGTGAATCAGAAGAAGCAGAAGAAGGAGAAGGAGAAGGTGAAGTCTGGAGGGTGAAACAGAAGAAGCAGAATAAGGAGAAGGAGAAGGTGAAGTCTGGAGGGTGAATCAGAAGAAGCAGAAGAAGGAGAAGGAGAAGGTGAAGTCTGTAGGGTGAATCAGAAGAAGTAGAAGAAGGAGAAGGAGAAGGTGAAGTCTGGAGGGTGAATCAGAAGAAGTAGAAGAAGGAGAAGGAGAAGGTGAAGTCTGGAGGGTGAAGCAGAAGAAGTAGAAGAAGGAGAAGGAGAAGGTGAAGTCAGGAGGGTGAATCAGAAGAAGTAGAAGAAGGAGAAGGAGAAGGTGAAGTCAGGAGGGTGAATCAGAAGAAGCAGAAGAAGGAGAAGGAGAAGGTGAAGTCTGGAGGGTGAATCAGAAGAATCAGAAGAAGGAGAAGGAGAAGGTGAAGTCTGGAGGGTGAATCAGAAGAAGCAGAAGAAAGAGAAGGAGAAGGTGAAGTCTGGAGGGTGAATCAGAAGAAGTAGAAGAAGGAGAAGGAGAAGGTGAAGTCTGGATGGTGAATCAGAAGAAGCAGAAGAAGGAGAAGGAGAAGGTGATGTCTGGAGGATGAATCAGAAGAAGCAGAAGAAGGAGAAGGAGAAGGTGAAGTCTGGAGAGTGAATCAGAAGAAGCAGAAGAAGGAGAAGGAGAAGGTGAAGTCTGGAGGGTGAATCAGAAGAAGCAGAATAAGGAGAAAGAGAAGGTGAAGTCTGGAGGGTGAATCAGAAGAAGCAGAAGAAGGAGAAGGAGAAGGTGAAGTCTGGAGGGTGAATCAGAAGAAGTAGAAGAAGGAGAAGGAGAAGGTGAAGTCTGGAGGGTGAATCAGAAGAAGCAGAAGAAGGAGAAGGAGAAGGTGAAGTCAGGAGGGTGAATCAGAAGAAGCAGAATAAGGAGAAGGAGAAGGTGAAGTCTGGAGGGTGAATCAGAAGAAGCAGAATAAGGAGAAGGAGAAGGTGAAGTCTGGAGGGTGAATCAGAAGAAGCAGAAGAAGGAGAAGGAGAAGGTGAAGTCTGGAGGGTGAATTAGAAGAGGTAGAAGAAGGAGAAGGAGAAGGTGAAGTCTGGAGGTTAAGCAGAAGAAGGAGAAGAAGGAGAAGGAGACGGTGAAGTCAGGAGGGTGAATCAGAAGAAGTAGAAGAAGGAGAAGGAGAAGGTGAAGCCAGGAGGGTGAATCAGAAGAAGCAGAAGAAGGAGAAGGAGAAGGTGAAGTCTGGAGGGTGGATCAGAAGAATCAGAAGAAGGAGAAGGAGAAGGTGAAGTCTGGAGGGGGAATCAGAAGAATCAGAAGAAAGAGAAGGAGAAGGTGAAGTCTGGAGGCTGAAGCAGAAGAAACAGAAGAAGGAGAAGGAGAATGTGAAGACTGGAGGGTGAATCAGAAGAAGTAGAAGAAGGAGAAGGAGAAGGTGAGGTCTGGAGGGTGAATCAGAAGAAGTAGAAGAAGGAGAAGGAGAAGGTGAAGTCTGGAGGGTGAATCAGAAGAAGCAGAAGAAGGAGAAGGAGAAGGTGAAGTCTGGAGGGTGAATCAGAAGATGCAGAAGAAGGAGAAGGAGAAGATGAAGTCTGGAGGGTGAATCAGAAGAAGTAGAAGAAGGAGAAGGAGAAGGTGAAGTCTGGAGGGTGAATCAGAAGAAGTAGAAGAAGGAGAAGGAGAAGGTGAAGTCTGGAGGGTGAACCAGAAGAAACAGAAGAAGGAGAAGGAGAAGGTGAAGTCTGGAGGGTGAATCAGAAGAAGTAGAAGAAGGAGAAGGAGAAGGTGTAGTCTGGAGGGTGAATCAGAAGAAGTAGACGAAGGAGAAGGAGAAGGTGAAGTCTGGAGGGTGAATCAGAAGAAGCAGAAGAAGGAGAAGGAGAAGATGAAGTCTGGAGGGTGAATCAGAAGAAGTAGAAGAAGGAGAAGGAGAAGGTGAAGTCTGGAGGGTGAATCAGAAGAAGCAGAAGAAGGAGAAGGAGAAGGTGAAGTCTGGAGGGTGAATCAGAAGAAGCAGAAGAAGGAGAAGGAGAAGGTGAAGTCTGGAGGGTGAATCAGAAGAAGCAGAATAAGGAGAAGGAGAAGGTGAAGTCTGGAGGGTGAATCAGCAGAAGCAGAAGAAGGAGAAGGAGAAGGTGAAGTCTGGAGGATGAATCAGAAGAAGTAGAAGAAGGAGAAGGAGAAGGTGAAGTCTGGAGGGTGAAACAGAAGAAGTAGAAGAAGGAGAAGGAGAAGGTGAACTCTGGAGGGTGAATCAGAAGAAGTAGAAGAAGGAGAAGGAGAAGGTGAAGTCTGGAGGGTGAAGCAGAAGAAGTAGAAGAAGGAGAAGGAGAAGGTGAAGTCAGGAGGGTGAATCAGAAGAAGTAGAAGAAGGAGAAGGAGAAGGTGAAGTCAGGAGGGTGAATCAGAAGAAGCAGAAGAAGGAGAAGGAGAAGGTGAAGTCTGGAGGGTGAATCAGAAGAATCAGAAGAAGGAGAAGGAGAAGGTGAAGTCTGGAGGGAGAATCAGAAGAAGCAGAAGAAAGAGAAGGAGAAGGTGAAGTCTGGAGGGTGAATCAGAAGAAGTAGAAGAAGGAGAAGGAGAAGGTGAAGTCTGGAGGGTGAATCAGAAGAAGCAGAAGAAGGAGAAGGAGAAGGTGAAGTCTGGAGGGTGAATCAGAAGAAGCAGAAGAAGGAGAAGGAAAAGGTGAAGTCTGGAGGGTGAATCAGAAGAAGCAGAAGAAGGAGAAGGAGGAGGTGAAGTCTGGAGGGTGAATCAGAAGAAGCAGAATAAGGAGAAGGAGAAGGTGAAGTCTGGAGGGTGAATCAGAAGAAGCAGAAGAAGGAGAAGGAGAAGGTGAAGTCTGGAGGGTGAATCAGAAGAAGTAGAAGAAGGAGAAGGAGAAGGTGAAGTCTGGAGGGTGAAGCAGAAGAAGTAGAAGAAGGAGAAGGTGAAGGTGAAGTCAGGAGGGTGAATCAGAAGAAGCAGAAGAAGGAGAAGGAGAAGGTGAAGTCTGGAGGGTGAATCAGAAGAATCAGAAGAAGGAGAAGGAGAAGATGAAGTCTGGAGGGTGAATCAGAAGAAGCAGAAGAAAGAGAAGGAGAAGGTAAAGTCTGGAGGGTGAAGCAGAAGAAACAGAAGAAGGAGAAGGAGTAGGTGAAGACTGGAGGGTGAATCAGAAGAAGTAGAAGAAGGAGAAGGAGAAGGTGAAGTCTGGAGGGTGAATCAGACGAAGTAGAAGAAGGAGAAGGAGAAGGTGAAGTCTGGAGGGTGAATCAGAAGAAGTAGAAGAAGGAGAAGGAGAAGGTGAAGTCTGGAGGGTGAATCAGAAGAAGCAGAAGAAGGAGAAGGAGAAGATGAAGTCTGGAGGGTGAATCAGAAGAAGTAGAAGAAGGAGAAGGAGAAGGTGAGGTCTGGAGGGTGAATCAGAAGAAGCAGAAGAAGGAGAAGGAGAAGGTGAAGTCTGGAGGGTGAATCAGAAGAAGCAGAAGAAGGAGAAGGAGAAGGTGAAGTCTGGAGGGTGAATCAGAAGAAGCAGAAGAAGGAGAAGGAGCAGGTGAAGTCAGGGGGGTGAAGCAGAAGAAGTAGAAGAAGGAGAAGGAGAAGGTGAAGTCAGGACGGTGAAGCAGAAGAAGCAGAAGAAGGAGAAGGAGAAGGTGAAGTCTGGAGGGTGAAGCAGAAGAAGCAGAAGAAGGAGAAGGAGAGGGTGAAGTCTGGAGGGTGAATCAGAAGAAGTAGAAGAAGGAGAAGGAGAAGGTGAAGTCAGGAGAGTGAAGCAGAAGAAGCAGAAGAAGGAGAAGGAGAAGGTGAAGTCTGGAGGGCGAAGCAGAAGAAGCAGAGGAAGGAGAAGGAGCAGGTGAAGTCTGGAGGGTGAAGCAGAAGAAGCAGAAGAAGGAGAAGGAGTAGGTGAAGTCTGGAGGGTGAATCAGAAGAAGTAGAAGAAGGAGAAGGATAAGGTGAAGTCAGGAGGGTGAAGCAGAAGAAGCAGAAGAAGGAGAAGGAGAAGTTGAAGTCTGGAGGGTGAAGCACAAGAAGCAGAAGAAGGAGAAGGAGAAGGTGAAGTCTGGAGGGTGAAGCAGAAGAAGCAGAAGAAGGAGAAGGAGAAGGTGAAGTCAGGAGGGTGGATCAGAAGAAGTAGAAGAAGGAGAAGGAGAAGGTGAAGTCAGGAGAGTGAAGCAGAAGAAGCAGAAGAAGGAGAAGGAGAAGGTGAAGTCTGGAGGGCGAAGCAGAAGAAGCCGAAGAAGGAGAAGGAGAAGGTGAAGTCTGGAGGGTGAAGCAGAAGAAGCAGAAGAAGGAGAAGGAGTAGGTGAAGTCTGGATGGTGAATCAGAAGAAGTAGAAGAAGGAGAAGGAGAAGGTGAAGTCAGGAGGGTGAAGCAGAAGAAGCAGAAGAAGGAGAAGGAGAAGGTGAAGTCTGGAGGGTGAAGCAGAAGAAGCAGAAGAAGGAGAAGGAGAAGTTGAAGTCTGGAGGGTGAATCAGAAGAAGCAGAAGAAGGAGAAGGAGAAGGTGAAGTCTGGAGGGTGAATAAGAAGAAGCAGAAGAAGGAGAAGGAGAAGGTGAAGTCTGGAGGGCGCAGCAGATGAAGCAGAAGAAGAAGAAGGAGAAGGTGAAGTCTGGAGGGTGAATCAGAAGAAGTAGAAGAAGGAGAAGGAGAAGGTGAAGTCAGGAGAGTGAAGCAGAAGAAGCAGAAGAAGGAGAAGGAGAAGGTGAAGTCTGGAGGGTGAAGCAGAAGAAGCAGAAGAAGCGGAAGGAGAAGGTGAAGTCTGGAGGGCGAAGCAGAAGAAGCAGAAGAATGAGAAGGAGAAGGTGAAGTCTGGAGGGTGAAGCAGAAGAAGCAGAAGAAGGAGAAGGAGAAGGTGAAGTCTGGAGGGTGTA
This sequence comes from Somniosus microcephalus, assembly GCF_052327205.1. Taxonomy (NCBI): domain Eukaryota; kingdom Metazoa; phylum Chordata; class Chondrichthyes; order Squaliformes; family Somniosidae; genus Somniosus; species Somniosus microcephalus. The sequence continues at coordinate 344,560 of NW_028225431.1, read as the reverse complement.
TCAGAAGAAGTAGAAGAAGGAGAAGGAGAAGGTGAAGTCAGGAGGGTGAATCAGAAGAAGTAGAAGAAGGAGAAGGAGAAGGTGAAGTCAGGAGGGTGAAGCAGAAGAAGCAGAAGAAGGAGAAGGAGAAGGTGAAGTCAGGAGGGTGAATCGGACGAAGTAGAAGAAGGAGAAGGAGAAGGTGAAGTCTGGAGGGTGAATCAGAAGAAGTAGAAGAAGGAGAAGGAGAAGGTGAAGTCTGGAGAGTGAATCAGAAGAAGTAGAAGAAGGAGAAGGAGAAGGTGAAGTCTGGAGGGTGAATCAGAAGAAGCAGAAGAAGGAGAAGGAGAAGGTGACGTCTGGAGGGAGAAGCAGAAGAAGTAGAAGAAGGAGAAGGAGAAGGTGAAGTCTGGAGGGTGAATCAGAAGAAGTAGAAGAAGGAGAAGGAGAAGGTGAAGTCTGGAGGGTGAATCAGAAGAAGTAGAAGACGGAGAAGGAGAAGGTGAAGTCTGGAGGGTGAATCAGAAGAAGCAGAAGAACGAGAAGGAGAAGGTGAAGTCTGGAGGGTGAATCAGAAGAAGTAGAAGAAGGAGAAGGAGAAGGTGTAGTCTGGAGGGTGAATCAGAAGAAGTTGACGAAGGAGAAGGAGAAGGTGAAGTCTGGAGGGTGAATCAGAAGAAGCAGAAGAACGAGAAGGAGAAGGTGAAGTCTGGAGGGTGAATCAGAAGAAGTAGAAGAAGGAGAAGGAGAAGGTGAAGTCTGGAGGATGAATCAGAAGAAGCAGAAGAAGGAGAAGGAGAAGGTGAAGTCTGGAGGGTGAATCAGAAGAAGCAGAAGAAGGAGAAGGAGAAGGTGAAGTCTGGAGTGTGAATCAGAAGAAGCAGAATAAGGAGAAGGAGAAGGTGAAGTCTTGAGGGTGAATCAGAAGAAGCAGAAGAAGGAGAAGGAGAAGATGAAGTCTGGAGGGTGAATCAGAAGAAGTAGAAGAAGGAGAAGGAGAAGGTGAAGTCTGGAGGGTGAATCAGAAGAAGTAGAAGAAGGAGAAGGAGAAGGTGAAGTCTGGAGGGTGAATCAGAAGCAGTAGAAGAAGGAGAAGGAGAAGGTGAAGTCTGGAGGGTGAAGCAGAAGAAGTAGAAGAAGGAGAAGGAGAAGGTGAAGTCAGGAGGGTGAATCAGAAGAAGTAGAAGAAGGAGAAGGTGAAGTCAGGAGGGTGAATCAGAAGAAGCAGAAGAAGGAGAAGGAGAAGGTGAAGTCTGGAGGGTGAATCAGAAGAATCAGAAGAAGGAGAAGGAGAAGGTGAAGTCTGGAGGGTGAATCAGAAGAAGCAGAAGAAAGAGAAGGAGAAGGTGAATTCTGGAGGGTGAAGCAGAAGAAACAGAAGAAGGAGAAGGAGAAGGTGAAGACTGGAGGGTGAATCAGAAGAAGTAGAAGAAGGAGAAGGAGAAGGTGAGGTCTGGAGGGCGAATCAGAAGAAGTAGAAGAAGGAGAAGGAGAAGGTGAAGTCTGGAGGGTGAATCAGAAGAAGCAGAAGAAGGAGAAGGAGAAGGTGAAGTCTGGAGGGTGAATCAGAAGAAGCAGAAGAAGGAGAAGGAGAAGATGAAGTCTGGAGGGTGAATCAGAAGAAGTAGAAGAAGTAGAAGGAGAAGGTGAGGTCTGGAGTGTGAATCAGAAGAAGCAGAAGAAGGAGAAGGAGAAGGTGAAGTCTGGAGGGTGAATCAGAAGAAGCAGAAGAAGGAGAAGGAGAAGGTGAAGTCTGGAGGGTGAATCAGAAGAAGCAGAAGAAGGAGAAGGAGAAGGTGAAGTCAGGAGGGTGAATCAGAAGAAGCAGAAGAAGGAGAAGGAGAAGGTGAAGTTAGGAGGGTGAATCAGAAGAAGCAGAAGAAGGAGAAGGAGAAGGTGAAGTCTGGAGGGTGAATCAGAAGAAGCAGAAGAAGGAGAAGGAGAAGGTGAAGTCTGGAGGGTGAATTAGAAGAAGCAGAAGAAGGAGAAGGAGAAGCTGAAGTCAGGAGGGTGAATCAGAAGAAGCAGAAGAAGGAGAAGCAGAAGGTAAAGTTAGGAGGGTGAATCAGAAGAAGCAGAAGAAGGAGAAGGAGCAGGTGAAGTCAGGGGGGTGAAGCAGAAGAAGTAGAAGAAGGAGAAGGAGAAGGTGAAGTCAGGAGGGTGAAGCAGAAGAAGCAGAAGAAGGAGAAGGAGAAGGTGAAGTCTGGAGGGTGAATCAGAAGAAGTAGAAGAAGGAGAAGGAGAAGGTGAAGTCAGGAGAGTGAAGCAGAAGAAGCAGAAGAAGGAGAAGGAGAAGGTGAAGTCTGGAGGGTGAAGCAGAAGAAGCAGAAGAAGGAGAAGGAGTAGGTGAAGTCTGGAGGGTGAATCAGAAGAAGTAGAAGAAGGAGAAGGAGAAGGTGAAGTCAGGAGGGTGAAGCAGAAGAAGCAGAAGAAGGAGAAGGAGAAGGTGATGTCTGGAGGGTGAAGCAGAAGAAGCAGAAGAAGGAGAAGGAGAACGTGAAGTCTGGAGGGTGAATCAGAAGAAGCAGAAGAAGGAGAAGGAGAAGGTGAAGTTTGGAGGGTGAATAAGAAGAAGCAGAAGAAGGAGAAGGAGAAGGTGAAGTCTGGAGGGCGCAGCAGAAGAAGCAGAAGAAGGAGAAGGAGAAGGTGAAGTCTGGAGGGTGAATCAGAAGAAGTAGAAGAAGGAGAAGGAGAAGGTGAAGTCAGGAGAGTGAAGCAGAAGAAGCAGAAGAAGGAGAAGGAGAAGGTGAAGTCTGGAGGGAGAAGCAGAAGAAGCAGAAGAAGGAGAAGGAGAAGGTGAAGACTGGAGGGCGAAGCAGAAGAAGCAGAAGAAGGAGAAGGAGAAGGTGAAGTCTGGAGGGTGAAGAAGAATAAGCAGAAGAAGGAGAAGGAGAAGGTGAAGTCTGGAGGGTGAATCAGAAGAAGTAGAAGAAGGAGAAGGAGAAGGTGAAGTCAGGAGGGTGAATCAGAAGAAGTAGAAGAAGGAGAAGGAGAAGGTGAAGTCAGGAGGGTGAAGCAGAAAAAGCAGAAGAAGGAGAAGGAGAAGGTGAAGTCAGGAGGGTGAATCGGAAGAAGTAGAAGAAGGAGAAGGAGAAGGTGAAGTCTGGAGGGTGAATCAGAAGAAGTTGAAGAAGGAGAAGGAGAAGGTGAAGTCTGGAGGGTGAATCAGAAGAAGCAGAAGAAGGAGAAGGAGAAGGTGACGTCTGGAGGGAGAAGCAGAAGAAGTAGAAGAAGGAGAAGGAGAAGATGAAGTCTGGAGGGTGAATCAGAAGAAGTAGAAGAAGTAGAAGGAGAAGGTGAGGTCTGGAGTGTGAATCAGAAGAAGCAGAAGAAGGAGAAGGAGAAGGTGAAGTCTGGAGGGTGAATCAGAAGAAGCAGAAGAAGGAGAAGGAGAAGGTGAAGTCTGGAGGGTGAATCAGAAGAAGCAGAAGAAGGAGAAGGAGAAGGTGAAGTCAGGAGGGTGAATCAGAAGAAGCAGAAGAAGGAGAAGGAGAAGGTGAAGTTAGGAGGGTGAATCAGAAGAAGCAGAAGAAGGAGAAGGAGAAGGTGAAGTCTGGAGGGTGAATCAGAAGAAGCAGAAGAAGGAGAAGGAGAAGGTGAAGTCTGGAGGGTGAATTAGAAGAAGCAGAAGAAGGAGAAGGAGAAGGTGAAGTCAGGAGGGTGAATCAGAAGAAGCAGAAGAAGGAGAAGCAGAAGGTAAAGTTAGGAGGGTGAATCAGAAGAAGCAGAAGAAGGAGAAGGAGCAGGTGAAGTCAGGGGGGTGAAGCAGAAGAAGTAGAAGAAGGAGAAGGAGAAGATGAAGTCAGGAGGGTGAAGCAGAAGAAGCAGAAGAAGGAGAAGGAGAAGGTGAAGTCTGGAGGGTGAATCAGAAGAAGTAGAAGAAGGAGAAGGAGAAGGTGAAGTCAGGAGAGTGAAGCAGAAGAAGCAGAAGAAGGAGAAGGAGAAGGTGAAGTCTGGAGGGTGAAGCAGAAGAAGCAGAAGAAGGAGAAGGAGTAGGTGAAGTCTGGAGGGTGAATCAGAAGAAGTAGAAGAAGGAGAAGGAGAAGGTGAAGTCAGGAGGGTGAAGCAGAAGAAGCAGAAGAAGGAGAAGGAGAAGGTGATGTCTGGAGGGTGAAGCAGAAGAAGCAGAAGAAGGAGAAGGAGAACGTGAAGTCTGGAGGGTGAATCAGAAGAAGCAGAAGAAGGAGAAGGAGAAGGTGAAGTTTGGAGGGTGAATAAGAAGAAGCAGAAGAAGGAGAAGGAGAAGGTGAAGTCTGGAGGGCGCAGCAGAAGAAGCAGAAGAAGGAGAAGGAGAAGGTGAAGTCTGGAGGGTGAATCAGAAGAAGTAGAAGAAGGAGAAGGAGAAGGTGAAGTCAGGAGAGTGAAGCAGAAGAAGCAGAAGAAGGAGAAGGAGAAGGTGAAGTCTGGAGGGAGAAGCAGAAGAAGCAGAAGAAGGAGAAGGAGAAGGTGAAGACTGGAGGGCGAAGCAGAAGAAGCAGAAGAAGGAGAAGGAGAAGGTGAAGTCTGGAGGGTGAAGCAGAAGAAGCAGAAGAAGGAGAAGGAGAAGGTGAAGTCTGGAGGGTGAATCAGAAGAAGTAGAAGAAGGAGAAGGAGAAGGTGAAGTCAGGAGGGTGAATCAGAAGAAGTAGAAGAAGGAGAAGGAGAAGGTGAAGTCAGGAGGGTGAAGCAGAAAAAGCAGAAGAAGGAGAAGGAGAAGGTGAAGTCAGGAGGGTGAATCGGAAGAAGTAGAAGAAGGAGAAGGAGAAGGTGAAGTCTGGAGGGTGAATCAGAAGAAGTTGAAGAAGGAGAAGGAGAAGGTGAAGTCTGGAGGGTGAATCAGAAGAAGTAGAAGAAGGAGAAGGAGAAGGTGAAGTCTGGAGGGTGAATCAGAAGAAGCAGAAGAAGGAGAAGGAGAAGGTGACGTCTGGAGGGAGAAGCAGAAGAAGTAGAAGAAGGAGAAGGAGAAGGTGAAGTCTGGAGGGTGAATCAGAAGAAGTAGAAGAAGGAGAAGGAGAAGGTGAAGCCTGGAGGGTGAATCAGAAGAAGTAGAAGACGGAGAAGGAGAAGGTGAAGTCCGGAGGGTGAATCAGAAGAAGCAGAAGAACGAGAAGGAGAAGGTGAAGTCTGGAGGGTGAATCAGAAGAAGTAGAAGAAGGAGAAGGAGAAGGTGTAGTCTGGAGGGTGAATCAGAAGAAGTTGACGAAGGAGAAGGAGAAGGTGAAGTCTGGAGGGTGAATCAGAAGAAGCAGAAGAACGAGAAGGAGAAGGTGAAGTCTGGAGTGTGAATCAGAAGAAGTAGAAGAAGGAGAAGGAGAAGGTGAAGTCTGGAGGATGAATCAGAAGAAGCAGAAGAAGGAGAAGGAGAAGGTGAAGTCTGGAGGGTGAATCAGAAGAAGCAGAAGAAGGAGAAGGAGAAGGTGAAGTCTGGAGTGTGAATCAGAAGAAGCAGAATAAGGAGAAGGAGAAGGTGAAGTCTGGAGGGTGAATCAGAAGAAGCAGAAGAAGGAGAAGGAGAAGGTGAAGTCTGGAGGGTGAATCAGAAGAAGTAGAAGAAGGAGAAGGAGAAGGTGAAGTCTGGAGGGTGAATCAGAAGAAGTAGAAGAAGGAGAAGGAGAAGGTGAAGTCTGGAGGGTGAATCAGAAGCAGTAGAAGAAGGAGAAGGAGAAGGTGAAGTCTGGAGGGTGAAGCAGAAGAAGTAGAAGAAGGAGAAGGAGAAGGTGAAGTCAGGAGGGTGAATCAGAAGAAGTAGAAGAAGGAGAAGGAGAAGGTGAAGTCAGGAGGGTGAATCAGAAGAAGCAGAAGAAGGAGAAGGAGAAGGTGAAGTCTGGAGGGTGAATCAGAAGAAGCAGAAGAAGGAGAAGGAGAAGGTGAATTCTGGAGGGTGAAGCAGAAGAAACAGAAGAAGGAGAAGGAGAAGGTGAAGACTGGAGGGTGAATCAGAAGAAGTAGAAGAAGGAGAAGGAGAAGGTGAGGTCTGGAGGGCGAATCAGAAGAAGTAGAAGAAGGAGAAGGAGAAGGTGAAGTCTGGAGGGTGAATCAGAAGAAGCAGAAGAAGGAGAAGGAGAAGGTGAAGTCTGGAGGGTGAATCAGAAGAAGCAGAAGAAGGAGAAGGAGAAGGTGAAGTCTGGAGGGTGAATCAGAAGAAGCAGAAGAAGGAGAAGGAGAAGGTGAAGTCAGGAGGGTGAATCAGAAGAAGCAGAAGAAGGAGAAGGAGAAGGTGAAGTTAGGAGGGTGAATCAGAAGAAGCAGAAGAAGGAGAAGGAGAAGGTGAAGTCTGGAGGGTGAATCAGAAGAAGCTGAAGAAGGAGAAGGAAAAGGTGAAGTCTGGAGGGTGAATTAGAAGAAGCAGAAGAAGGAGAAGGAGAAGGTGAAGTCAGGAGGGTGAATCAGAAGAAGCAGAAGAAGGAGAAGCAGAAGGTAAAGTTAGGAGGGTGAATCAGAAGAAGCAGAAGAAGGAGAAGGAGCAGGTGAAGTCAGGGGGGTGAAGCAGAAGAAGTAGAAGAAGGAGAAGGAGAAGGTGAAGTCAGGAGGGTGAAGCAGAAGAAGCAGAAGAAGGAGAAGGAGAAGGTGAAGTCTGGAGGGTGAATCAGAAGAAGTAGAAGAAGGAGAAGGAGAAGGTGAAGTCAGGAGAGTGAAGCAGAAGAAGCAGAAGAAGGAGAAGGAGAAGGTGAAGTCTGGAGGGTGAAGCAGAAGAAGCAGAAGAAGGAGAAGGAGAAGGTGAAGTCTGGAGGGCGAAGCAGAAAAAGCAGAAGAAGGAGAAGGGGAAGGTGAAGTCTGGAGGGTGAATCAGAAGAAGTAGAAGAAGCAGAAGGAGAAGGTGAAGTCTGGAGGGTGAATCAGAAGAAGCAGAAGAAGGAGAAGGAGAAGGTGAAGTCTGGAGGGTGAATCAGAAGAAGCAGAAGAAGGAGAAGGAGAAGGTGAAGTCTGGAGTGTGAATCAGAAGAAGCATAATAAGGAGAAGGAGAAGGTGAAGTCTGGAGGGTGAATCAGAAGAAGCAGAAGAAGGAGAAGGAGAAGGTGAAGTCTGGAGGGTGAATCAGAAGAAGTAGAAGAAGGAGAAGGAGAAGGTGAAGTCTGGAGGGTGAATCAGAAGAAGTAGAAGAAGGAGAAGGAGAAGGTGAAGTCTGCAGGGTGAATCAGAAGAAGCAGAAGAAGGAGAAGGAGAAGGTGAAGTCTGGAGGGTGAATCAGAAGAAGCAGAAGAAGGAGAAGGAGACGATGAAGTCTGGAGGGTGAATCAGAAGAAGTAGAAGAATGAGAAGGAGAAGGTGAAGTCTGGAGGGTGAATCAGAAGAAGCAGAAGAAGGAGAAGGAGAAGGTGAAGTCTGGAGGGTGAATCAGAAGAAGCAGAAGAAGGAGAAGGAGATGGTGAAGTCTGGAGGGTGAATCAGAAGAAGCAGAATAAGGAGAAGGAGAAGGTGAAGTCTGGAGGGTGAATCAGAAGAAGCAGAAGAAGTAGAAGGAGAAGGTGAAGTCTGGAGGGTGAATCAGAAGAAGTAGAAGAAGGAGAAGGAGAAGGTGAAGTCTGGAGGGTGAAGCAGAAGAAGTAGAAGAAGGAGAAGGAGAAGGTGAAGTAAGGAGGGTGAATCAGAAGAAGTAGAAGAAGGAGAAGGAGAAGGTGAAGTCAGGAGGGTGATTCAGAAGAAGCAGAAGAAGGAGAAGGAGAAGGTGAAGTCTGGAGGGTGAATCAGAAGAATCAGAAGAAGGAGAAGGAGAAGGTGAAGTCTGGAGGGTGAATCAGAAGAAGCAGAAGAAAGAGAAGGAGAAGGTGAAGTCTGGAGGGTGAAACAGAAGAAACAGAAGAAGGAGAAGGAGAAGGTGAAGAGTGAAGGGTGAATCAGAAGAAGTAGAAGAAGGATTAGGAGAAGGTGAGGTCTGGAGGGTGAATCAGAAGAAGTAGAAGAAGGAGAAGGAGAAGGTGAAGTCTGGAGGGTGAATCAGAAGAAGCAGAAGAAGGAGAAGGAGAAGGTGAAGTCTGGAGGGTGAATCAGAAGAAGCAGAAGAAGGAGAAGGAGAAGATGAAGTCTGGAGGGTGAATCAGAAGAAGTAGAAGAAGGAGAAGGAGAAGGTGAGGTCTGGAGGGTGAATCAGAAGAAGCATAAGAAGGAGAAGGAGAAGGTGAAGTCTGGAGGGTGAATCAGAAGAAGCAGAAGAAGGAGAAGGAGAAGGTGATGTCTGGAGGGTGAATCAGAAGAAGCAAAAGAAGGAGAAGGAGAAGGTGAAGTCAGGAGGGAGAATCAGAAGAAGCAGAAGAAGGATAGGAGAAGGTGAAGTTAGGAGGGTGAATCAGAAGAAGCAGAAGAAGGAGAAGGAGCAGGTGAAGTCAGGGGGGAGAAGCAGAAGAAGTAGAAGAAGGAGAAGGAGAAGGTGAAGTCAGGACGGTGAAGCAGAAGAGGCAGAAGAAGGAGAAGGAGAAGGTGAAGTCTGGAGGGCGCAGCAGAAGAAGCAGAAGAAGGAGAAGGAGAAGGTGAAGTCTGGAGGGTGAATCAGAAGAATCAGAAGAAGGAGAAGGAGAAGGTGAAGTCTGGAGGGTGAATCAGAAGAAGCAGAAGAAAGAGAAGGAGAAGGTGAATTCTGGAGGGTGAAGCAGAAGAAACAGAAGAAGGAGAAGGAGAAGGTGAAGACTGGAGGGTGAATCAGAAGAAGTAGAAGAAGGAGAAGGAGAAGGTGAGGTCTGGAGGGCGAATCAGAAGAAGTAGAAGAAGGAGAAGGAGAAGGTGAAGTCTGGAGGGTGAATCAGAAGAAGCAGAAGAAGGAGAAGGAGAAGGTGAAGTCTGGAGGGTGAATCAGAAGAAGCAGAAGAAGGAGAAGGAGAAGATGAAGTCTGGAGGGTGAATCAGAAGAAGTAGAAGAAGTAGAAGGAGAAGGTGAGGTCTGGAGTGTGAATCAGAAGAAGCAGAAGAAGGAGAAGGAGAAGGTGAAGTCTGGAGGGTGAATCAGAAGAAGCAGAAGAAGGAGAAGGAGAAGGTGAAGTCTGGAGGGTGAATCAGAAGAAGCAGAAGAAGGAGAAGGAGAAGGTGAAGTCAGGAGGGTGAATCAGAAGAAGCAGAAGAAGGAGAAGGAGAAGGTGAAGTTAGGAGGGTGAATCAGAAGAAGCAGAAGAAGGAGAAGGAGAAGGTGAAGTCTGGAGGGTGAATCAGAAGAAGCAGAAGAAGGAGAAGGAGAAGGTGAAGTCTGGAGGGTGAATTAGAAGAAGCAGAAGAAGGAGAAGGAGAAGGTGAAGTCAGGAGGGTGAATCAGAAGAAGCAGAAGAAGGAGAAGCAGAAGGTAAAGTTAGGAGGGTGAATCAGAAGAAGCAGAAGAAGGAGAAGGAGCAGGTGAAGTCAGGGGGGTGAAGCAGAAGAAGTAGAAGAAGGAGAAGGAGAAGGTGAAGTCAGGAGGGTGAAGCAGAAGAAGCAGAAGAAGGAGAAGGAGAAGGTGAAGTCTGGAGGGTGAATCAGAAGAAGTAGAAGAAGGAGAAGGAGAAGGTGAAGTCAGGAGAGTGAAGCAGAAGAAGCAGAAGAAGGAGAAGGAGAAGGTGAAGTCTGGAGGGTGAAGCAGAAGAAGCAGAAGAAGGAGAAGGAGTAGGTGAAGTCTGGAGGGTGAATCAGAAGAAGTAGAAGAAGGAGAAGGAGAAGGTGAAGTCAGGAGGGTGAAGCAGAAGAAGCAGAAGAAGGAGAAGGAGAAGGTGATGTCTGGAGGGTGAAGCAGAAGAAGCAGAAGAAGGAGAAGGAGAACGTGAAGTCTGGAGGGTGAATCAGAAGAAGCAGAAGAAGGAGAAGGAGAAGGTGAAGTTTGGAGGGTGAATAAGAAGAAGCAGAAGAAGGAGAAGGAGAAGGTGAAGTCTGGAGGGCGCAGCAGAAGAAGCAGAAGAAGGAGAAGGAGAAGGTGAAGTCTGGAGGGTGAATCAGAAGAAGTAGAAGAAGGAGAAGGAGAAGGTGAAGTCAGGAGAGTGAAGCAGAAGAAGCAGAAGAAGGAGAAGGAGAAGGTGAAGTCTGGAGGGAGAAGCAGAAGAAGCAGAAGAAGGAGAAGGAGAAGGTGAAGACTGGAGGGCGAAGCAGAAGAAGCAGAAGAAGGAGAAGGAGAAGGTGAAGTCTGGAGGGTGAAGCAGAAGAAGCAGAAGAAGGAGAAGGAGAAGGTGAAGTCTGGAGGGTGAATCAGAAGAAGTAGAAGAAGGAGAAGGAGAAGGTGAAGTCAGGAGGGTGAATCAGAAGAAGTAGAAGAAGGAGAAGGAGAAGGTGAAGTCAGGAGGGTGAAGCAGAAAAAGCAGAAGAAGGAGAAGGAGAAGGTGAAGTCAGGAGGGTGAATCGGAAGAAGTAGAAGAAGGAGAAGGAGAAGGTGAAGTCTGGAGGGTGAATCAGAAGAAGTTGAAGAAGGAGAAGGAGAAGGTGAAGTCTGGAGGGTGAATCAGAAGAAGTAGAAGAAGGAGAAGGAGAAGGTGAAGTCTGGAGGGTGAATCAGAAGAAGCAGAAGAAGGAGAAGGAGAAGGTGACGTCTGGAGGGAGAAGCAGAAGAAGTAGAAGAAGGAGAAGGAGAAGGTGAAGTCTGGAGGGTGAATCAGAAGAAGTAGAAGAAGGAGAAGGAGAAGGTGAAGTCTGGAGGGTGAATCAGAAGAAGTAGAAGACGGAGAAGGAGAAGGTGAAGTCCGGAGGGTGAATCAGAAGAAGCAGAAGAACGAGAAGGAGAAGGTGAAGTCTGGAGGGTGAATCAGAAGAAGTAGAAGAAGGAGAAGGAGAAGGTGTAGTCTGGAGGGTGAATCAGAAGAAGTTGACGAAGGAGAAGGAGAAGGTGAAGTCTGGAGGGTGAATCAGAAGAAGCAGAAGAACGAGAAGGAGAAGGTGAAGTCTGGAGGGTGAATCAGAAGAAGTAGAAGAAGGAGAAGGAGAAGGTGAAGTCTGGAGGATGAATCAGAAGAAGCAGAAGAAGGAGAAGGAGAAGGTGAAGTCTGGAGGGTGAATCAGAAGAAGCAGAAGAAGGAGAAGGAGAAGGTGAAGTCTGGAGTGTGAATCAGAAGAAGCAGAATAAGGAGAAGGAGAAGGTGAAGTCTGGAGGGTGAATCAGAAGAAGCAGAAGAAGGAGAAGGAGAAGGTGAAGTCTGGAGGGTGAATCAGAAGAAGTAGAAGAAGGAGAAGGAGAAGGTGAAGTCTGGAGGGTGAATCAGAAGAAGTAGAAGAAGGAGAAGGAGAAGGTGAAGTCTGGAGGGTGAATCAGAAGCAGTAGAAGAAGGAGAAGGAGAAGGTGAAGTCTGGAGGGTGAAGCAGAAGAAGTAGAAGAAGGAGAAGGAGAAGGTGAAGTCAGGAGGGTGAATCAGAAGAAGTAGAAGAAGGAGAAGGAGAAGGTGAAGTCAGGAGGGTGAATCAGAAGAAGCAGAAGAAGGAGAAGGAGAAGGTGAAGTCTGGAGGGTGAATCAGATGAAGCAGAAGAAGGAGAAGGAGAAGGTGAATTCTGGAGGGTGAAGCAGAAGAAACAGAAGAAGGAGAAGGAGAAGGTGAAGACTGGAGGGTGAATCAGAAGAAGTAGAAGAAGGAGAAGGAGAAGGTGAGGTCTGGAGGGCGAATCAGAAGAAGTAGAAGAAGGAGAAGGAGAAGGTGAAGTCTGGAGGGTGAATCAGAAGAAGCAGAAGAAGGAGAAGGAGAAGGTGAAGTCTGGAGGGTGAATCAGAAGAAGCAGAAGAAGGAGAAGGAGAAGATGAAGTCTGGAGGGTGAAGCAGAAGAAGTAGAAGAAGTAGAAGGAGAAGGTGAGGTCTGGAGTGTGAATCAGAAGAAGCAGAAGAAGGAGAAGGAGAAGGTGAAGTCTGGAGGGTGAATCAGAAGAAGCAGAAGAAGGAGAAGGAGAAGGTGAGTCTGGAGGGTGAATCAGAAGAAGCAGAAGAAGGAGAAGGAGAAGGTGAAGTCAGGAGGGTGAATCAGAAGAAGCAGAAGAAGGAGAAGGAGAAGGTGAAGTTAGGAGGGTGAATCAGAAGAAGCAGAAGAAGGAGAAGGAGAAGGTGAAGTCTGGAGGGTGAATCAGAAGAAGCTGAAGAAGGAGAAGGAAAAGGTGAAGTCTGGAGGGTGAATTAGAAGAAGCAGAAGAAGGAGAAGGAGAAGGTGAAGTCAGGAGGGTGAATCAGAAGAAGCAGAAGAAGGAGAAGCAGAAGGTAAAGTTAGGAGGGTGAATCAGAAGAAGCAGAAGAAGGAGAAGGAGCAGGTGAAGTCAGGGGGGTGAAGCAGAAGAAGTAGAAGAAGGAGAAGGAGAAGGTGAAGTCAGGAGGGTGAAGCAGAAGAAGCAGAAGAAGGAGAAGGAGAAGGTGAAGTCTGGAGGGTGAATCAGAAGAAGTAGAAGAAGGAGAAGGAGAAGGTGAAGTCAGGAGAGTGAAGCAGAAGAAGCAGAAGAAGGAGAAGGAGAAGGTGAAGTCTGGAGGGTGAAGCAGAAGAAGCAGAAGAAGGAGAAGGAGAAGGTGAAGTCTGGAGGGCGAAGCAGAAAAAGCAGAAGAAGGAGAAGGGGAAGGTGAAGTCTGGAGGGTGAATCAGAAGAAGTAGAAGAAGCAGAAGGAGAAGGTGAAGTCTGGAGGGTGAATCAGAAGAAGCAGAAGAAGGAGAAGGAGAAGGTGAAGTCTGGAGGGTGAATCAGAAGAAGCAGAAGAAGGAGAAGGAGAAGGTGAAGTCTGGAGTGTGAATCAGAAGAAGCATAATAAGGAGAAGGAGAAGGTGAAGTCTGGAGGGTGAATCAGAAGAAGCAGAAGAAGGAGAAGGAGAAGGTGAAGTCTGGAGGGTGAATCAGAAGAAGTAGAAGAAGGAGAAGGAGAAGGTGAAGTCTGGAGGGTGAATCAGAAGAAGTAGAAGAAGGAGAAGGAGAAGGTGAAGTCTGCAGGGTGAATCAGAAGAAGCAGAAGAAGGAGAAGGAGAAGGTGAAGTCTGGAGGGTGAATCAGAAGAAGCAGAAGAAGGAGAAGGAGACGATGAAGTCTGGAGGGTGAATCAGAAGAAGTAGAAGAATGAGAAGGAGAAGGTGAAGTCTGGAGGGTGAATCAGAAGAAGCAGAAGAAGGAGAAGGAGAAGGTGAAGTCTGGAGGGTGAATCAGAAGAAGCAGAAGAAGGAGAAGGAGATGGTGAAGTCTGGAGGGTGAATCAGAAGAAGCAGAATAAGGAGAAGGAGAAGGTGAAGTCTGGAGGGTGAATCAGAAGAAGCAGAAGAAGTAGAAGGAGAAGGTGAAGTCTGGAGGGTGAATCAGAAGAAGTAGAAGAAGGAGAAGGAGAAGGTGAAGTCTGGAGGGTGAAGCAGAAGAAGTAGAAGAAGGAGAAGGAGAAGGTGAAGTAAGGAGGGTGAATCAGAAGAAGTAGAAGAAGGAGAAGGAGAAGGTGAAGTCAGGAGGGTGATTCAGAAGAAGCAGAAGAAGGAGAAGGAGAAGGTGAAGTCTGGAGGGTGAATCAGAAGAATCAGAAGAAGGAGAAGGAGAAGGTGAAGTCTGGAGGGTGAATCAGAAGAAGCAGAAGAAAGAGAAGGAGAAGGTGAAGTCTGGAGGGTGAAACAGAAGAAACAGAAGAAGGAGAAGGAGAAGGTGAAGAGTGAAGGGTGAATCAGAAGAAGTAGAAGAAGGATTAGGAGAAGGTGAGGTCTGGAGGGTGAATCAGAAGAAGTAGAAGAAGGAGAAGGAGAAGGTGAAGTCTGGAGGGTGAATCCGAAGAAGCAGAAGAAGGAGAAGGAGAAGGTGAAGTCTGGAGGGTGAATCAGAAGAAGCAGAAGAAGGAGAAGGAGAAGATGAAGTCTGGAGGGTGAATCAGAAGAAGTAGAAGAAGGAGAAGGAGAAGGTGAGGTCTGGAGGGTGAATCAGAAGAAGCATAAGAAGGAGAAGGAGAAGGTGAAGTCTGGAGGGTGAATCAGAAGAAGCAGAAGAAGGAGAAGGAGAAGGTGATGTCTGGAGGGTGAATCAGAAGAAGCAAAAGAAGGAGAAGGAGAAGGTGAAGTCAGGAGGGAGAATCAGAAGAAGCAGAAGAAGGATAGGAGAAGGTGAAGTTAGGAGGGTGAATCAGAAGAAGCAGAAGAAGGAGAAGGAGCAGGTGAAGTCAGGGGGGAGAAGCAGAAGAAGTAGAAGAAGGAGAAGGAGAAGGTGAAGTCAGGACGGTGAAGCAGAAGAGGCAGAAGAAGGAGAAGGAGAAGGTGAAGTCTGGAGGGCGCAGCAGAAGAAGCAGAAGAAGGAGAAGGAGAAGGTGAAGTCTGGAGGGTGAAGCAGAAGAAGCAGAAGAAGGAGAAGGAGAAGGTGAAGTCTGGAGGGTGAATCAGAAGAAGTAGAAGAAGGAGAAGGAGAAGGTGAAGTCAGGAGAGTGAAGCAGAAGAAGCAGAAGAAGGAGAAGGAGAAGGTGAAGTCTGGAGGGTGAAGCAGAAGAAGCAGAAGAAGGAGAAGGAGAAGGTGAAGTCTGCAGGGCGAAGCAGAAGAAGCAGAAGAAGGAGAAGGAGAAGGTGAAGTCTGGAGGGTGAAGCAGAAGAAGCTGAAGAAGGAGAAGGAGAAGGTGAAGTCTGGAGGGTGAATCAGAAGAGGTAGAAGAAGGAGAAGGAGAAGGTGAAGTCAGGAGGGTGAAGCAGAAGAAGCAGAAGATGGAGAAGGAGAAGGTGAAGTCTGGAGGGTGAAACAGAAGAATCAGAAGAAGGAGAAGGAGAAGGTGAAGTCTGGAGGGTGAATCAGAAGAAGCAGAAGAAAGAGAAGGAGAAGGTGAAGTCTGGAGGGTGAAGCAGAAGAAACAGAAGAAGGAGAAGGAGAAGGTGAAGACTGAAGGGTGAATCAGAAGAAGTAGAAGAAGGAGAAGGAGAAGGTGAAGTCTGGAGGGTGAATCAGAAGAAGTAGAAGAAGGAGAAGGAGAAGGTGAAGTCTGGTGGGTGAATCAGAAGAAGCAGAAGAAGGAGAAGGAGAAGGTGAAGTCTGGAGGGTGAATCAGAAGAAGCAGAAGAAGGAGAAGGAGAAGATGAAGTCTGGAGGGTGAATCAGAAGAAGTAGAAGAAGGAGAAGGAGAAGGTGAGGTCTGGAGGGTGAATCAGAAGAAGCAGAAGAAGGAGAAGGAGAAGGTGAAGTCTGGAGGGTGAATCAGAAGAAGCAGAAGAAGGAGAAGGAGAAGGTGAAGTCTGGAGGGTGAATCAGAAGAAGCAAAAGAAGGAGAAGGAGAAGGTGAAGTCAGGAGGGTGAATCAGAAGAAGCAGAAGAAGGAGAAGGAGAAGGTGAAGTTAGGAGGGTGAATCAGAAGAAGCAGAAGAAGGAGAAGGAGCAGGTGAAGTCAGTGGGGTGAAGCAGAAGAAGTAGAAGAAGGAGAAGGAGAAGGTGAAGTCAGGACGGTGAAGCAGAAGAAGCAGAAGAAGGAGAAGGAGAAGGTGAAGTCTGGAGGGCGCAGCAGAAGAAGCAGAAGAAGGAGAAGGAGAAGGTGAAGTCTGGAGGGTGAAGCAGAAGAAGCAGAAGAAGGAGAAGGAGAAGATGAAGTCTGGAGGGTGAATCAGAAGAAGTAGAAGAAGGAGAAGGAGAAGGTGAAGTCAGGAGAGTGAAGCAGAAGAAGCAGAAGAAGGAGAAGGAGAAGGTGAAGTCTGGAGGGTGAAGCAGAAGAAGCAGAAGAAGGAGAAGGAGAAGGTGAAGTCTGGAGGGCGAAGCAGAAGAAGCAGAAGAAGGAGAAGGAGAAGGTGAAGTCTGGAGGGTGAAGCAGAAGAAGCAGAAGAAGGAGAAGGAGAAGGTAAAGTCTGGAGGGTGAATCAGAAGAAGTAGAAGAAGGAGAAGGAGAAGGTGAAGTCAGGAGGGTGAAGCAGAAGAAGCAGAAGAAGGAGAAGGAGAAGGTGAAGTCTGGAGGGTGAAGCAGAAGAAGCAGAAGAAGGAGAAGGAGAAGGTGAAGTCTGGAAGGTGAAGCAGAAGAAGCAGAAGAAGGAGAAGGAGAAGGTGAAGTAAGGAGGGTGAATCAGAAGAAGTAGAAGAAGGAGAAGGAGAAGGTGAAGTCTGGAGGGTGAATCAGAAGACGTAGAAGAAGGAGAAGGAGAAGGTGAAGTCTGGAGGGTGAATCAGAAGAAGTAGAAGAAGGAGAAGGAGAATGTGAAGTCTGGAGGGTGAATCAGAAGAAGCAGAAGAAGGAGAAGGAGAAGGTGAAGTCTGGAGGGAGAAGCAGAAGAAGTAGAAGAAGGAGAAGGAGAAGTTGAAGTCTGGAGGGTGAATCAGAAGAAGTAGGAGAAGGAGAAGGAGAAGGTGAAGTCTGGAGGGTCAATCAGAAGAAGCAGAAGAAGGAGAAGGAGAAGGTGAAGTCTGGAGGGTAAATCAGAAGAAGCAAAAGAAGGTTAAGGAGAAGATGAAGTCTGGAGGGTGAGACAGAAGAAGTAGAAGAAGGAGAAGGAGAAGGTGTAGTCTGGACGGTGAATCAGAAGAAGTAGACGAAGGAGAAGGAGAAGGTGAAGTCTGCAGGGTGAATCAGAAGAAGCAGAAGAAGGAGAAGGAGAAGGTGAAGTCTGGAGGGTGAATCAGAAGCAGTAGAAGAAGGAGAAGGAGAAGGTGAAGTCTGGAGGGTGAATCAGAAGAAGAAGGAGAAGGTGAAGTCTGGAGGGTGAATCAGAAGAAGCAGAAGAAGGAGAAGGAGAAGGTGAAGTCTGGAGGGTGAATCAGAAGAAGCAGAAAAAGGAGAAGGAGAAGGTGAAGTCTGGAGGGTGAATCAGAAGAAGCAGAAGAAGGAGAAGGAGAAGGTGAAGTCTGGAGGGTGAATCAGAAGAAGTAGAAGAAGGAGAAGGAGAAGGTGAAGTCAGGAGGGTGAAGCAGAAGAAGCAGAAGAAGGAGAAGGAGAAGGTGAAGTCTGGAGGGTGAATCAGAAGAAGTAGAAGAAGGAGAAGGAGAAGGTGAAGTCAGGAGAGTGAAGCAGAAGAAGCAGAAGAAGGAGAAGGAGAAGGTGAAGTCTGGAGGGTGAAGCAGAAGAAGCAGAAGAAGGAGAAGGAGAAGGTGAAGTCTGGAGGGCGAAGCAGAAAAAGCAGAAGAAGGAGAAGGGGAAGGTGAAGTCTGGAGGGTGAATCAGAAGAAGTAGAAGAAGCAGAAGGAGAAGGTGAAGTCTGGAGGGTGAATCAGAAGAAGCAGAAGAAGGAGAAGGAGAAGGTGAAGTCTGGAGGGTGAATCAGAAGAAGCAGAAGAAGGAGAAGGAGAAGGTGAAGTCTGGAGTGTGAATCAGAAGAAGCAGAATAAGGAGAAGGAGAAGGTGAAGTCTGGAGGGTGAATCAGTAGAAGCAGAAGAAGGAGAAGGAGAAGGTGAAGTCTGGAGGGTGAATCAGAAGAAGTAGAAGAAGGAGAAGGAGAAGGTGAAGTCTGGAGGGTGAATCAGAAGAAGTAGAAGAAGGAGAAGGAGAAGGTGAAGTCTGCAGGGTGAATCAGAAGAAGCAGAAGAAGGAGAAGGAGAAGGTGAAGTCTGGAGGGTGAATCAGAAGAAGCAGAAGAAGGAGAAGGAGACGATGAAGTCTGGAGGGTGAATCAGAAGAAGTAGAAGAAGGAGAAGGAGAAGGTGAAGTCTGGAGGGTGAATCAGAAGAAGCAGAAGAAGGAGAAGGAGAAGGTGAAGTCTGGAGGGTGAATCAGAAGAAGCAGAAGAAGGAGAAGGAGATGGTGAAGTCTGGAGGGTGAATCAGAAGAAGCAGAATAAGGAGAAGGAGAAGGTGAAGTCTGGAGGGTGAATCAGAAGAAGCAGAAGAAGTAGAAGGAGAAGGTGAAGTCTGGAGGGTGAATCAGAAGAAGTAGAAGAAGGAGAAGGAGAAGGTGAAGTCTGGAGGGTGAAGCAGAAGAAGTAGAAGAAGGAGAAGGAGAAGGTGAAGTAAGGAGGGTGAATCAGAAGAAGTAGAAGAAGGAGAAGGAGAAGGTGAAGTCAGGAGGGTGATTCAGAAGAAGCAGAAGAAGGAGAAGGAGAAGGTGAAGTCTGGAGGGTGAATCAGAAGAATCAGAAGAAGGAGAAGGAGAAGGTGAAGTCTGGAGGGTGAATCAGAAGAAGCAGAAGAAAGAGAAGGAGAAGGTGAAGTCTGGAGGGTGAAGCAGAAGAAACAGAAGAAGGAGAAGGAGAAGGTGAAGACTGAAGGGTGAATCAGAAGAAGTAGAAGAAGGATTAGGAGAAGGTGAGGTCTGGAGGGTGAATCAGAAGAAGTAGAAGAAGGAGAAGGAGAAGGTGAAGTCTGGAGGGTGAATCAGAAGAAGCAGAAGAAGGAGAAGGAGAAGGTGAAGTCTGGAGGGTGAATCAGAAGAAGCAGAAGAAGGAGAAGGAGAAGATGAAGTCTGGAGGGTGAATCAGAAGAAGTAGAAGAAGGAGAAGGAGAAGGTGAGGTCTGGAGGGTGAATCAGAAGAAGCATAAGAAGGAGAAGGAGAAGGTGAAGTCTGGAGGGTGAATCAGAAGAAGCAGAAGAAGGAGAAGGAGAAGGTGATGTCTGGAGGGTGAATCAGAAGAAGCAAAAGAAGGAGAAGGAGAAGGTGAAGTCAGGAGGGAGAATCAGAAGAAGCAGAAGAAGGATAGGAGAAGGTGAAGTTAGGAGGGTGAATCAGAAGAAGCAGAAGAAGGAGAAGGAGCAGGTGAAGTCAGGGGGGAGAAGCAGAAGAAGTAGAAGAAGGAGAAGGAGAAGGTGAAGTCAGGACGGTGAAGCAGAAGAGGCAGAAGAAGGAGAAGGAGAAGGTGAAGTCTGGAGGGCGCAGCAGAAGAAGCAGAAGAAGGAGAAGGAGAAGGTGAAGTCTGGAGGGTGAAGCAGAAGAAGCAGAAGAAGGAGAAGGAGAAGGTGAAGTCTGGAGGGTGAATCAGAAGAAGTAGAAGAAGGAGAAGGAGAAGTTGAAGTCAGGAGAGTGAAGCAGAAGAAGCAGAAGAAGGAGAAGGAGAAGGTGAAGTCTGGAGGGTGAAGCAGAAGAAGCAGAAGAAGGAGAAGGAGAAGGTGAAGTCTGCAGGGCGAAGCAGAAGAAGCAGAAGAAGGAGAAGGAGAAGGTGAAGTCTGGAGGGTGAAGCAGAAGAAGCTGAAGAAGGAGAAGGAGAAGGTGAAGTCTGGAGGGTGAATCAGAAGAGGTAGAAGAAGGAGAAGGAGAAGGTGAAGTCAGGAGGGTGAAGCAGAAGAAGCAGAAGATGGAGAAGGAGAAGGTGAAGTCTGGAGGGTGAAGCAGAAGAAACAGAAGAAGGAGAAGGAGAAGGTGAAGACTGAAGGGTGAATCAGAAGAAGTAGAAGAAGGAGAAGGAGAAGGTGAAGTCTGGAGGGTGAATCAGAAGAAGTAGAAGAAGGAGAAGGAGAAGGTGAAGTCTGGTGGGTGAATCAGAAGAAGCAGAAGAAGGAGAAGGAGAAGGTGAAGTCTGGAGGGTGAATCAGAAGAAGCAGAAGAAGGAGAAGGAGAAGATGAAGTCTGGAGGGTGAATCAGAAGAAGTAGAAGAAGGAGAAGGAGAAGGTGAGGTCTGGAGGGTGAATCAGAAGAAGCAGAAGAAGGAGAAGGAGAAGGTGAAGTCTGGAGGGTGAATCAGAAGAAGCAGAAGAAGGAGAAGGAGAAGGTGAAGTCTGGAGGGTGAATCAGAAGAAGCAAAAGAAGGAGAAGGAGAAGGTGAAGTCAGGAGGGTGAATCAGAAGAAGCAGAAGAAGGAGAAGGAGAAGGTGAAGTTAGGAGGGTGAATCAGAAGAAGCAGAAGAAGGAGAAGGAGCAGGTGAAGTCAGTGGGGTGAAGCAGAAGAAGTAGAAGAAGGAGAAGGAGAAGGTGAAGTCAGGACGGTGAAGCAGAAGAAGCAGAAGAAGGAGAAGGAGAAGGTGAAGTCTGGAGGGCGCAGCAGAAGAAGCAGAAGAAGGAGAAGGAGAAGGTGAAGTCTGGAGGGTGAAGCAGAAGAAGCAGAAGAAGGAGAAGGAGAAGATGAAGTCTGGAGGGTGAATCAGAAGAAGTAGAAGAAGGAGAAGGAGAAGGTGAAGTCAGGAGAGTGAAGCAGAAGAAGCAGAAGAAGGAGAAGGAGAAGGTGAAGTCTGGAGGGTGAAGCAGAAGAAGCAGAAGAAGGAGAAGGAGAAGGTGAAGTCTGGAGGGCGAAGCAGAAGAAGCAGAAGAAGGAGAAGGAGAAGGTGAAGTCTGGAGGGTGAAGCAGAAGAAGCAGAAGAAGGAGAAGGAGAAGGTGAAGTCTGGAGGGTGAATCAGAAGAAGTAGAAGAAGGAGAAGGAGAAGGTGAAGTCAGGAGGGTGAAGCAGAAGAAGCAGAAGAAGGAGAAGGAGAAGGTGAAGTCTGGAGGGTGAAGCAGAAGAAGCAGAAGAAGGAGAAGGAGAAGGTGAAGTCTGGAGGGTGAAGCAGAAGAAGCAGAAGAAGGAGAAGGAGAAGGAGAAGTAAGGAGGGTGAATCAGAAGAAGTAGAAGAAGGAGAAGGAGAAGGTGAAGTCTGGAGGGTGAATCAGAAGACGTAGAAGAAGGAGAAGGAGAAGGTGAAGTCTGGAGGGTGAATCAGAAGAAGTAGAAGAAGGAGAAGGAGAATGTGAAGTCTGGAGGGTGAATCAGAAGAAGCAGAAGAAGGAGAAGGAGAAGGTGAAGTCTGGAGGGAGAAGCAGAAGAAGTAGAAGAAGGAGAAGGAGAAGTTGAAGTCTGGAGGGTGAATCAGAAGAAGTAGGAGAAGGAGAAGGAGAAGGTGAAGTCTGGAGGGTCAATCAGAAGAAGCAGAAGAAGGAGAAGGAGAAGGTGAAGTCTGGAGGGTAAATCAGAAGAAGCAAAAGAAGGTTAAGGAGAAGATGAAGTCTGGAGGGTGAGTCAGAAGAAGTAGAAGAAGGAGAAGGAGAAGGTGTAGTCTGGACGGTGAATCAGAAGAAGTAGACGAAGGAGAAGGAGAAGGTGAAGTCTGCAGGGTGAATCAGAAGAAGCAGAAGAAGGAGAAGGAGAAGGTGAAGTCTGGAGGGTGAATCAGAAGCAGTAGAAGAAGGAGAAGGAGAAGGTGAAGTCTGGAGGGTGAATCAGAAGAAGAAGGAGAAGGTGAAGTCTGGAGGGTGAATCAGAAGAAGCAGAAGAAGGAGAAGGAGAAGGTGAAGTCTGGAGGGTGAATCAGAAGAAGCAGAAAAAGGACAAGGAGAAGGTGAAGTCTGGAGGGTGAATCAGAAGAAGCAGAAGAAGGAGAAGGAGAAGGTGAAGTCTGGAGGGTGAATCAGAAGAAGTAGAAGAAGGAGAAGGAGAAGTTGAAGTCTGGAGGGTGAATCAGAAGAAGTAGAAGAAGGAGAAGGAGAAGGTGAAGTCAGGAGAGTGAAGCAGAAGAAGCAGAAGAAGGAGAAGGAGAAGGTGAAGTCTGGAGGGTGAAGCAGAAGAAGCAGAAGAAGGAGAAGGAGAAGGTGAAGTCTGGAGGGCGAAGCAGAAGAAGCAGAAGAAGGAGAAGGAGAAGGTGAAGTCTGGAGGGTGAAGCAGAAGAAGCAGAAGAAGGAGAAGGAGAAGGTGAAGTCTGGAGGGTGAATCAGAAGAAGTAGAAGAAGGAGAAGGAGAAGGTGAAGTCTGGAGGGTGAAGCAGAAGAAACAGAAGAAGGAGAAGGAGAAGGTGAAGACTGAAGGGTGAATCAGAAGAAGTAGAAGAAGGAGAAGGAGAAGGTGAAGTCTGGAGGGTGAATCAGAAGAAGCAGAAGAAGGAGAAGGAGGAGGTGAAGTCTGGAGGGTGAATCAGAAGAAGCAGAAGAAGGAGAAGGAGAAGATGAAGTCTGGAGGGTGAATCAGAAGAAGTAGAAGAAGGAGAAGGAGAAGGTGAGGTCTGGAGGTTGAATCAGAAGAAGCAGAAGAAGGAGAAGGAGAAGGTGAAGTCTGGAGAGTGAAGCAGAAGAAGCAGAAGAAGGAGAAGGAGAAGGTGAAGTCTGGAGGGTGAAGCAGAAGAAGCAGAAGAAGGAGAAGGAGAAGGTGAAGTCTGGAGGGCGAAGCAGAAGAAGCAGAAGAAGGAGAAGGAGAAGGTGAAGTCTGGAGGGTGAAGCAGAAGAAGCAGAAGAAGGAGAAGGAGAAGGTGAAGTCTGGAGGGTGAATCAGAAGAAGTAGAAGAAGGAGAAGGAGAAGGTGAAGTCAGAAGGGTGAAGCAGAAGAAGCAGAAGAAGGAGAAGGAGAAGGTGAAGTCTGGAGGGTAAAGCAGAAGAAGCAGAAGAAGGAGAAGGAGAAGGTGAAGTCTGGAGGGTGAAGCAGAAGAAGCAGAAGAAGGAGAAGGAGAAGGTGAAGTAAGGAGGGTGAATCAGAAGAAGTAGAAGAAGGAGAAGGAGAAGGTGAAGTCTGGAGGGTGAATCAGAAGACGTAGAAGAAGGAGAAGGAGAAGGTGAAGTCTGGAGGGTGAATCAGAAGAAGTAGAAGAAGGAGAAGGAGAATGTGAAGTCTGGAGGGTGAATCAGAAGAAGCAGAAGAAGGAGAAGGAGAAGGTGAAGTCTGGAGGGAGAAGCAGAAGAAGTAGAAGAAGGAGAAGGAGAAGTTGAAGTCTGGAGGGTGAATCAGAAGAAGTAGAAGAAGGAGAAGGAGAAGGTGAAGTCTGGAGGGTGAATCAGAAGAAGCAGAAGAAGGAGAAGGAGAAGATGAAGTCTGGAGGGTGAATCAGAAGAAGCAGAAGAAGGAGAAGGAGAAGATGAAGTCTGGAGGGTGAATCAGAAGAAGTAGAAGAAGGAGAAGGAGAAGGTGAGGTCTGGAGGGTGAATCAGAAGAAGCAGAAGAAGGAGAAGGAGAAGGTGAAGTCTGGAGGGTGAATCAGAAGAAGCAGAAGAAGGAGAAGGAGAAGGTGAAGTCTGGAGGGTGAATCAGAAGAAGCAAAAGAAGGAGAAGGAGAAGGTGAAGTCAGGAGGGTGAATCAGAAGAAGCAGAAGAAGGAGAAGGAGAAGGTGAAGTTAGGAGGGTGAATCAGAAGAAGCAGAAGAAGGAGAAGGAGCAGGTGAAGTCAGTGGGGTGAAGCAGAAGAAGTAGAAGAAGGAGAAGGAGAAGGTGAAGTCAGGACGGTGAAGCAGAAGAAGCAGAAGAAGGAGAAGGAGAAGGTGAAGTCTGGAGGGCGCAGCAGAAGAAGCAGAAGAAGGAGAAGGAGAAGGTGAAGTCTGGAGGGTGAAGCAGAAGAAGCAGAAGAAGGAGAAGGAGAAGATGAAGTCTGGAGGGTGAATCAGAAGAAGTAGAAGAAGGAGAAGGAGAAGGTGAAGTCAGGAGAGTGAAGCAGAAGAAGCAGAAGAAGGAGAAGGAGAAGGTGAAGTCTGGAGGGTGAAGCAGAAGAAGCAGAAGAAGGAGAAGGAGAAGGTGAAGTCTGGAGGGCGAAGCAGAAGAAGCAGAAGAAGGAGAAGGAGAAGGTGAAGTCTGGAGGGTGAAGCAGAAGAAGCAGAAGAAGGAGAAGGAGAAGGTGAAGTCTGGAGGGTGAATCAGAAGAAGTAGAAGAAGGAGAAGGAGAAGGTGAAGTCAGGAGGGTGAAGCAGAAGAAGCAGAAGAAGGAGAAGGAGAAGGTGAAGTCTGGAGGGTGAAGCAGAAGAAGCAGAAGAAGGAGAAGGAGAAGGTGAAGTCTGGAGGGTGAAGCAGAAGAAGCAGAAGAAGGAGAAGGAGAAGGAGAAGTAAGGAGGGTGAATCAGAAGAAGTAGAAGAAGGAGAAGGAGAAGGTGAAGTCTGGAGGGTGAATCAGAAGACGTAGAAGAAGGAGAAGGAGAAGGTGAAGTCTGGAGGGTGAATCAGAAGAAGTAGAAGAAGGAGAAGGAGAATGTGAAGTCTGGAGGGTGAATCAGAAGAAGCAGAAGAAGGAGAAGGAGAAGGTGAAGTCTGGAGGGAGAAGCAGAAGAAGTAGAAGAAGGAGAAGGAGAAGTTGAAGTCTGGAGGGTGAATCAGAAGAAGTAGGAGAAGGAGAAGGAGAAGGTGAAGTCTGGAGGGTCAATCAGAAGAAGCAGAAGAAGGAGAAGGAGAAGGTGAAGTCTGGAGGGTAAATCAGAAGAAGCAAAAGAAGGTTAAGGAGAAGATGAAGTCTGGAGGGTGAGTCAGAAGAAGTAGAAGAAGGAGAAGGAGAAGGTGTAGTCTGGACGGTGAATCAGAAGAAGTAGACGAAGGAGAAGGAGAAGGTGAAGTCTGCAGGGTGAATCAGAAGAAGCAGAAGAAGGAGAAGGAGAAGGTGAAGTCTGGAGGGTGAATCAGAAGCAGTAGAAGAAGGAGAAGGAGAAGGTGAAGTCTGGAGGGTGAATCAGAAGAAGAAGGAGAAGGTGAAGTCTGGAGGGTGAATCAGAAGAAGCAGAAGAAGGAGAAGGAGAAGGTGAAGTCTGGAGGGTGAATCAGAAGAAGCAGAAAAAGGACAAGGAGAAGGTGAAGTCTGGAGGGTGAATCAGAAGAAGCAGAAGAAGGAGAAGGAGAAGGTGAAGTCTGGAGGGTGAATCAGAAGAAGTAGAAGAAGGAGAAGGAGAAGTTGAAGTCTGGAGGGTGAATCAGAAGAAGTAGAAGAAGGAGAAGGAGAAGGTGAAGTCAGGAGAGTGAAGCAGAAGAAGCAGAAGAAGGAGAAGGAGAAGGTGAAGTCTGGAGGGTGAAGCAGAAGAAGCAGAAGAAGGAGAAGGAGAAGGTGAAGTCTGGAGGGCGAAGCAGAAGAAGCAGAAGAAGGAGAAGGAGAAGGTGAAGTCTGGAGGGTGAAGCAGAAGAAGCAGAAGAAGGAGAAGGAGAAGGTGAAGTCTGGAGGGTGAATCAGAAGAAGTAGAAGAAGGAGAAGGAGAAGGTGAAGTCTGGAGGGTGAAGCAGAAGAAACAGAAGAAGGAGAAGGAGAAGGTGAAGACTGAAGGGTGAATCAGAAGAAGTAGAAGAAGGAGAAGGAGAAGGTGAAGTCTGGAGGGTGAATCAGAAGAAGCAGAAGAAGGAGAAGGAGGAGGTGAAGTCTGGAGGGTGAATCAGAAGAAGCAGAAGAAGGAGAAGGAGAAGATGAAGTCTGGAGGGTGAATCAGAAGAAGTAGAAGAAGGAGAAGGAGAAGGTGAGGTCTGGAGGTTGAATCAGAAGAAGCAGAAGAAGGAGAAGGAGAAGGTGAAGTCTGGAGAGTGAAGCAGAAGAAGCAGAAGAAGGAGAAGGAGAAGGTGAAGTCTGGAGGGTGAAGCAGAAGAAGCAGAAGAAGGAGAAGGAGAAGGTGAAGTCTGGAGGGCGAAGCAGAAGAAGCAGAAGAAGGAGAAGGAGAAGGTGAAGTCTGGAGGGTGAAGCAGAAGAAGCAGAAGAAGGAGAAGGAGAAGGTGAAGTCTGGAGGGTGAATCAGAAGAAGTAGAAGAAGGAGAAGGAGAAGGTGAAGTCAGAAGGGTGAAGCAGAAGAAGCAGAAGAAGGAGAAGGAGAAGGTGAAGTCTGGAGGGTGAAGCAGAAGAAGCAGAAGAAGGAGAAGGAGAAGGTGAAGTCTGGAGGGTGAAGCAGAAGAAGCAGAAGAAGGAGAAGGAGAAGGTGAAGTAAGGAGGGTGAATCAGAAGAAGTAGAAGAAGGAGAAGGAGAAGGTGAAGTCTGGAGGGTGAATCAGAAGACGTAGAAGAAGGAGAAGGAGAAGGTGAAGTCTGGAGGGTGAATCAGAAGAAGTAGAAGAAGGAGAAGGAGAATGTGAAGTCTGGAGGGTGAATCAGAAGAAGCAGAAGAAGGAGAAGGAGAAGGTGAAGTCTGGAGGGAGAAGCAGAAGAAGTAGAAGAAGGAGAAGGAGAAGTTGAAGTCTGGAGGGTGAATCAGAAGAAGTAGAAGAAGGAGAAGGAGAAGGTGAAGTCTGGAGGGTGAATCAGAAGAAGCAGAAGAAGGAGAAGGAGAAGATGAAGTCTGGAGGGTGAATCAGAAGAAGTAGAAGAAGGAGAAGGAGAAGGTGTAGTCTGGACGGTGAATCAGAAGAAGTAGACGAAGGAGAAGGAGAAGGTGAAGTCTGCAGGGTGAATCAGAAGAAGCAGAAGAAGGAGAAGGAGAAGGTGAAGTCTGGAGGTTGAATCAGAAGAAGTAGAAGAAGGAGAAGGAGAAGGTGAAGTCTGGAGGGTGAATCAGAAGAAGAAGGAGAAGGTGAAGTCTGGAGGGTGAATCAGAAGAAGCAGAAGAAGGAGAAGGAGAAGGTGAAGTCTGGAGGGTGAATCAGAAGAAGCAGAATAAGGAGAAGGAGAAGGTGAATTCTGGAGGGTGAATCAGAAGAAGCAGAAGAAGGAGAAGGAGAAGGTGAAGTCTGGAGTGTGAATCAGAAGAAGAAGGAGAAGGTGAAGTCTGGAGGGTGAATCAGAAGAAGCAGAAGAAGGAGAAGGAGAAGGTGAAGTCTGGAGGGTGAATCAGAAGAAGCAGAAAAAGGAGAAGGAGAAGGTGAAGTCTGGAGGGTGAATCAGAAGAAGCAGAAGAAGGAGAAGGAGAAGGTGAAGTCTGGAGGGTGAATCAGAAGAAGTAGAAGAAGGAGAAGGAGAAGTTGAAGTCTGGAGGGTGAATCAGAAGAAGTAGAAGAAGGAGAAGGAGGAGGTGAAGTCAGGAGAGTGAAGCAGAAGAAGCAGAAGAAGGAGAAGGAGAAGGTGAAGTCTGGAGGGTGAAGCAGAAGAAGCAGAAGAAGGAGAAGGAGAAGGTGAAGTCTGGAGGGCGAAGCAGAAGAAGCAGAAGAAGGAGAAGGAGAAGGTGAAGTCTGGAGGGTGAAGCAGAAGAAGCAGAAGAAGGAGAAGGAGAAGGTGAAGTCTGGAGGGTGAATCAGAAGAAGTAGAAGAAGGAGAAGGAGAAGGTGAAGTCTGGAGGGTGAAGCAGAAGAAACAGAAGAAGGAGAAGGAGAAGGTGAAGACTGAAGGGTGAATCAGAAGAAGTAGAAGAAGGAGAAGGAGAAGGTGAAGTCTGGAGGGTGAATCAGAAGAAGCAGAAGAAGGAGAAGGAGGAGGTGAAGTCTGGAGGGTGAATCAGAAGAAGCAGAAGAAGGAGAAGGAGAAGATGAAGTCTGGAGGGTGAATCAGAAGAAGTAGAAGAAGGAGAAGGAGAAGGTGAGGTCTGGAGGTTGAATCAGAAGAAGCAGAAGAAGGAGAAGGAGAAGGTGAAGTCTGGAGGGCGAAGCAGAAGAAGCAGAAGAAGGAGAAGGAGAAGGTGAAGTCTGGAGGGTGAAGCAGAAGAAGCAGAAGAAGGAGAAGGAGAAGGTGAAGTCTGGAGGGTGAATCAGAAGAAGTAGAAGAAGGAGAAGGAGAAGGTGAAGTCAGGAGGGTGAAGCAGAAGAAGCAGAAGAAGGAGAAGGAGAAGGTGAAGTCTGGAGGGTGAAGCAGAAGAAGCAGAAGAAGGAGAAGGAGAAGGTGAAGTCTGGAGGGTGAAGCAGAAGAAGCAGAAGAAGGAGAAGGAGAAGGTGAAGTAAGGAGGGTGAATCAGAAGAAGTAGAAGAAGGAGAAGGAGAAGGTGAAGTCTGGAGGGTGAATCAGAAGACGTAGAAGAAGGAGAAGGAGAAGGTGAAGTCTGGAGGGTGAATCAGAAGAAGTAGAAGAAGGAGAAGGAGAATGTGAAGTCTGGAGGGTGAATCAGAAGAAGCAGAAGAAGGAGAAGGAGAAGGTGAAGTCTGGAGGGAGAAGCAGAAGAAGTAGAAGAAGGAGAAGGAGAAGTTGAAGTCTGGAGGGTGAATCAGAAGAAGTAGAAGAAGGAGAAGGAGAAGGTGAAGTCTGGAGGGTGAATCAGAAGAAGCAGAAGAAGGAGAAGGAGAAGATGAAGTATGGAGGGTGAATCAGAAGAAGTAGAAGAAGGACAAGGAGAAGGTGTAGTCTGGACGGTGAATCAGAAGAAGTAGACGAAGGAGAAGGAGAAGGTGAAGTCTGCAGGGTGAATCTGAAGAAGCAGAAGAAGGAGAAGGAGAAGGTGAAGTCTGGAGGCTGAATCAGAAGAAGTAGAAGAAGGAGTAGGAGAAGGTGAAGTCTGGAGGGTGAATCAGAAGAAGAAGGAGAAGGTGAAGTCTGGAAGGTGAATCAGAAGAAGCAGAAGAAGGAGAAGGAGAAGGTGAAGTCTGGAGGGTGAATCAGAAGAAGCAGAATAAGGAGAAGGAGAAGGTGAAGTCTGGAGGGTGAATCAGAAGAAGCAGAAGAAGGAGAAGGAGAAGGTGAAGTCTGGAGTGTGAATCAGAAGAAGTAGAAGAAGGAGAAGGAGAAGGTGAAGTCTGGAGGGTGAATCAGAAGAAGTAGAAGAAGGAGAACGAGAAGGTGAAGTCAGGAGAGTGAAGCAGAAGAAGCAGAAGAAGGAGAAGGAGAAGGTGAAGTCTGGAGGGTGAAGCAGAAGAAGCAGAAGAAGGAGAAGGAGAAGGTGAAGTCTGGAGGGCGAAGCAGAAGAAGCAGAAGAAGGAGAAGGAGATGGTGAAGTCTGGAGGGTGAAGCAGAAGAAGCAGAAGAAGGAGAAGGAGAAGGTGAAGTCTGGAGGGTGAATCAGAAGAAGTAGAAGAAGGAGAAGGAGAAGGTGAAGTCTGGAGGGTGAAGCAGAAAAAACATAAGAAGGAGAAGGAGAAGGTGAAGACTGAAGGGTGAATCAGAAGAAGTAGAAGAAGGAGAAGGAGAAGGTGAAGTCTGGACGGTGAAGCAGAAGAAGCAGAAGAAGGAGAAGGAGAAGGTGAAGTCTGGAGGGTGAATCAGAAGAAGCAGAAGAAGGAGAAGGAGAAGATGAAGTCTGGAGGGTGAATCAGAAGAAGTAGAAGAAGGAGAAGGAGAAGGTGAGGTCTGGAGGGTGAATCAAAAGAAGCAGAAGAAGGAGAAGGAGAAGGTGAAGTCTGGAGGGTGAATC
Organism: Somniosus microcephalus; assembly: GCF_052327205.1. Classification (NCBI taxonomy): domain Eukaryota; kingdom Metazoa; phylum Chordata; class Chondrichthyes; order Squaliformes; family Somniosidae; genus Somniosus; species Somniosus microcephalus. The sequence goes on along the minus strand of NW_028225431.1, from coordinate 316,040 downwards.
AGAAGAAGCAGAAGAAGGAGAAGGAGAAGGTGAAGTCTGGAGGGTGAATCAGCAGAAGCAAAAGAAGGAGAAGGAGAAGGTGAAGTCAGGAGGGTGAATCAGAAGAAGCAGAAGAAGGAGAATGAGAAGGTGAAGTTAGGAGGGTGAATCAGAAGAAGCAGAAGAAGGAGAAGGAGCAGGTGAAGTCAGGGGGGTGAAGCAGAAGAAGTAGAAGAAGAAGAAGGAGAAGGTGAAGTCAGGATGGTGAAGCAGAAGAAGCAGAAGAAGGAGAAGGAGAAGGTGAAGTCTGGAGGGCGCAGCAGAAGAAGCAGAAGAAGGAGAAGGAGAACGTGAAGACTGGAGGGTGAAGCAGAAGAAGCAGAAGAATGAGAAGGAGAAGGTGAAGTCTGGAGGGTGAATCAGAAGAAGTAGAAGAAGGAGAAGGAGAAGGTGAAGTCAGGACGGTGAAGCAGAAGAAGCAGAAGAAGGAGAAGGAGAAGGTGAAGTCTGGAGGGCGCAGCAGAAGAAGCAGAAGAAGGAGAAGGAGAAGGTGAAGTCTGGAGGGTGAAGCAGAAGAAGCAGAAGAATGAAAAGGAGAAGGTGAAGTCTGGAGGGCGAAGCAGAAGAAGCAGAAGAAGGAGAAGGAGAAGGTGAAGTCTGGAGGGTGAAGCAGAAGAAGCAGAAGAAGGAGAAGGAGAAGGTGAAGTCTGGAGGGTGAATCAGAAGAAGTAGAAGAAGGAGAAGGAGAAGGTGAAGTCAGGAGGGTGAAGCAGAAGAAGCAGAAGAAGGAGAAGGAGAAGGTGAAGTCTGGAGGGTGAAGCAGAAGAAGCAGAAGAAGGAGAAGGAGAAGGTGAGGTCTGGAGGGTGAAGCAGAAGAAGCAGAAGAAGGAGAAGGTGAAGTAAGGAGGGTGAATCAGAAGAAGTAGAAGAAGGAGAAGGAGAAGGTGAAGTCTGGAGGGTGAATCAGAAGACGTAGAAGAAGGAGAAGGAGAAGGTGAAGTCTGGAGGGTGAATCAGAAGAAGTAGAAGAAGGAGAAGGAGAAGGTGAAGTCTGGAGGGTGAATCAGAAGAAGCAGAAGAAGGAGAAGGAGAAGGTGAAGTCTGGAGGGAGAAGCAGAAGAAGTAGAAGAAGGAGAAGGAGAAGATGAAGTCTGGAGGGTGAATCAGAAGAAGTAGAAGAAGGAGAAGGAGAAGGTGAAGTCTGGAGGGTCAATCAGAAGAAGTAGAAGAAGGAGAAGGAGAAGGTGAAGTCTGGAGGGTGAATCAGAAGAAGCAGAAGAAGGAGAAGGAGAAGATGAAGTCTGGAGGGTGAATCAGAAGAAGTAGAAGAAGGAGAAGGAGAAGGTGAAGTCTGGAGGGTGAATCAGAAGAAGAAGGAGAAGGGGAAGTCTGGAGGGTTAATCAGAAGAAGCAGAAGAAGGAGAAGGAGAAGGTGAGGTCTGGAGGGTGAATCAGAAGAAGCAGAATAAGGAGAAGGAGAAGGTGAAGTCTGGAGGGTGAATCAGAAGAAGCAGAAGAAGGAGAAGGAGAAGGTGAAGTCTGGAGGGAGAATCAGAAGAAGTAGAAGAAGGAGAAGGAGAAGGTGAAGTCTGGAGGGTGAATCAGAAGAAGTAGAAGAAGGAGAAGGAGAAGGTGAAGTCAGGAGAGTGAAGCAGAAGAAGCAGAAGAAGGAGAAGGAGAAGGTGAAGTCTGGAGGGTGAAGCAGAAGAAGCAGAAGAAGGAGAAGGAGAAGGTGAAGTCTGGAGGGCGAAGCAGAAGAAGCATAAGAAGGAGAAGGAGAAGGTGAAGTCTGGAGGGTGAAGCAGAAGAAGCAGAAGAAGGAGAAGGAGAAGGTGAAGTCTGGAGGGTGAATCAGAAGAAGTAGAAGAAGGAGAAGGAGAAGGTGAAGTCAGGAGGGTGAAGCAGAAGAAGCAGAAGAAGGAGAAGGAGAAGGTGAAGTCTGGAGGGTGAAGCAGAAGAAGCAGAAGAAGGAGAAGGAGAAGGTGAAGTTTGGAGGGTGAAGCAGAAGAAGCAGAAGAAGGAGAAGGAGAAGGTGAAGTCAGGAGGGTGAATCAGAAGAAGTAGAAGAAGGAGAAGGAGAAGGTGAAGTCTGGAGGGTGAATCAGAAGAAGTAGAAGAAGGAGAAGGAGAAGGTGAAGTCTGGAGGGTGAATCAGAAGAAGTAGAAGAAGGAGAAGGAGAAGGTGAAGTCTGGAGGGTGAATCAGAAGAAGCAGAAGAAAGAGAAGGAGAAGGTGAAGTCTGGACGGTGAATCAGAAGAAGTAGACGAAGGAGAAGGAGAAGGTGAAGTCTGCAGGGTGAATCAGAAGAAGCAGAAGAAGGAGAAGGAGAAGGTGAAGTCTGGAGGGTGAATCAGAAGAAGTAGAAGAAGGAGAAGGAGAAGTTGAAGTCTGGAGGGTGAATCAGAAGAAGCAGAAGAAGGAGAAGGAGAAGGTGAAGTCTGGAGGGTGATTCAGAAGAAGCAGAAGAAGGAGAAGGAGAAGGTGAAGTCTGGAGGGTGAATCAGAAGAAGCAGTATAAGGAGAAGGAGAAGGTGAAGTCTGGAGGGTGAATCAGAAGAAGCAGAAGAAGGAGATGGAGAAGGTGAAGTCTGGAGGGTGAATCAGAAGAAGTAGAAGAAGGAGAAGGAGAAGGTGAAGTCTGGAGGGTGAATCAGAAGAAGTAGAAGAAGGAGAAGGAGAAGGTGAAGTCTGGAGGGTGAATCAGAAGAAGCAGAAGAAGGAGAAGGAGAAGGTGAAGTCTGGAGGATGAATCAGTAGAAGCAGAAGAAGGAGAAGGATACGATGAAGTCTGGAGGGTGAATCAGAAGAAGTAGAAGAAGGAGAAGGAGAAGGTGAAGTCTGGAGGGTGAATCAGAAGAAGCAGAAGAAGGAGAAGGAGAAGGTGAAGTCTGGAGGGTGAATCAGAAGAAGCAGAAGAAGGAGAAGGAGAAGGTGAAGTCTGGAGGGTGAATCAGAAGAAGCAGAATAAGGAGAAGGAGAAGGTGAAGTCTGGAGGGTGAATCAGAAGAAGCAGAAGAAGGAGAAGGTGAAGTCTGGAGGGTGAATCAGAAGAAGTAGAAGAAGGAAAAGGAGAAGGTGACGTCTGGAGGGTGAAGCAGAAGAAGTAGAAGAAGGAGAAGGAGAAGGTGAAGTCAGGAGGGTGAATCAGAAGAATTGAAGAAGGAGAAGGAGAAGGTGAAGTCAGGAGGGTGAATCAGAAGAAGCTGAAGAAGGAGAAGGAGAAGGTGAAGTCTGGAGGGTGAATTAGAAGAATCAGAAGAAGGAGAAGGAGAAGGTGAAGTCTGGAAGGTGAATCAGAAGAAGCAGAAGAAAGAGAAGGAGAAGGTGATGTCTGGAGGGTGAAGCAGAAGAAACAGAAGAAGGAGAAGGAGAAGGTGAAGACTGGAGGGTGAATCAGAAGAAGTAGAAGAAGGAGAAGGAGAAGGTGAAGTCTGGAGGGTGAATCAGAAGAAGTAGAAGAAGTTGAAGGAGAAGGTGAAGTCTGGAGGGTGAATCAGAAGAAGCATAAGAAGGAGAAGGAGAAGGTGAAGTCTGGAGGGTGAATCAGAAGCAGAAGAAGAAGAAGGAGAAGATGAAGTCTCGAGGGTGAATCAGAAGAAGTAGAAGAAGGAGAAGGAGAAGGTGAGGTCTGGAGGGTGAATCAGAAGAAGCAGAAGAAGGAGAAGGAGAAGGTGAAGTCTGGAGGGTGAATCAGAAGAAGCAGAAGAAGGAGAAGGAGAAGGTGAAGTTAGGAGGGTGAATCAGAAGAAGCAGAAGAAGGAGAAGGAGAAGGTGAAGTCAGGGGGGTGAAGCAGAAGAAGTAGAAGAAGGAGAAGGAGAAGGTGAAGTCAGGAGGGTGAAGCAGAAGAAGCAGAAGAAGGAGAAGGAGAAGGTGAAGTCTGGGGGGCGCAGCAGAAGAAGCAGAAGAAGGAGAAGGAGAAGGTGCAGTCTGGAGGGTGAAGCAGAAGAAGCAGAAGAAGGAGAAGGAGAAGGTGAAGTCAGGAGGGTGAAGCAGAAGAAGTAGAAGAAGGAGAAGGAGAAGGCGAAGCCTGGAGTGTGAAACAGAAGAAGTAGAAGAAGGAGAAGGAGAAGGTGAAGTCTGGAGCGTGAATCAGAAGATGTAGAAGAAGGAGAAGGAGAAGGTGAAGTCTGGAGGGTCAATCAGAAGAAGTAGAAGAAGGAGAAGGAGAAGGTGAAGTCTGGAGGGTGAATCAGAAGAAGCAGAAGAAGGAGAAGGAGAAGGTGAAGTCTGGAGGGAGAATCAGAAGAAGTAGAAGAAGGAGAAGGAGAAGGTGAAGTCTGGAGGGTGAATCAGAAGAAGTAGAAGAAGGAGAAGGAGAAGGTGAAGTCAGGAGAGTGAAGCAGAAGAAGCAGAAGAAGGAGAAGGAGAAGGTGAAGTCTGGAGGGTGAAGCAGAAGAAGCAGAAGAAGGAGAAGGAGAAGGTGAAGTCTGGAGGGCGAAGCAGAAGAAGCATAAGAAGGAGAAGGAGAAGGTGAAGTCTGGAGGGTGAAGCAGAAGAAGCAGAAGAAGGAGAAGGAGAAGGTGAAGTCTGGAGGGTGAATCAGAAGAAGTAGAAGAAGGAGAAGGAGAAGGTGAAGTCAGGAGGGTGAAGCAGAAGAAGCAGAAGAAGGAGAAGGAGAAGGTGAAGTCTGGAGGGTGAAGCAGAAGAAGCAGAAGAAGGAGAAGGAGAAGGTGAAGTTTGGAGGGTGAAGCAGAAGAAGCAGAAGAAGGAGAAGGAGAAGGTGAAGTCAGGAGGGTGAATCAGAAGAAGTAGAAGAAGGAGAAGGAGAAGGTGAAGTCTGGAGGGTGAATCAGAAGAAGTAGAAGAAGGAGAAGGAGAAGGTGAAGTCTGGAGGGTGAATCAGAAGAAGTAGAAGAAGGAGAAGGAGAAGGTGAAGTCTGGAGGGTGAATCAGAAGAAGCAGAAGAAAGAGAAGGAGAAGTTGAAGTCTGGACGGTGAATCAGAAGAAGTAGACGAAGGAGAAGGAGAAGGTGAAGTCTGCAGGGTGAATCAGAAGAAGCAGAAGAAGGAGAAGGAGAAGGTGAAGTCTGGAGGGTGAATCAGAAGAAGTAGAAGAAGGAGAAGGAGAAGTTGAAGTCTGGAGGGTGAATCAGAAGAAGCAGAAGAAGGAGAAGGAGAAGGTGAAGTCTGGAGGGTGATTCAGAAGAAGCAGAAGAAGGAGAAGGAGAAGGTGAAGTCTGGAGGGTGAATCAGAAGAAGCAGTATAAGGAGAAGGAGAAGGTGAAGTCTGGAGGGTGAATCAGAAGAAGCAGAAGAAGGAGATGGAGAAGGTGAAGTCTGGAGGGTGAATCAGAAGAAGTAGAAGAAGGAGAAGGTGAAGTCTGGAGGGTGAATCAGAAGAAGTAGAAGAAGGAGAAGGAGAAGGTGAAGTCTGGAGGGTGAATCAGAAGAAGCAGAAGAAGGAGAAGGAGAAGGTGATGTCTGGAGGATGAATCAGTAGAAGCAGAAGAAGGAGAAGGAGACGATGAAGTCTGGAGGGTGAATCAGAAGAAGTAGAAGAAGGAGAAGGAGAAGGTGAAGTCTGGAGGGTGAATCAGAAGAAGCAGAAGAAGGAGAAGGAGAAGGTGAAGTCTGGAGGGTGAATCAGAAGAAGCAGAAGAAGGAGAAGGAGAAGGTGAAGTCTGGAGGGTGAATCAGAAGAAGCAGAATAAGGAGAAGGAGAAGGTGAAGTCTGGAGGGTGAATCAGAAGAAGCAGAAGAAGGAGAAGGTGAAGTCTGGAGGGTGAATCAGAAGAAGTAGAAGAAGGAAAAGGAGAAGGTGAAGTTAGGAGGGTGAATCAGAAGAAGCAGAAGAAGGAGAAGGAGAAGGTGAAGTCAGGGGGGTGAAGCAGAAGAAGTAGAAGAAGGAGAAGGAGAAGGTGAAGTCAGGAGGGTGAAGCAGAAGAAGCAGAAGAAGGAGAAGGAGAAGGTGAAGTCTGGGGGGCGCAGCAGAAGAAGCAGAAGAAGGAGAAGGAGAAGGTGCAGTCTGGAGGGTGAAGCAGAAGAAGCAGAAGAAGGAGAAGGAGAAGGTGAAGTCAGGAGGGTGAAGCAGAAGAAGTAGAAGAAGGAGAAGGAGAAGGCGAAGCCTGGAGTGTGAAACAGAAGAAGTAGAAGAAGGAGAAGGAGAAGGTGAAGTCTGGAGCGTGAATCAGAAGATGTAGAAGAAGGAGAAGGAGAAGGTGAAGTCTGGAGGGTCAATCAGAAGAAGTAGAAGAAGGAGAAGGAGAAGGTGAAGTCTGGAGGGTGAATCAGAAGAAGCAGAAGAAGGAGAAGGAGAAGGTGAAGTCTGGAGGGAGAATCAGAAGAAGTAGAAGAAGGAGAAGGAGAAGGTGAAGTCTGGAGGGTGAATCAGAAGAAGTAGAAGAAGGAGAAGGAGAAGGTGAAGTCAGGAGAGTGAAGCAGAAGAAGCAGAAGAAGGAGAAGGAGAAGGTGAAGTCTGGAGGGTGAAGCAGAAGAAGCAGAAGAAGGAGAAGGAGAAGGTGAAGTCTGGAGGGCGAAGCAGAAGAAGCATAAGAAGGAGAAGGAGAAGGTGAAGTCTGGAGGGTGAAGCAGAAGAAGCAGAAGAAGGAGAAGGAGAAGGTGAAGTCTGGAGGGTGAATCAGAAGAAGTAGAAGAAGGAGAAGGAGAAGGTGAAGTCAGGAGGGTGAAGCAGAAGAAGCAGAAGAAGGAGAAGGAGAAGGTGAAGTCTGGAGGGTGAAGCAGAAGAAGCAGAAGAAGGAGAAGGAGAAGGTGAAGTTTGGAGGGTGAAGCAGAAGAAGCAGAAGAAGGAGAAGGAGAAGGTGAAGTCAGGAGGGTGAATCAGAAGAAGTAGAAGAAGGAGAAGGAGAAGGTGAAGTCTGGAGGGTGAATCAGAAGAAGTAGAAGAAGGAGAAGGAGAAGGTGAAGTCTGGAGGGTGAATCAGAAGAAGTAGAAGAAGGAGAAGGAGAAGGTGAAGTCTGGAGGGTGAATCAGAAGAAGCAGAAGAAAGAGAAGGAGAAGTTGAAGTCTGGACGGTGAATCAGAAGAAGTAGACGAAGGAGAAGGAGAAGGTGAAGTCTGCAGGGTGAATCAGAAGAAGCAGAAGAAGGAGAAGGAGAAGGTGAAGTCTGGAGGGTGAATCAGAAGAAGTAGAAGAAGGAGAAGGAGAAGTTGAAGTCTGGAGGGTGAATCAGAAGAAGCAGAAGAAGGAGAAGGAGAAGGTGAAGTCTGGAGGGTGATTCAGAAGAAGCAGAAGAAGGAGAAGGAGAAGGTGAAGTCTGGAGGGTGAATCAGAAGAAGCAGTATAAGGAGAAGGAGAAGGTGAAGTCTGGAGGGTGAATCAGAAGAAGCAGAAGAAGGAGATGGAGAAGGTGAAGTCTGGAGGGTGAATCAGAAGAAGTAGAAGAAGGAGAAGGTGAAGTCTGGAGGGTGAATCAGAAGAAGTAGAAGAAGGAGAAGGAGAAGGTGAAGTCTGGAGGGTGAATCAGAAGAAGCAGAAGAAGGAGAAGGAGAAGGTGATGTCTGGAGGATGAATCAGTAGAAGCAGAAGAAGGAGAAGGAGACGATGAAGTCTGGAGGGTGAATCAGAAGAAGTAGAAGAAGGAGAAGGAGAAGGTGAAGTCTGGAGGGTGAATCAGAAGAAGCAGAAGAAGGAGAAGGAGAAGGTGAAGTCTGGAGGGTGAATCAGAAGAAGCAGAAGAAGGAGAAGGAGAAGGTGAAGTCTGGAGGGTGAATCAGAAGAAGCAGAATAAGGAGAAGGAGAAGGTGAAGTCTGGAGGGTGAATCAGAAGAAGCAGAAGAAGGAGAAGGTGAAGTCTGGAGGGTGAATCAGAAGAAGTAGAAGAAGGAAAAGGAGAAGGTGACGTCTGGAGGGTGAAGCAGAAGAAGTAGAAGAAGGAGAAGGAGAAGGTGAAGTCAGGAGGGTGAATCAGAAGAAGTAGAAGAAGGAGAAGGAGAAGGTGAAGTCAGGAGGGTGAATCAGAAGAAGCTGAAGAAGGAGAAGGAGAAGGTGAAGTCTGGAGGGTGAATCAGAAGAATCAGAAGAAGGAGAAGGAGAAGGTGAAGTCTGGAGGGTGAATCAGAAGAAGCAGAAGAAAGAGAAGGAGAAGGTGATGTCTGGAGGGTGAAGCAGAAGAAACAGAAGAAGGAGAAGGAGAAGGTGAAGACTGGAGGGTGAATCAGAAGAAGTAGAAGAAGGAGAAGGAGAAGGTGAAGTCTGGAGGGTGAATCAGAAGAAGTAGAAGAAGTTGAAGGAGAAGGTGAAGTCTGGAGGGTGAATCAGAAGAAGCATAAGAAGGAGAAGGAGAAGGTGAAGTCTGGAGGGTGAATCAGAAGCAGAAGAAGAAGAAGGAGAAGATGAAGTCTCGAGGGTGAATCAGAAGAAGTAGAAGAAGGAGAAGGAGAAGGTGAGGTCTGGAGGGTGAATCAGAAGAAGCAGAAGAAGGAGAAGGAGAAGGTGAAGTCTGGAGGGTGAATCAGAAGAAGCAGAAGAAGGAGAAGGAGAAGGTGAAGTTAGGAGGGTGAATCAGAAGAAGCAGAAGAAGGAGAAGGAGAAGGTGAAGTCAGGGGGGTGAAGCAGAAGAAGTAGAAGAAGGAGAAGGAGAAGGTGAAGTCAGGAGGGTGAAGCAGAAGAAGCAGAAGAAGGAGAAGGAGAAGGTGAAGTCTGGGGGGCGCAGCAGAAGAAGCAGAAGAAGGAGAAGGAGAAGGTGCAGTCTGGAGGGTGAAGCAGAAGAAGCAGAAGAAGGAGAAGGAGAAGGTGAAGTCTGGAGGGTGAAACAGAAGAAGTAGAAGAAGGAGAAGGAGAAGGTGAAGTCAGGAGGGTGAAGCAGAAGAAGCAGAAGAAGGAGAAGGAGAAGGTGAAGTCTGGAGGGTGAATCAGAAGAAGTAGAAGAAGGAGAAGGAGATGGTGAAGTCAGGAGGGTGAAGCAGAAGAAGTAGAAGAAGGAGAAGGAGAAGGCGAAGCCTGGTGTGTGAAACAGAAGAAGTAGAAGAAGGAGAAGGAGAAGGTGAAGTCTGGAGCGTGAATCAGAAGATGTAGAAGAAGGAGAAGGAGAAGGTGAAGTCTGGAGGGTCAATCAGAAGAAGTAGAAGAAGGAGAAGGAGAAGGTGAAGTCTGGAGGGTGAATCAGAAGAAGCAGAAGAAAGAGAAGGAGAAGGTGATGTCTGGAGGCTGAAGCAGAAGAAACAGAAGAAGGAGAAGGAGAAGGTGAAGACTGGAGGGTGAATCAGAAGAAGTAGAAGAAGGAGAAGGAGAAGGTGAAGTCTGGAGGGTGAATCAGAAGAAGTAGAAGAAGTTGAAGGAGAAGGTGAAGTCTGGAGGGTGAATCAGAAGAAGCAGAAGAAGGAGAAGGAGAAGGTGAAGTCTGGAGGGTGAATCAGAAGAAGCAGAAGAAGAAGAAGGAGAAGATGAAGTCTGGAGGGTGAATCAGAAGAAGTAGAAGAAGGAGAAGGAGAAGGTGAGGTCTGGAGGGTGAATCAGAAGAAGCAGAAGAAGGAGAAGGAGAAGGTGAAGTCTGGAGGGTGAATCAGAAGAAGCAGAAGAAGGAGAAGGAGAAGGTGAAGTTAGGAGGGTGAATCAGAAGAAGCAGAAGAAGGAGAAGGAGAAGGTGAAGTCAGGGGGGTGAAGCAGAAGAAGTAGAAGAAGGAGAAGGAGAAGGTGAAGTCAGGAGGGTGAAGCAGAAGAAGCAGAAGAAGGAGAAGGAGAAGGTGAAGTCTGGAGGGCGCAGCAGAAGAAGCAGAAGAAGGAGAAGGAGAAGGTGCAGTCTGGAGGGTGAAGCAGAAGAAGTAGAAGAAGGAGAAGGAGAAGGTGAAGTCTGGAGGGTGAAACAGAAGAAGTAGAAGAAGGAGAAGGAGAAGGTGAAGTCAGGAGGGTGAAGCAGAAGAAGCAGAAGAAGGAGAAGGAGAAGGTGAAGTCTGGAGGGTGAATCAGAAGAAGTAGAAGAAGGAGAAGGAGAAGGTGAAGTCAGGAGGGTGAAGCAGAAGAAGTAGAAGAAGGAGAAGGAGAAGGCGAAGCCTGGAGTGTGAAACAGAAGAAGTAGAAGAAGGAGAAGGAGAAGGTGAAGTCTGGAGCGTGAATCAGAAGATGTAGAAGAAGGAGAAGGAGAAGGTGAAGTCTGGAGGGTCAATCAGAAGAAGTAGAAGAAGGAGAAGGAGAAGGTGAAGTCTGGAGGGTGAATCAGAAGAAGCAGAAGAAGGAGAAGGAGAAGGTGAAGTCTGGAGGGTGAATCAGAAGAAGTAGAAGAAGGAGAAGGAGAAGGTGTAGTCTGGACGGTGAATCAGAAGAAGTAGACGAAGGAGAAGGAGATGGTGAAGTCTGCAGGGTGAATCTGAAGAAGCAGAAGAAGGAGAAGGAGAAGGTGAAGTCTGGAGGGTGAATCAGAAGAAGTAGAAGAAGGAGAAGGAGAAGGTGAAGTCTGGAGGGTGAATCAGAAGAAGCAGAAGAAGGAGAAGGAGAAGGTGAAGTCTGGAGGGTGAATCAGAAGAAGCAGAAGAAGGAGAAGGAGAAGGTGAAGTCTGGAGGGTGAATCAGAAGAAGCAGAATAAGGAGAAGGAGAAGATGAAGTCAGGAGGGTGAATCAGAAGAAGCAGAAGAAGGAGAAGGAGAAGGTGAAGTCTGGAGGGTGAATCAGAAGAAGCAGAAGAAAGAGAAGGAGAAGGTGATGTCTGGAGGGTGAATCAGAAGAAGTAGAAGAAGTTGAAGGAGAAGGTTAAATCTGGAGGGTGAATCAGAAGAAGCAGAAGAAGGAGAAGGAGAAGGTGAAGTCTGGAGGGTGAATCAGAAGAAGCAGAAGAAGAAGAAGGAGAAGATGAAGTCTGGAGGGTGAATCAGAAGAAGTAGAAGAAGGAGAAGGAGAAGGTGAGGTCTGGAGGGTGAATCAGAAGAAGCAGAAGAAGGAGAAGGAGAAGCTGGAGTCTGGAGGGCGCAGCAGAAGGAGCAGAAGAAGGAGAAGGAGAAGGTGCAGTCTGGAGGGTGAAGCAGAAGAAGCAGAAGAAGGAGAAGGAGAAGGTGAAGTCAGGAGGTTGAAGCAGAAGAAGCAGAAGAAGGAGAAGGAGAAGGTGAAGTCTGGAGGGTTAATCAGAAGAAGTAGAAGAAGGAGAAGGAGAAGGTGAAGTCAGGAGGGTGAAGCAGAAGAAGCAGAAGAAGGAGAAGGAGAAGGTGAAGTCTGGAGGGTGAAGCAGAAGAAGCAGAAGAAGGAGAAGGAGAAGGTGAAGTCTGGAGGGTGAAGCAGAAGAAGCAGAAGAAGGAGAAGGAGAAGGTGAAGTCAGGAGGGTGAATCAGAAGAAGTAGAAGAAGGAGAAGGAGAAGGTGAAGCCTGGAGGGTGAATCAGAAGAAGTAGAAGAAGGAGAAGGAGAAGGTGAAGTCTGGAGGGTGAATCAGAAGAAGTAGAAGAAGGAGAAGGAGAAGGTGAAGTCTGGAGGGTGAATCAGTAGAAGCAGAAGAAGGAGAACGGGAAGGTGAAGTCTGGAGGGAGAAGCAGAAGAAGTAGAAGAAGGAGAAGGAGAAGGTGAAGTCTGGAGGGTGAATCAGAAGAAGTAGAAGAAGGAGAAGGCGAAGGGAAAGTCTGGAGGGTGAATCAGAAGAAGCAGAAGAAGGAGAAGGAGAAGGTGAAGTCTGGAGGGTGAATCGGAAGAAGCATAAGAAGGAGAAGGAGAAGGTGAAGTCTGGAGGGTGAATCAGAAGAAGTAGAAGAAGGAGAAGGAGAAGCTGTAGTCTGGAGGGTGAATCAGAAGAAGTAGACGAAGTAGAAGGAGAAGGTGAAATCTGGAGGGTGAATCAGAAGAAGCAGAAGAAGGAGAAGGAGAAGGTGAAGTCTGGAGGGTGAATCAGAAGAGGTAGAAGAAGGATAAGGAGAAGGTGAAGTCTGGAGGGTGAATCAGAAGAAGTAGAAGAAGGAGAAGGAGAAGGTGAAGTCTGGAGGGTGAATCAGAAGAAGCAGAAGAAGGAGAAGGAGAAGGTGAAGTCAGGAGGGTGAATCAGAAGAAGCAGAAGAAGGAGAAGGAGAAGGTGAAGTCTGGAGGTTGAATCAGAAGAAGCAGAAGAAGGAGAAGGAGAAGGTGAAGACTGGAGGGTGAACCAGAAGAAGTAGAAGAAGGAGAAGGAGAAGGTGAAGTCTGGAGGGTGAATCAGAAGAAGTAGAAGAAGGAGAAGGAGAAGGCGATGTCTGGAGGGTGAATCAGAAGAAGCAGAAGAAGGAGAAGGAGAAGGTGAAGTCTGGAGGGTGAATCAGAAGAAGCAGAAGAAGGAGAAGGAGAAGATGAAGTCTGGAGGGTGAATCAGAAGAAGTAGAAGAAGGAGAAGGAGAAGGTGAGGTCTGGAGGGTCAATCAGAAGAAGCAGAAGAAGGAGAAGGAGAAGGTGAAGTCTGGAGGGTGAAGCAGAAGAAGCAGAAGAAGGAGAAGGAGAAGGTGAAGTCTGGAGGGCGCAGCAGAAGAAGCAGAAGAAGGAGAAGGAGAAGGTGCAGTCTGGAGGGTGAAGCAGAAGAAGTAGAAGAAGGAGAAGGAGAAGGTGAAGTCTGGAGGGTGAAACAGAAGAAGTAGAAGAAGGAGAAGGAGAAGGTGAAGTCAGGAGGGTGAAGCAGAAGAAGCAGAAGAAGGAGAAGGAGAAGGTGAAGTCTGGAGGGTGAATCAGAAGAAGTAGAAGAAGGAGAAGGAGAAGGTGAAGTCAGGAGGGTGAAGCAGAAGAAGTAGAAGAAGGAGAAGGAGAAGGCGAAGCCTGGAGTGTGAAACAGAAGAAGTAGAAGAAGGAGAAGGAGAAGGTGAAGTCTGGAGCGTGAATCAGAAGATGTAGAAGAAGGAGAAGGAGAAGGTGAAGTCTGGAGGGTCAATCAGAAGAAGTAGAAGAAGGAGAAGGAGAAGGTGAAGTCTGGAGGGTGAATCAGAAGAAGCAGAAGAAGGAGAAGGAGAAGGTGAAGTCTGGAGGGTGAATCAGAAGAAGTAGAAGAAGGAGAAGGAGAAGGTGTAGTCTGGACGGTGAATCAGAAGAAGTAGACGAAGGAGAAGGAGATGGTGAAGTCTGCAGGGTGAATCTGAAGAAGCAGAAGAAGGAGAAGGAGAAGGTGAAGTCTGGAGGGTGAATCAGAAGAAGTAGAAGAAGGAGAAGGAGAAGGTGAAGTCTGGAGGGTGAATCAGAAGAAGCAGAAGAAGGAGAAGGAGAAGGTGAAGTCTGGAGGGTGAATCAGAAGAAGCAGAAGAAGGAGAAGGAGAAGGTGAAGTCTGGAGGGTGAATCAGAAGAAGCAGAATAAGGAGAAGGAGAAGATGAAGTCAGGAGGGTGAATCAGAAGAAGCAGAAGAAGGAGAAGGAGAAGGTGAAGTCTGGAGGGTGAATCAGAAGAAGCAGAAGAAAGAGAAGGAGAAGGTGATGTCTGGAGGGTGAATCAGAAGAAGTAGAAGAAGTTGAAGGAGAAGGTTAAATCTGGAGGGTGAATCAGAAGAAGCAGAAGAAGGAGAAGGAGAAGGTGAAGTCTGGAGGGTGAATCAGAAGAAGCAGAAGAAGAAGAAGGAGAAGATGAAGTCTGGAGGGTGAATCAGAAGAAGTAGAAGAAGGAGAAGGAGAAGGTGAGGTCTGGAGGGTGAATCAGAAGAAGCAGAAGAAGGAGAAGGAGAAGCTGAAGTCTGGAGGGCGCAGCAGAAGAAGCAGAAGAAGGAGAAGGAGAAGGTGCAGTCTGGAGGGTGAAGCAGAAGAAGCAGTAGAAGGAGAAGGAGAAGGTGAAGTCAGGAGGTTGAAGCAGAAGAAGCAGAAGAAGGAGAAGGAGAAGGTGAAGTCTGGAGGGTTAATCAGAAGAAGTAGAAGAAGGAGAAGGAGAAGGTGAAGTCAGGAGGGTGAAGCAGAAGAAGCAGAAGAAGGAGAAGGAGAAGGTGAAGTCTGGAGGGTGAAGCAGAAGAAGCAGAAGAAGGAGAAGGAGAAGGTGAAGTCTGGAGGGTGAAGCAGAAGAAGCAGAAGAAGGAGAAGGAGAAGGTGAAGTCAGGAGGGTGAATCAGAAGAAGTAGAAGAAGGAGAAGGAGAAGGTGAAGTCTGGAGGGTGAATCAGAAGAAGTAGAAGAAGGAGAAGGAGAAGGTGAAGTCTGGAGGGTGAATCAGAAGAAGTAGAAGAAGGAGAAGGAGAAGGTGAAGTCTGGAGGGTGAATCAGTAGAAGCAGAAGAAGGAGAACGGGAAGGTGAAGTCTGGAGGGAGAAGCAGAAGAAGTAGAAGAAGGAGAAGGAGAAGGTGAAGTCTGGAGGGTGAATCAGAAGAAGTAGAAGAAGGAGAAGGCGAAGGGAAAGTCTGGAGGGTGAATCAGAAGAAGCAGAAGAAGGAGAAGGAGAAGGTGAAGTCTGGAGGGTGAATCGGAAGAAGCATAAGAAGGAGAAGGAGAAGGTGAAGTCTGGAGGGTGAATCAGAAGAAGTAGAAGAAGGAGAAGGAGAAGCTGTAGTCTGGAGGGTGAATCAGAAGAAGTAGACGAAGGAGAAGGAGAAGGTGAAATCTGGAGGGTGAATCAGAAGAAGCAGAAGAAGGAGAAGGAGAAGGTGAAGTCTGGAGGGTGAATCAGAAGAGGTAGAAGAAGGATAAGGAGAAGGTGAAGTCTGGAGGGTGAATCAGAAGAAGTAGAAGAAGGAGAAGGAGAAGGTGAAGTCTGGAGGGTGAATCAGAAGAAGCAGAAGAAGGAGAAGGAGAAGGTGAAGTCAGGAGGGTGAATCAGAAGAAGCAGAAGAAGGAGAAGGAGAAGGTGAAGTCTGGAGGTTGAATCAGAAGAAGCAGAAGAAGGAGAAGGAGAAGGTGAAGACTGGAGGGTGAACCAGAAGAAGTAGAAGAAGGAGAAGGAGAAGGTGAAGTCTGGAGGGTGAATCAGAAGAAGTAGAAGAAGGAGAAGGAGAAGGCGATGTCTGGAGGGTGAATCAGAAGAAGCAGAAGAAGGAGAAGGAGAAGATGAAGTCTGGAGGGTGAATCAGAAGAAGCAGAAGAAGGAGAAGGAGAAGATGAAGTCTGGAGGGTGAATCAGAAGAAGTAGAAGAAGGAGAAGGAGAAGGTGAGGTCTGGAGGGTGAATCAGAAGAAGCAGAAGAAGGAGAAGGAGAAGGTGAAGTCTGAAGGGTGAATCAGAAGAAGCAGAAGAAGGAGAAGGAGAAGGTGAAGTCTGGAGGGTGAATCAGAAGAAGCAGAAGAAGGAGAAGGAGAAGGTGAAGTCTGGAGGGTGAATCAGAAGAAGCAGAAGAAGGAGAACGGGAAGGTGAAGTCTGGAGGGAGAAGCAGAAGAAGTAGAAGAAGGAGAAGGAGAAGGTGAAGTCTGGAGGGTGAATCAGAAGAAATAGAAGAAGGAGAAGGCGAAGGTAAAGTCTGGAGGGTGAATCAGAAGAAGTAGAAGAAGGAGAAGGAGAAGGTGAAGTCTGGAGGGTGAAACGGAAGAAGCAGAAGAAGGAGAAGGAGAAGGTGAAGTCTGGAGGGTGAATCAGAAGAAGTAGAAGAAGGAGAAGGAGAAGGTGTAGTCTGGAGGGTGAATCAGAAGAAGTAGACGAAGGAGAAGGAGAAGGTGAAGTCTGGAGGGTGAATCAGAAGAAGCAGAAGAAGGAGAAGGAGAAGGTGAAGTCTGGAGGGTGGATCAGAAGAGGTAGAAGAAGGATAAGGAGAAGGTGAAGTCTGGAGGGTGAACCAGAAGAAGCAGAAGAAGGAGAAGGAGAAGGTGAAGTCTGGAGGGTGAATCAGAAGAAGTAGAAGAAGGAGAAGGAGAAGGTGAAGTCTGGAGGGTGAATCAGAAGAAGTAGAAGAAGGAGAAGGAGAAGGTGAAGTCTGGAGGGTGAATCAGTAGAAGCAGAAGAAGGAGAACGGGAAGGTGAAGTCTGGAGGGAGAAGCAGAAGAAGTAGAAGAAGGAGAAGGAGAAGGTGAAGTCTGGAGGGTGAATCAGAAGAAGTAGAAGAAGGAGAAGGCGAAGGGAAAGTCTGGAGGGTGAATCAGAAGAAGCAGAAGAAGGAGAAGGAGAAGGTGAAGTCTGGAGGGTGAATCGGAAGAAGCATAAGAAGGAGAAGGAGAAGGTGAAGTCTGGAGGGTGAATCAGAAGAAGTAGAAGAAGGAGAAGGAGAAGCTGTAGTCTGGAGGGTGAATCAGAAGAAGTAGACGAAGGAGAAGGAGAAGGTGAAATCTGGAGGGTGAATCAGAAGAAGCAGAAGAAGGAGAAGGAGAAGGTGAAGTCTGGAGGGTGAATCAGAAGAGGTAGAAGAAGGATAAGGAGAAGGTGAAGTCTGGAGGGTGAATCAGAAGAAGTAGAAGAAGGAGAAGGAGAAGGTGAAGTCTGGAGGGTGAATCAGAAGAAGCAGAAGAAGGAGAAGGAGAAGGTGAAGTCAGGAGGGTGAATCAGAAGAAGCAGAAGAAGGAGAAGGAGAAGGTGAAGTCTGGAGGTTGAATCAGAAGAAGCAGAAGAAGGAGAAGGAGAAGGTGAAGACTGGAGGGTGAACCAGAAGAAGTAGAAGAAGGAGAAGGTGAGGTCTGGAGGGTGAATCAGAAGAAGCAGAAGAAGGAGAAGGAGAAGGTGAAGTCTGAAGGGTGAATCAGAAGAAGCAGAAGAAGGAGAAGGAGAAGGTGAAGTCTGGAGGGTGAATCAGAAGAAGCAGAAGAAGGAGAAGGAGAAGGTGAAGTCTGGAGGGTGAATCAGAAGAAGCAGAAGAAGGAGAAGGAGAAGGTGAAGTCTGGAGGGTGAATCAGAAGAAGTAGAAGAAGGAGAAGGAGAAGGTGAAGTCTGCAGGGTGAATCAGAAGAAGTAGAAGAAGGAGAAGGAGAAGGTGAAGTCTGGAGGGTGAATCAGAAGAAGCAGAAGAAGGAGAACGGGAAGGTGAAGTCTGGAGGGAGAAGCAGAAGAAGTAGAAGAAGGAGAAGGAGAAGGTGAAGTCTGGAGGGTGAATCAGAAGAAATAGAAGAAGGAGAAGGCGAAGGTAAAGTCTGGAGGGTGAATCAGAAGAAGTAGAAGAAGGAGAAGGAGAAGGTGAAGTCTGGAGGGTGAAACGGAAGAAGCAGAAGAAGGAGAAGGAGAAGGTGAAGTCTGGAGGGTGAATCAGAAGAAGTAGAAGAAGGAGAAGGAGAAGGTGTAGTCTGGAGGGTGAATCAGAAGAAGTAGACGAAGGAGAAGGAGAAGGTGAAGTCTGGAGGGTGAATCAGAAGAAGCAGAAGAAGGAGAAGGAGAAGGTGAAGTCTGGAGGGTGGATCAGAAGAGGTAGAAGAAGGATAAGGAGAAGGTGAAGTCTGGAGGGTGAACCAGAAGAAGCAGAAGAAGGAGAAGGAGAAGGTGAAGTCTGGAGGGTGAATCGGAAGAAGCAGAAGAAGGAGAAGGAGAAGGTGAAGTCTGGAGGGTGAATCAGAAGAAGCAGAAGAAGTAGAAGGAGAAGTTGAAGTCTGGAGGGTGAATCAGAAGAAGTAGAAGAAGGAGAAGGAGAAGGTGAAGTCTGGAGGGTGAATCAGAAGAAGCAGAAGAAGGAGAAGGAGAAGGTGAAGTCTGAAGGGTGAATCAGAAGAAGCAGAAGAAGGAGAAGGAGAAGGTGAAGTCTGGAGGGTGAATCAGAAGAAGCAGAAGAAGGAGAAGGAGAAGGTGAAGTCTGGAGGGTGAATCAGAAGAAGCAGAAGAAGGAGAAGGAGAAGGTGAAGTCTGGAGGGTGAATCAGAAGAAGTAGAAGAAGGAGAAGGAGAAGGTGAAGTCTGGAGGGTGAATCAGAAGAAGTAGAAGAAGGAGAAGGAGAAGGCGAAGTCTGGAGGGTGAACCAGAAGAAGCAGAAGAAGGAGAAGGAGAAGGTGAAGTCTGGAGGGTGAATCAGAAGAAGCAGAAGAAGGAGAAGGAGAAGATGAAGTCTGGAGGGTGAATCAGAAGAAGGAGAAGAAGGAGAAGGAGAAGGTGAAGTCTGGAGGGTGAATCAGCAGAAGCAGAAGAAGGAGAAGGAGAAGGTGAAGTCTGGAGGGTGAATCAGAAGAAGCAGAAGAAGGAGAAGGAGAAGGTGAAGTCTGGAGGGTGAATCAGAAGAAGCAGAATAAGGAGAAGGAGAATGTGAAGTCTGGAGGGTGAATCAGAAGAAGTAGAAGAAGGAGAAGGAGAAGGTGAAGTCTGGAGGGTGAATCAGAAGAAGCAGAAGAAGGAGAAGTAGAAGATGAAGTCTGGAGCGTGAATCAGAAGAAGCAGAAGAAGGAGAAGGAGAAGATGAAGTCTGGAGGGTGAATCAGAAGAAGTAGAAGAAGGAGAAGGAGAAGGTGAGGTCTGGAGGGTGAATCAGAAGAAGCAGAAGAAGGAGAAGGAGAAGGTGAAGTCTGGAGGGTGAATCAGAAGAAGCAGAAGCAGGAGAAGGAGAAGGTGAAGTCTGGAGGGTGAATCAGAAGAAGCAGAAGAAGGAGAAGGAGAAGGTGAAGTCAGGAGGGTGAATCAGAAGAAGCAGAAGAAGGAGAAGGAGAAGGTGAAGTTAGGAGGGTGAATCAGAAGAAGCAGAAGAAGGAGAAGGAGAAGTTGAGGTCAGGGGGGTGAAGCTGAGAAATAGAAGAAGGAGAAGGAGAAGGTGAAGTCAGGAGGGTGAAGCAGAAGAAGCAGAAGAAGGAGAAGGAGAAGATGAAGTCAGGAGGGTGAAGCAGAAGAAGCAGAAGAAGGAGATGGAGACGGTGAAGTCTGGAGGGCGCAGCAGAAGAAGCAGAAGAAGGAGAAGGAGAAGGTGAAGTCCTAAGGGTGAAGCAGAAGAAGCAGAAGAAGGAGAAGGAGAAGGTGAAGTCTGGAGGGTGAATCAGAAGAAGTAGAAGAAGGAGAAGGAGAAGGTGAAGTAAGGAGGCTGAAGCAGAAGAAGCAGAAGAAGGAGAAGGAGAAGGTGAAGTCTGGAGGGTGAAGCAGAAGAAGGAGAAGGAGAAGGTGAAGTCTGGAGGGTGAAGCAGAAGAAGCAGAAGAAGGAGAAGGACAAGCTGAAGTCAGGAGTGTGAATCAGAAGAAGTAGAAGATGGAAAAGGAGAAGGTGAAGTCTGGAGGGTGAATCAGAAGAAGGAGAAGAAGGAGAAGGAGAAGGTGAAGTCTGGAGGGTGAATCAGAAGAAGTGGAAGAAGGAGAAGGAGAAGGTGAAGTCTGTAGGGTGAAGCAGAAGAAGCAGAAGAAGGAGAAGGAGAAGGTGAGGTCTGGAGGGTGAATCAGAAGAAGTAGAAGAAGGAGAAGGAGAAGGTGAAGTCTGGAGGGTGAAGCAGAAGAAGCAGAAGAAGGAGAAGGAGAAGGTGAAGTCTGGAGGGTGAATCAGAAGAAGTAGAAGAAGGAGAAGGAGAAGGTGAAGTCTGGAGGGTGAATCAGAAGAAGCAGAAGAAGGAGAAGGAGAAGATGAAGTCTGGAGGGTGAATCAGAAGAAGCAGAAGAAGGAGAAGGAGAAGGTGAAGTCTGGAGTGTGAATCAGAAGAAGCAGAATAAGGAGAAGGAGAAGGTGAAGTCTGGAGGGTGAATCAGAAGAAGCAGAAGAAGGAGAAGGAGAAGGTGAAGTCTGGAGGGTGAATCAGAAGAACTAGAAGAAGGAGAAGGAGAAGGGGAAGTCTGGAGAGTGAAGCAGAAGAAGTAGAAGAAGGAGAAGGAGAAGGTGAAGTCAGGAGGGTGAATCAGAAGAAGTAGAAGAAGGAGAAGGAGAAGGTGAAGTCAGGAGGGTGAATCAGAAGAAGCAGAAGAAGGAGAAGGAGAAGGTGAAGTCTGGAGGGTGAATCTGAAGAATCAGACGAAGGAGAAGGAGAAGGTGAAGTCTGGAGGGTGAATCAGAAGAAGCAGAAGAAAGAGAAGGAGAAGGTGAAGTCTGGAGGGTGAAGCAGAAGAAGCAGAAGAAGGAGAAGAAGGTGAAGACTGGAGGGTGAATCAGAAGAAGGAGAAGAAGGAGAAGGAGAAGGTGAAGTCTGGAGGGTGAATCAGAAGAAGTAGAAGAAGGAGAAGGAGATGGTGAAGTCTGGAGGGTGAATCAGAAGAAGCAGAAGAAGGAGAAGTAGAAGATGAAGTCTGGAGCGTGAATCAGAAGAAGGAGAAGAAGGAGAAGGAGAAGATGAAGTCTGGAGGGTGAATCAGAAGAAGTAGAAGAAGGAGAAGGAGAAGATGAGGTCTGGAGGGTGAATCAGAAGAAGCAGAAGAAGGAGAAGGAGAAGGTGAAGTCTGGAGGGTGAATCAGAAGAAGCAGAAGAAGGAGAAGGAGAAGGTGAAGTCTGGAAGGTGAATCAGAAGAAGCAGAAGAAGGAGAAGGAGAAGGTGAAGTCAGGAGGGTGAATCAGAAGAAGCAGAAGAAGGAGAAGGAGAAGGTGAAGTTAGGAGGGTGAATCAGAAGAAGCAGAAGAAGGAGAAGGAGAAGGTGAAGTCAGGGGGGTGAAGCAGAAGAAGTAGAAGAAGGAGAAGGAGAAGGTGAAGTCAGGAGGGTGAAGCAGAAGAAGCAGAAGAAGGAGATGGAGACGGTGAAGCCTGGAGGGTGCAGCAGAAGAAGTAGAAGAAGGAGAAGTAGAAGGTGAAGTCAGGAGGGTGAATCAGAAGAAGTAGAAGAAGGAGAAGGAGAAGGTGAAGTCAGGAGGGTGAAGCAGAAGAAGCAGAAGAAGGAGAAGGAGAAGGTGAAATCTGGAGGGTGATGCAGATGAAGCAGAAGAAGGAGAAGGAGAAGGTGAAGTCTGGAGGGCGAAGCAGAAGAAGCAGAAGAAGGAGAAGGAGAAGGTGAAGTCTGGAGGGTGAAGCAGAAGAAGCAGAAGAAGGAGAAGGAGAAGGTGAAGTCTGGAGGGTGAATCACAAGAAGTAGAAGAAGGAGAAGGAGAAGGTGAAGTAAGGAGGGTGAAGCAGAAGAAGCAGAAGAAGGAGAAGGAGAAGGTGAAGTCTGGAGGGTGAAGCAGAAGAAGCAGAAGAAGGAGAAGGAGGAGGTGAAGTCTGGAGGGTGAAGCAGAAGAAGCAGAAGAAGGAGAAGGAGAAGGTGAAGTCAGGAGGGTGAATCAGAAGAAGTAGAAGAAGGAAAAGGAGAAGGTGAAGTCTGGAGGGTGAACCAGAAGAAGTAGAAGAAGGAGAAGGAGAAGGTGAAGTCTGGAGGGTGAATCAGAAGAAGTGGAAGAAGGAGAAGGAGAAGGTGAAGTCTGGAGGGTGAATCAGAAGAAGCAGAAGTGGAGAAGGAGAAGGTCAAGTCTGGAGGGTGAATCAAAAGGAGCAGAAGAAGGAGAAGGAGAAGGTGAAGTCTGGAGGGTGAATCAGAAGAAGTAGAAGAAGGAGAAGGAGAAGGTGTAGTCTGGAGGATGAATCAGAAGAAGTAGAAGAAGGAGAAGGAGAAGGTGAAGTCTGGAGGGTGATTCAGAAGAAGCAGAATAAGGAGAAGAAGAAGGTGAAGTCTGGAGGGTGAATCAGAAGAAGCAGAAGAAGGAGAAGAAGAAGGTGAAGTCTGGAGCGTGAATCAGAAGAAGCAGAAGAAGGAGAAGGAGAAGATGAAGTCTGGAGGGTGAATCAGAAGAAGTAGAAGAAGGAGAAGGAGAAGGTGAGGTCTGGAGGGTGAATCAGAAGAAGCAGAAGAAGGAGAAGGAGAAGGTGAAGTCTGGAGGGTGAATCAGAAGAAGCAGAAGCAGGAGAAGGAGAAGGTGAAGTCTGGAGGGTGAATCAGAAGAAGCAGAAGAAGGAGAAGGAGAAGGTGAAGTCAGGAGGGTGAATCAGAAGAAGCAGAAGAAGGAGAAGGAGAAGGTGAAGTTAGGAGGGTGAATCAGAAGAAGCAGAAGAAGGAGAAGGAGAAGTTGAGGTCAGGGGGGTGAAGCTGAGAAATAGAAGAAGGAGAAGGAGAAGGTGAAGTCAGGAGGGTGAAGCAGAAGAAGCAGAAGAAGGAGAAGGAGAAGATGAAGTCAGGAGGGTGAAGCAGAAGAAGCAGAAGAAGGAGATGGAGACGGTGAAGTCTGGAGGGCGCAGCAGAAGAAGCAGAAGAAGGAGAAGGAGAAGGTGAAGTCCTAAGGGTGAAGCAGAAGAAGCAGAAGAAGGAGAAGGAGAAGGTGAAGTCTGGAGGGTGAATCAGAAGAAGTAGAAGAAGGAGAAGGAGAAGGTGAAGTCAGGAGGGTGAAGCAGAAGAAGCAGAAGAAGGAGAAGGAGAAGGTGAAATCTGGAGGGTGAAGCAGAAGAAGCAGAAGAAGGAGAAGGAGAAGGTGAAGTCTGGAGGGTGAAGCAGAAGAAGCAGAAGAAGGAAAAGGAGGAGGTGAAGTCTGGAGGGTGAATCAGAAGAAGTAGAAGAAGGAGAAGGAGAAGGTGAAGTAAGGAGGCTGAAGCAGAAGAAGCAGAAGAAGGAGAAGGAGAAGGTGAAGTCTGGAGGGTGAAGCAGAAGAAGGAGAAGGAGAAGGTGAAGTCTGGAGGGTGAAGCAGAAGAAGCAGAAGAAGGAGAAGGACAAGCTGAAGTCAGGAGGGTGAATCAGAAGAAGTAGAAGAAGGAAAAGGAGAAGGTGAAGTCTGGAGGGTGAATCAGAAGAAGGAGAAGAAGGAGAAGGAGAAGGTGAAGTCTGGAGGGTGAATCAGAAGAAGTGGAAGAAGGAGAAGGAGAAGGTGAAGTCTGTAGGGTGAAGCAGAAGAAGCAGAAGAAGGAGAAGGAGAAGGTGAGGTCTGGAGGGTGAATCAGAAGAAGTAGAAGAAGGAGAAGGAGAAGGTGAAGTCTGGAGGGTGAAGCAGAAGAAGCAGAAGAAGGAGAAGGAGAAGGTGAAGTCTGTAGGGTGAATCAGAAGAAGTAGAAGAAGGAGAAGGAGAAGGTGAAGTCTGGAGGGTGAATCAGAAGAAGCAGAAGAAGGAGAAGGAGAAGATGAAGTCTGGAGGGTGAATCAGAAGAAGCAGAAGAAGGAGAAGGAGAAGGTGAAGTCTGGAGTGTGAATCAGAAGAAGCAGAATAAGGAGAAGGAGAAGGTGAAGTCTGGAGGGTGAATCAGAAGAAGCAGAAGAAGGAGAAGGAGAAGGTGAAGTCTGGAGGGTGAATCAGAAGAACTAGAAGAAGGAGAAGGAGAAGGTGAAGTCTGGAGAGTGAAGCAGAAGAAGTAGAAGAAGGAGAAGGAGAAGGTGAAGTCAGGAGGGTGAATCAGAAGAAGTAGAAGAAGGAGAAGGAGAAGGTGAAGTCAGGAGGGTGAATCAGAAGAAGCAGAAGAAGGAGAAGGAGAAGATGATGTCTGGAGGGTGAATCTGAAGAATCAGACGAAGGAGAAGGAGAAGGTGAAGTCTGGAGGGTGAATCAGAAGAAGCAGAAGAAAGAGAAGGAGAAGGTGAAGTCTGGAGGGTGAAGCAGAAGAAGCAGAAGAAGGAGAAGAAGGTGAAGACTGGAGGGTGAATCAGAAGAAGGAGAAGAAGGAGAAGGAGAAGGTGAAGTCTGGAGGGTGAATCAGAAGAAGTAGAAGAAGGAGAAGGAGATGGTGAAGTCTGGAGGGTGAATCAGAAGAAGCAGAAGAAGGAGAAGTAGAAGATGAAGTCTGGAGCGTGAATCAGAAGAAGGAGAAGAAGGAGAAGGAGAAGATGAAGTCTGGAGGGTGAATCAGAAGAAGTAGAAGAAGGAGAAGGAGAAGATGAGGTCTGGAGGGTGAATCAGAAGAAGCAGAAGAAGGAGAAGGAGAAGGTGAAGTCTGGAGGGTGAATCAGAAGAAGCAGAAGAAGGAGAAGGAGAAGGTGAAGTCTGGAAGGTGAATCAGAAGAAGCAGAAGAAGGAGAAGGAGAAGGTGAAGTCAGGAGGGTGAATCAGAAGAAGCAGAAGAAGGAGAAGGAGAAGGTGAAGTTAGGAGGGTGAATCAGAAGAAGCAGAAGAAGGAGAAGGAGAAGGTGAAGTCAGGGGGGTGAAGCAGAAGAAGTAGAAGAAGGAGAAGGAGAAGGTGAAGTCAGGAGGGTGAAGCAGAAGAAGCAGAAGAAGGAGATGGAGACGGTGAAGCCTGGAGGGTGCAGCAGAAGAAGTAGAAGAAGGAGAAGTAGAAGGTGAAGTCAGGAGGGTGAATCAGAAGAAGTAGAAGAAGGAGAAGGAGAAGGTGAAGTCAGGAGGGTGAAGCAGAAGAAGCAGAAGAAGGAGAAGGAGAAGGTGAAATCTGGAGGGTGATGCAGATGAAGCAGAAGAAGGAGAAGGAGAAGGTGAAGTCTGGAGGGCGAAGCAGAAGAAGCAGAAGAAGGAGAAGGAGAAGGTGAAGTCTGGAGGGTGAAGCAGAAGAAGCAGAAGAAGGAGAAGGAGAAGGTGAAGTCTGGAGGGTGAATCACAAGAAGTAGAAGAAGGAGAAGGAGAAGGTGAAGTAAGGAGGGTGAAGCAGAAGAAGCAGAAGAAGGAGAAGGAGAAGGTGAAGTCTGGAGGGTGAAGCAGAAGAAGCAGAAGAAGGAGAAGGAGGAGTTGAAGTCTGGAGGGTGAAGCAGAAGAAGCAGAAGAAGGAGAAGGAGAAGGTGAAGTCAGGAGGGTGAATCAGAAGAAGTAGAAGAAGGAAAAGGAGAAGGTGAAGTCTGGAGGGTGAACCAGAAGAAGTAGAAGAAGGAGAAGGAGAAGGTGAAGTCTGGAGGGTGAATCAGAAGAAGTGGAAGAAGGAGAAGGAGAAGGTGAAGTCTGGAGGGTGAATCAGAAGAAGCAGAAGTGGAGAAGGAGAAGGTCAAGTCTGGAGGGTGAATCAAAAGGAGCAGAAGAAGGAGAAGGAGAAGGTGAAGTCTGGAGGGTGAATCAGAAGAAGTAAAAGAAGGAGAAGGAGAAGGTGTAGTCTGGAGGATGAATCAGAAGAAGTAGAAGAAGGAGAAGGAGAAGGTGAAGTCTGGAGGGTGATTCAGAAGAAGCAGAATAAGGAGAAGAAGAAGGTGAAGTCTGGAGGGTGAATCAGAAGAAGCAGAAGAAGGAGAAGAAGAAGGTGAAGTCTGGAGCGTGAATCAGAAGAAGTAGAAGAAGGAGAAGGAGAAGGTGAAGTCTGGAGGGTGAAGCAGAAGAAGTAGAAGAAGGAGAAGGAGAAGGTGAAGTCTGGAGGGCGAAGCAGAAGAAGCAGAAGAAGAAGAAGGAGAAGGTGAAGTCTGGAGGGTGAAGCAGAAGAAGCAGAAGAAGGAGAAGGAGAAGGTGAAGTCTGGAGGGTGAATCAGAAGAAGTAGAAGAAGGAGAAGGAGAAGGTGAAGTAAGGAGGGTGAAGCAGAAGAAGCAGAAGAAGGAGAAGGAGAAGGTGAAGTCTGGAGGGTGAAGCAGAAGAAGCAGAAGAAGGAGAAGGAGGAGGTGAAGTCTGGAGGGTGAATCAGAAGAAGCAGAAGAAGGAGAAGGAGAAGGTGAAGTCTGGAGGGTGAATCAGAAGAAGTTGAAGAAGGAGAAGGAGAAGGTGAAGTCAGGAGGGTGAAGCAGAAGAAGCAGAAGAAGGAGAAGGAGAAGGTGAAATCTGGAGGGTGAAGCAGAAGAAGCAGAAGAAGGAGAAGGAGAAGGTGAAGTCTGGAGGGTGAAGCAGAAGAAGCAGAAGAAGGAGAAGGAGAAGGTGAAGTCTGGAGGGTGAATCAGAAGAAGTAGAAGAAGGAGAAGGAGAAGGTGAAGTAAGGAGGGTGAAGCAGATGAAGCAGAAGAAGGAGAAGGAGAAGGTGAAGTCTGGAGGGTGAAGCAGAAGAAGGAGAAGGAGAAGGTGAAGTCTGGAGGGTGAAGCAGAAGAAGCAGAAGAAGGAGAAGGAGAAGGTGAAGTCAGGAGGGTGAATCAGAAGAAGTAGAAGAAGGAAAAGGAGAAGGTGAAGTCTGGAGGGTGAATCAGAAGATGTAGAAGAAGGAGAAGGAGAAGGTGAAGTCTGGAGGGTGAATCAGAAGAAGTGGAAGAAGGAGAAGGAGAAGGTGAAGTCTGGAGGGTGAAGCAGAAGAAGCAGAAGAAGGAGAAGGAGAAGGTGAAGTCTGGAGGGTGAATCAGAAGAAGTAGAAGAAGGAGAAGGAGAAGGTGAAGTCTGGATGGTGAAGCAGAAGAAGCAGAAGAAGGCGAAGGAGAAGGTGAAGTCTGGAGGGTGAATCAGAAGAAGCAGAAGAAAGAGAAGAAGAAGGTGAAGTTTGGAGGGTGAAGCAGAAGAAGCAGAAGAAGGAGAAGGAGAAGGTGAAGACTGGAGTGTGAATCAGAAGAAGTAGAAGAAGGAGAAGGAGAAGGTGAAGTCTGGAGGGTGTATCAGAAGAAGTAGAATAAGGAGAAGGGGAAGGTGAAGTCTGGAGGGTGAATCAGAAGAAGCAGAAAAAGGAGAAGTAGAAGATGAAGTCTGGAGCGTGAATCAGAAGAAGCAGAAGAAGGAGAAGGATAAGATGAAGTCTGGAGGGTGAATCAGAAGAAGTAGAAGAAGGAGAAGGAGAAGGTGAGGTCTGGAGGGTGAATCAGAAGAAGCAGAAGAAGGAGAAGGAGAAGGTGAAGTCTGGAGGGTGAATCAGAAGAAGCAGAAGAAGGAGAAGGAGAAGGTGAAGTCTGGAGGGTGAATCAGAAGAAGCAGAAGAAGGAGAAGGAGAAGGTGAAGTCAGGAGGGTGAATCAGAAGAAGCAGAAGAAGGAGAAGGAGAAGGTGAAGTTAGGAGGGTGAATCAGAAGAAGCAGAAGAAGGAGAAGGAGAAGGTGAAGTCAGGGGTGTGATCAGAAGAAGTAGAAGAAGGAGAAGGAGAAGGTGAAGTCAGGAGGGTGATGCAGAAGAAGCAGAAGAAGGAGAAGGAGAAGGTGAAGTCAGGAGGGTGAAGCAGAAGAACCAGAAGAAGGAGAAGGAGAAGGTGAAGTCTGGAGGGTGAATCAGAAGAAGTAGAAGAAGGAGAAGGAGAAGGTGAAGTCAGGAGGGTGAAGCAGAAGAAGCAGAAGAAGGAGAAGGAGAAGGTGAAGTCTGGAGGGTGAAGCAGAAGAAGCAGAAGAAGGAGAAGGAGAAGGTGAAGTCTGGAGGGTGAAGCAGAAGAAGCTGAAGAAGGAGAAGGAGAAGGTGAAGTTTGGAGGGTGAATCAGAAGAAGTAGAAGAAGGAGAAGGAGAAGGTGAAGTAAGGAGGGTGAAGCAGAAGAAGCAGAAGAAGGAGAAGGAGAAGGTGAAGTCTGGAGGGTGAAGCAGAAGAAGCAGAAGAAGGAGAAGGAGAAGGTGAAGTCTGGAGGGTGAAGCAGAAGAAGCAGAAGAAGGAGAAGGAGAAGGTGAAGTCAGGAGGGAGTATCAGAAGAAGTAGAAGAAGGAAAAGGAGAAGATGAAGTCTGGAGGGTGAATCAGAAGAAGTTGAAGAAGGAGAAGGAAAAGGTGAAGTCTGGAGGGTGAATCAGAAGAAGTGGAAGAAGGAGAAGGAGAAGGTGAAGTCTGGAGGGTGAATCAGAAGAAGCAGAAGAAGGAGAAGGGGAAGGTGAAGTCTGGAGGGAGAAGCAGAAGAAGTAGAAGAAGGAGAAGGAGAAGGTGAAGTCTGGAGGGTGAATCAGAAGAAGTAGAAGAAGGAGAAGGAGAAGGTGAAGTCTGGAGGGTGAATCAGAAGAAGTAGAAGAAGGAGAAGGAGAAGGTTAAGTCTGGAGGGTGAATCAGAAGAAGCAGAAGAAGGAGAATGAGAAGGTGAAGTCTGGAGGGTGAATCAGAAGAAGTAGAAGAAGGAGAAGGAGAAGGTGTAGTCTGGAGGATGAATCAGAAGAAGTAGACGAAGGAGAAGGAGAAGGTGAAGTCTGGAGGGTGAATCAGAAGAAGCAGAAGAAGGAGAAGGAGAAGGTGAAGTCTGGAGGGTGAATCAGAAGAAGTAGAAGAAGGAGAAGGAGAAGGTGAAGTCTGGAGGGTGAATCAGAAGAAGCAGAAGAAGGAGAAGGAGAAGGTGAAGTCTGGAGGGTGAATCAGAAGAAGCAGAAGAAGGAGAAGGAGAAGGTGAAGTCTGGAGGGTGAATCAGAAGAAGCGGAAGAAGGAGAAGGAGAAGGTGAAGTCTGGAGGATGAATCAGAAGAAGCAGAAGAAGTAGAAGGAGAAGGTGAAGTCTGGAGGGTGAATAAGAAGAATTAGAAGAAGGAGAAGGATAAGGTGAAGTCTGGAGGGTGAATCAGAAGAAGCAGAAGAAGGAGAAGGAGAAGGTGAAGTCAGGAAGGTGAATCAGAAGAAGCAGAAGAAGGAGAAGGAGAAGGTGAAGTGTGGAGGGTGAATCAGAAGAAGCAGAAGAAGGAGAAGGAGAAGGTGAAGACTGGAGGGTGAATCAGAAGAAGTAGAAGAAGGAGAAGGAGAAGGTGAAGTCTGGAGGGTGAAGCAGAAGAAGCAGAAGAAGGAGAAGGAGAAGGTGAAGTCTGGAGGGTGAATCAGAAGAAGCAGAAGAAAGAGAAGGAGAAGGTGAAGTCTGGAGGGAGAAGCAGAAGAAGGAGAAGAAGGAGAAGGAGAAGGTGAAGTCTGGATTGTGAATCAGAAGAAGTAGAAGAAGGAGAAGGAGGAGGTGAAGTCTGGAGGGTGAATCAGAAGAAGTAGAAGAAGGAGAAGGAGAAGGTCAAGTCTGGAGGGTGAATCAAAAGGAGCAGAAGAAGGAGAAGGAGAAGCTGAGGTCTGGAGGGTGAATCAGAAGAAGTAGAAGAAGGAGAAGGAGAAGGTGTAGTCTGGAGGATGAATCAGAAGAAGTAGAAGAAGGAGAAGGAGAAGGTGAAGTCTGGAGGGTGAAGCAGAAGAAGTAGAAGAAGGAGAAGGAGAAGGTGAAGTCTGGAGGGCGAAGCAGAAGAAGCAGAAGAAGGAGAAGGAGAAGGTGAAGTCTGGAGGGTGAAGCAGAAGAAGCAGGAGAAGGAGAAGGTGAAGTCTGGAGGGTGAATCAGAAGAATCAGACGAAGGAGAAGGAGAAGGTGAAGTCTGGAGGGTGAATCAGAAGAAGCAGAAGAAAGAGAAGGAGAAGGTGAAGTCTGGAGGGTGAAGCAGAAGAAGGAGAAGGAGAAGGTGAAGACTGGAGTGTGAATCAGAAGAAGTAGAAGAAGGAGAAGGAGAAGGTGAAGTCTGGAGGGTGTATCAGAAGAAGTAGAATAAGGAGAAGGGGAAGGTGAAGTCTGGAGGGTGAATCAGAAGAAGCAGAAGAAGGAGAAGTAGAAGATGAAGTCTGGAGCGTGAATCAGAAGAAGCAGAAGAAGGAGAAGGAGAAGGTGAAGTCTGGAGGGTGAATCAGAAGAAGCAGAAGAAGGAGAAGGAGAAGGTAAAGTCTGTTGGGTTAATCACAAGAAGTAGAAGAAGGAGAAGGAGAAGGTGAAGTAAGGAGGGTGAAGCAGAAGAAGCAGAAGAAGGGGAAGGAGAAGGTGAAGTCTGGAGGGTGAATAAGAAGAAGTAGAAGAAGGAGAAGGAGAAGGTGAAGTCTGGAGGGTGAAGCAGAAGAAGTAGAAGAAGGAGAAGGAGAAGGTGAAGTCTGGAGGGCGAAGCAGAAGAAGCAGAAGAAGGAGAAGGAGAAGGTGAAGTCTGGAGGGTGAAGCAGAAGAAGCAGAAGAAGGAGAAGGAGAAGGTGAAGTCTGGAGGGTGAATCAGAAGAATCAGACGAAGGAGAAGGAGAAGGTGAAGTCTGGAGGGTGAATCAGAAGAAGCAGAAGAAAGAGAAGGAGAAGGTGAAGTCTGGAGGGTGAAGCAGAAGAAGGAGAAGGAGAAGGTGAAGACTGGAGTGTGAATCAGAAGAAGTAGAAGAAGGAGAAGGAGAAGGTGAAGTCTGGAGGGTGTATCAGAAGAAGTAGAATAAGGAGAAGGGGAAGGTGAAGTCTGGAGGGTGAATCAGAAGAAGCAGAAGAAGGAGAAGTAGAAGATGAAGTCTGGAGCGTGAATCAGAAGAAGCAGAAGAAGGAGAAGGAGAAGGTGAAGTCTGGAGGGTGAATCAGAAGAAGCAGAAGAAGGAGAAGGAGAAGGTAAAGTCTGGAGGGTTAATCACAAGAAGTAGAAGAAGGAGAAGGAGAAGGTGAAGTAAGGAGGGTGAAGCAGAAGAAGCAGAAGAAGGAGAAGGAGAAGGTGAAGTCTGGAGGGTGAAGCAGAAGAAGCAGAAGAAGGAGAAGGAGACGGTGAAGTCTGGAGGGTGAAGCAGAAGAAGCAGAAGAAGGAGAAGGAGAAGGTGAAGTCAGGAGGGTGAATCAGAAGAAGTTGAAGAAGGAAAAGGAGAAGGTGAAGTCTGGAGGATGAATCAGAAGAAGTAGAAGAAGGAGAAGGAGAAGGTGAAGTCTGGAGGGTGAATCAGAAGAAGTGGAAGAAGGAGAAGGAGAAGGTGAAGTCTGGAGGGTGAATCAGAAGAAGCAGAAGAAGGAGAAGGAGAAGGTGAAGTCTGGAGGGAGAAGCAGAAGAAGTAGAAGAAGGAGAAGGAGAAGGTGAAGTCTGGATTGTGAATCAGAAGAAGGAGAAGAAGGAGAAGGAGAAGGTGAAGTCTGGAGGGTGAATCAGAAGAAGCAGAAGAAGGAGAAGGAGAAGGTGAAGTCTGGAGGGTGAATCAGAAGAAGTAGAAGAAGGAGAAGGAGAAGGTGAAGTCTGGAGGGTGAAGCAGAAGAAGTAGAAGAAGGAGAAGGAGAAGGTGAAGTCTGGAGGGCGAAGCAGAAGAAGCAGAAGAAGGAGAAGGAGAAGGTGAAGTCTGGAGGGTGAAGCGGAAGAAGCAGAAGAAGGAGAAGGTGAAGGTGAAGTCTGGAGGGTGAATCAGAAGAAGTAGAAGAAGGAGAAGGAGAAGGTGAAGTAAGGAGGGTGAAGCAGAAGAAGCAGAAGAAGGAGAAGGAGAAGGTGAAGTCTGGAGGGTGAAGCAGAAGAAGCAGAAGAAGGAGAAGGAGGAGGTGAAGTCTGGAGGGTGAATCAGAAGAAGCAGAAGAAGGAGAAGGAGAAGGTGAAGTCTGGAGGGTGAATCAGAAGAAGTTGAAGAAGGAGAAGGAGAAGGTGTAGTCTGGAGGGTGAATCAGAAGAAGTAGAAGAAGGAGAAGGAGAAGGTGAAGTCTGGAGGGTGAATCAGAAGAAGCAGAATAAGGAGAAGGAGAAGGTGAAGTCTGGAGGGTGAATCAGAAGAAGCAGAAGAAGGAGAAGGAGAAGGTGAAGTCTGGAGGGTGAATCAGAAGAAGTAGAAGAAGGAGAAGGAGAAGGTGAAGTCTGGAGGGTGAAGCGGAAGAAGTAGAAGAAGGAGAAGGAGAAGGTGAAGTCAGGAGGGTGAATCAGAAGAAGTCGAAGAAGGAGAAGGAGGAGGTGAAGTCTGGAGGGTGAATCAGAAGAAGCAGAAGAAGGAGAAGGAGAAGGTGAAGTCTGGAGGGTGAATCAGAAGAAGTTGAAGAAGGAGAAGGGGAAGGTGAAGTCTGGAGGGTGAATCAGAAGAAGCAGAATAAGGAGAAGGAGAAGGTGAAGTCTGGAGGGTGAATCAGAAGAAGCAGAAGAAGGAGAAGGAGAAGGTGAAGTCTGGAGGGTGAAGCAGAAGAAGCAGAAGAAGGAGAAGGAGAAGGTGAAGTCTGGAGGGTGAATCAGAAGAAGTAGAAGAAGGAGAAGGAGAAGGTGAAGTAAGGAGGGTGAAGCAGAAGAAGCAGAAGAAGGAGAAGGAGAAGGTGAAGTCTGGAGGGTGAAGCAGAAGAAGCCGAAGAAGGAGAAGGAGGAGGTGAAGTCTGGAGGGTGAATCAGAAGAAGCAGAAGAAGGAGAAGGAGAAGGTGAAGTCTGGAGGGTGAATCAGAAGAAGTTGAAGAAGGAGAAGGAGAAGGTGAAGTCTGGAGGGTGAATCAGAAGAAGCAGAATAAGGAGAAGGAGAAGGTGAAATCTGGAGGGTGAATCAGAAGAAGCAGAAGAAGGAGAAGGAGAAGGTGAAGTCTGGAGGGTGAATCAGAAGAAGTAGAAGAAGGAGAAGGAGAAGGTGAAGTCTGGAGGGTGAAGCGGAAGAAGTAGAAGAAGGAGAAGGAGAAGGTGAAGTCAGGAGGGTGAATCAGAAGAAGTAGAAGAAGGAGAAGGAGAAGGTGAAGTCAGGAGGGTGAATCAGAAGAAGCAGAAGAAGGAGAAGGAGAAGGTGAAGTCTGGAGGGTGAATCAGAAGAATCAGACGAAGGAGAAGGAGAAGTTGAAGTCAGGAGGGTGAATCAGAAGAAGCAGAAGAAAGAGAAGGAGAAGGTGAAGTCTGGAGGGTGAAGCAGAAGAAGCAGAAGAAGGAGAAGGAGAAGGTGAAGACTGGAGTGTGAATCAGAAGAAGTAGAAGAAGGAGAAGGAGAAGGTGAAGTCTGGAGGGTGTATCAGAAGAAGTAGAATAAGGAGAAGGGGAAGGTGAAGTCTGGAGGGTGAATCAGAAGAAGCAGAAGAAGGAGAAGTAGAAGATGAAGTCTGGAGCGTGAATCAGAAGAAGCAGAAGAAGGAGAAGGAGAAGATGAAATCTGGAGGGTGAATCAGAAGAAGTAGAAGAAGGAGAAGGAGAAGGTGAGGTCTGGAGGGTGAATCAGAAGAAGCAGAAGAAGGAGAAGGAGAAGGTGTAGTCTGGAGGATGAATCAGAAGAAGTAGAAGAAGGAGAAGGAGAAGGTGAAGTCTGGAGGGTGAATCAGAAGAAGCAGAATAAGGAGAAGGAGAAGGTGAAGTCTGGAGGGTGAATCAGAAGAAGCAGAAGAAGGAGAAGGAGAAGGTGAAGTCTGGAGGGTGAATAAGAAGAAGTAGAAGAAGGAGAAGGAGAAGGTGAAGTCTGGAGGGTGAAGCAGAAGAAGTAGAAGAAGGAGAAGGAGAAGGTGAAGTCTGGAGGGCGAAGCAGAAGAAGCAGAAGAAGGAGAAGGAGAAGGTGAAGTCTGGAGGGTGAAGCAGAAGAAGCAGGAGAAGGAGAAGGTGAAGTCTGGAGGGTGAATCAGAAGAATCAGACGAAGGAGAAGGAGAAGGTGAAGTCTGGAGGGTGAATCAGAAGAAGCAGAAGAAAGAGAAGGAGAAGGTGAAGTCTGGAGGGTGAAGCAGAAGAAGGAGAAGGAGAAGGTGAAGACTGGAGTGTGAATCAGAAGAAGTAGAAGAAGGAGAAGGAGAAGGTGAAGTCTGGAGGGTGAATCAGAAGAAGCAGAAGAAGGAGAAGGAGAAGGTAAAGTCTGGAGGGTTAATCACAAGAAGTAGAAGAAGGAGAAGGAGAAGGTGAAGTAAGGAGGGTGAAGCAGAAGAAGCAGAAGAAGGAGAAGGAGAAGGTGAAGTCTGGAGGGCGAAGCAGAAGAAGCAGAAGAAGGAGAAGGAGAAGGTGAAGTCTGGAGGGTGAAGCAGAAGAAGCAGGAGAAGGAGAAGGTGAAGTCTGGAGGGTGAATCAGAAGAATCAGACGAAGGAGAAGGAGAAGGTGAAGTCTGGAGGGTGAATCAGAAGAAGCAGAAGAAAGAGAAGGAGAAGGTGAAGTCTGGAGGGTGAAGCAGAAGAAGGAGAAGGAGAAGGTGCAGACTGGAGTGTGAATCAGAAGAAGTAGAAGAAGGAGAAGGAGAAGGTGAAGTCTGGAGGGTGTATCAGAAGAAGTAGAATAAGGAGAAGGGGAAGGTGAAGTCTGGAGGGTGAATCAGAAGAAGCAGAAGAAGGAGAAGTAGAAGATGAAGTCTGGAGCGTGAATCAGAAGAAGGAGAAGGAGAAGGTGAAGTCTGGAGGGTGAATCAGAAGAAGCAGAAGAAGGAGAAGGAGAAGGTAAAGTCTGTTGGGTTAATCACAAGAAGTAGAAGAAGGAGAAGGAGAAGGTGAAGTAAGGAGGGTGAAGCAGAAGAAGCAGAAGAAGGAGAAGGAGAAGGTGAAGTCTGGAGGGTGAATAAGAAGAAGTAGAAGAAGGAGAAGGAGAAGGTGAAGTCTGGAGGGTGAAGCAGAAGAAGTAGAAGAAGGAGAAGGAGAAGGTGAAGTCTGGAGGGCGAAGCAGAAGAAGCAGAAGAAGGAGAAGGAGAAGGTGAAGTCTGGAGGGTGAAGCAGAAGAAGCAGAAGAAGGAGAAGGAGAAGGTGAAGTCTGGAGGGTGAATCAGAAGAATCAGACGAAGGAGAAGGAGAAGGTGAAGTCTGGAGGGTGAATCAGAAGAAGCAGAAGAAAGAGAAGGAGAAGGTGAAGTCTGGAGGGTGAAGCAGAAGAAGGAGAAGGAGAAGGTGAAGACTGGAGTGTGAATCAGAAGAAGTAGAAGAAGGAGAAGGAGAAGGTGAAGTCTGGAGGGTGTATCAGAAGAAGTAGAATAAGGAGAAGGGGAAGGTGAAGTCTGGAGGGTGAATCAGAAGAAGCAGAAGAAGGAGAAGTAGAAGATGAAGTCTGGAGCGTGAATCAGAAGAAGCAGAAGAAGGAGAAGGAGAAGGTGAAGTCTGGAGGGTGAATCAGAAGAAGCAGAAGAAGGAGAAGGAGAAGGTAAAGTCTGGAGGGTTAATCACAAGAAGTAGAAGAAGGAGAAGGAGAAGGTGAAGTAAGGAGGGTGAAGCAGAAGAAGCAGAAGAAGGAGAAGGAGAAGGTGAAGTCTGGAGGGTGAAGCAGAAGAAGCAGAAGAAGGAGAAGGAGACGGTGAAGTCTGGAGGGTGAAGCAGAAGAAGCAGAAGAAGGAGAAGGAGAAGGTGAAGTCAGGAGGGTGAATCAGAAGAAGTTGAAGAAGGAAAAGGAGAAGGTGAAGTCTGGAGGATGAATCAGAAGAAGTAGAAGAAGGAGAAGGAGAAGGTGAAGTCTGGAGGGTGAATCAGAAGAAGTGGAAGAAGGAGAAGGAGAAGGTGAAGTCTGGAGGGTGAATCAGAAGAAGCAGAAGAAGGAGAAGGAGAAGGTGAAGTCTGGAGGGAGAAGCAGAAGAAGTAGAAGAAGGAGAAGGAGAAGGTGAAGTCTGGATTGTGAATCAGAAGAAGGAGAAGAAGGAGAAGGAGAAGGTGAAGTCTGGAGGGTGAATCAGAAGAAGCAGAAGAAGGAGAAGGAGAAGGTGAAGTCTGGAGGGTGAATCAGAAGAAGTAGAAGAAGGAGAAGGAGAAGGTGAAGTCTGGAGGGTGAAGCAGAAGAAGTAGAAGAAGGAGAAGGAGAAGGTGAAGTCTGGAGGGCGAAGCAGAAGAAGCAGAAGAAGGAGAAGGAGAAGGTGAAGTCTGGAGGGTGAAGCGGAAGAAGCAGAAGAAGGAGAAGGAGAAGGTGAAGTCTGGAGGGTGAATCAGAAGAAGTAGAAGAAGGAGAAGGAGAAGGTGAAGTAAGGAGGGTGAAGCAGAAGAAGCAGAAGAAGGAGAAGGAGAAGGTGAAGTCTGGAGGGTGAAGCAGAAGAAGCAGAAGAAGGAGAAGGAGGAGGTGAAGTCTGGAGGGTGAATCAGAAGAAGCAGAAGAAGGAGAAGGAGAAGGTGAAGTCTGGAGGGTGAATCAGAAGAAGTTGAAGAAGGAGAAGGAGAAGGTGTAGTCTGGAGGGTGAATCAGAAGAAGTAGAAGAAGGAGAAGGAGAAGGTGAAGTCTGGAGGGTGAATCAGAAGAAGCAGAATAAGGAGAAGGAGAAGGTGAAGTCTGGAGGGTGAATCAGAAGAAGCAGAAGAAGGAGAAGGAGAAGGTGAAGTCTGGAGGGTGAATCAGAAGAAGTAGAAGAAGGAGAAGGAGAAGGTGAAGTCTGGAGGGTGAAGCGGAAGAAGTAGAAGAAGGAGAAGGAGAAGGTGAAGTCAGGAGGGTGAATCAGAAGAAGTCGAAGAAGGAGAAGGAGGAGGTGAAGTCTGGAGGGTGAATCAGAAGAAGCAGAAGAAGGAGAAGGAGAAGGTGAAGTCTGGAGGGTGAATCAGAAGAAGTTGAAGAAGGAGAAGGGGAAGGTGAAGTCTGGAGGGTGAATCAGAAGAAGCAGAATAAGGAGAAGGAGAAGGTGAAGTCTGGAGGGTGAATCAGAAGAAGCAGAAGAAGGAGAAGGAGAAGGTGAAGTCTGGAGGGTGAAGCAGAAGAAGCAGAAGAAGGAGAAGGAGAAGGTGAAGTCTGGAGGGTGAATCAGAAGAAGTAGAAGAAGGAGAAGGAGAAGGTGAAGTAAGGAGGGTGAAGCAGAAGAAGCAGAAGAAGGAGAAGGAGAAGGTGAAGTCTGGAGGGTGAAGCAGAAGAAGCAGAAGAAGGAGAAGGAGGAGGTGAAGTCTGGAGGGTGAATCAGAAGAAGCAGAAGAAGGAGAAGGAGAAGGTGAAGTCTGGAGGGTGAATCAGAAGAAGTTGAAGAAGGAGAAGGAGAAGGTGAAGTCTGGAGGGTGAATCAGAAGAAGCAGAATAAGGAGAAGGAGAAGGTGAAATCTGGAGGGTGAATCAGAAGAAGCAGAAGAAGGAGAAGGAGAAGGTGAAGTCTGGAGGGTGAATCAGAAGAAGTAGAAGAAGGAGAAGGAGAAGGTGAAGTCTGGAGGGTGAAGCGGAAGAAGTAGAAGAAGGAGAAGGAGAAGGTGAAGTCAGGAGGGTGAATCAGAAGAAGTAGAAGAAGGAGAAGGAGAAGGTGAAGTCAGGAGGGTGAATCAGAAGAAGCAGAAGAAGGAGAAGGAGAAGGTGAAGTCTGGAGGGTGAATCAGAAGAATCAGACGAAGGAGAAGGAGAAGTTGAAGTCAGGAGGGTGAATCAGAAGAAGCAGAAGAAAGAGAAGGAGAAGGTGAAGTCTGGAGGGTGAAGCAGAAGAAGCAGAAGAAGGAGAAGGAGAAGGTGAAGACTGGAGTGTGAATCAGAAGAAGTAGAAGAAGGAGAAGGAGAAGGTGAAGTCTGGAGGGTGTATCAGAAGAAGTAGAATAAGGAGAAGGGGAAGGTGAAGTCTGGAGGGTGAATCAGAAGAAGCAGAAGAAGGAGAAGTAGAAGATGAAGTCTGGAGCGTGAATCAGAAGAAGCAGAAGAAGGAGAAGGAGAAGATGAAATCTGGAGGGTGAATCAGAAGAAGTAGAAGAAGGAGAAGGAGAAGGTGAGGTCTGGAGGGTGAATCAGAAGAAGCAGAAGAAGGAGAAGGAGAAGGTGAAGTCTGGAGGGTGAATCAGAAGAAGCAGAAGAAGGAGAAGGAGAAGGTGAAGTCTGGAGGGTGAATCAGAAGAAGCAGAAGAAGGAGAAGGAGAAGGTGAAGTCAGGAGGGTGAATCAGAAGAAGCAGAAGAAGGAGAAGGAGAAGGTGAAGATAGGAGGGTGAATCAGAAGAAGCAGAAGAAGGAGAAGGAGAAGGTGAAGTCAGGGGGGTGAAGCAGAAGAAG
This sequence comes from Somniosus microcephalus, assembly GCF_052327205.1. Classification (NCBI taxonomy): domain Eukaryota; kingdom Metazoa; phylum Chordata; class Chondrichthyes; order Squaliformes; family Somniosidae; genus Somniosus; species Somniosus microcephalus. The sequence goes on along the minus strand of NW_028225431.1, from coordinate 279,253 downwards.
TAGAAGAAGGAGAAGGAGAAGGTGAAGTCAGGAGGGTGATGCAGAAGAAGCAGAAGAAGGAGAAGGAGAAGGTGAAGTCAGGAGGGTGAAGCAGAAGAACCAGAAGAAGGAGAAGGAGAAGGTGAAGTCTGGAGGGTGAATCAGAAGAAGTAGAAGAAGGAGAAGGAGAAGGTGAAGTCAGGAGGGTGAAGCAGAAGAAGCAGAAGAAGGAGAAGGAGAAGGTGAAGTCTGGAGGGTGAAGCAGAAGAAGCAGAAGAAGGAGAAGGAGAAGGTGAAGTCTGGAGGGCGAAGCAGAAGAAGCAGAAGAAGGAGAAGGAGAAGGTGAAGTCTGGAGGGTGAAGCAGAAGAAGCAGAAGAAGGAGAAGGAGAAGGTGAAGTCTGGAGGGTGAATCAGAAGAAGTAGAAGAAGGAGAAGGAGAAGGTGAAGTAAGGAGGGTGAAGCAGAAGAAGCAGAAGAAGGAGAAGGAGAAGGTGAAGTCTGGAGGGTGAAGCAGAAGAAGCAGAAGAAGGAGAAGGAGAAGGTGAAGTCAGGAGGGTGTATCAGAAGAAGTAGAAGAAGGAAAAGGAGAAGGTGAAGTCTGGAGGGTGAATCAGAAGAAGTTGAAGAAGGAGAAGGAAAAGGTGAAGTCTGGAGGGTGAATCAGAAGAAGTAGAAGAAGGAGAAGGAGAAGGTGAAGTCTGGAGGGTGAATCAGAAAAAGTAGAAGAAGGAGAAGGAGAAGGTGAAGTCTGGAGGGTGAATCAGAAGAAGTAGAAGAAGGAGAAGGAGAAGGTTAAGTCTGGAGGGTGAAACAGAAGAAGCAGAAGAAGGAGAATGAGAAGGTGAAGTCTGGAGGGTGAATCAGAAGAAGTAGAAGAAGGAGAAGGAGAAGGTGTAGTCTGGAGGATGAATCAGAAGAAGTAGACGAAGGAGAAGGAGAAGGTGAAGTCTGGAGGGTGAATCAGAAGAAGCAGAAGAAGGAGAAGGAGAAGGTGAAGTCTGGAGGGTGAATCAGAAGAAGTAGAAGAAGGAGAAGGAGAAGGTGAAGTCTGGAGGGTGAATCAGAAGAAGCAGAAGAAGGAGAAGGAGAAGGTGAAGTCTGGAGGGTGAATCAGAAGAAGCAGAAGAAGGAGAAGGAGAAGGTGAAGTCTGGAGGGTGAATCAGAAGAAGCGGAAGAAGGAGAAGGAGAAGGTGAAGTCTGGAGGGTGAATCAGAAGAAGCAGAAGAAGTAGAAGGAGAAGGTGAAGTCTGGAGGGTGAATAAGAAGAATTAGAAGAAGGAGAAGGAGAAGGTGAAGTCTGGAGGGTGAATCAGAAGAAGCAGAAGAAGGAGAAGGAGAAGGTGAAGTCAGGAAGGTGAATCAGAAGAAGCAGAAGAAGGAGAAGGAGAAGGTGAAGTCTGGAGGGTGAATCAGAAGAAGCAGAAGAAGGAGAAGGAGAAGGTGAAGACTGGAGTGTGAATCAGAAGAAGTAGAAGAAGGAGAAGGAGAAGGTGAAGTTTGGAGGGTGAATCAGAAGAAGTAGAAGAAGGAGAAGGAGAAGGCGAAGTCTGGAGGGTGAATCAGAAGAAGCAGAAGAAGGAGAAGGAGAAGGTGATGTCTGGTGGGTGAATCAGAAGAAGCAGAAGAAGGAGAAGGAGAAGATGAAGTCTGGAGGGTGAATCAGAAGAAGTAGAAGAAGGAGAAGGAGAAGGTGAGGTCTGGAGGGTGAATCAGAAGAAGCAGAAGAAGGAGAAGGAGAAGGTGAAGTCTGAAGGGTGAATCAGAAGAAGCAGAAGAAGGAGAAGGAGAAGACGAGGTATGGAGGGTGAATCAGAAGAAGCAGAAGAAGGAGAAGGAGAAGGTGAAGTCTGGAGGGTGAATCAGAAGAAGCAGAAAAAGGAGAAGGAGAAGGTGAAGTCTGGAGGGTGAATCAGAAGAAGTAGAAGAAGGAGAAGGAGAAGATGAAGTCTGGAGGGTGAATCAGAAGAAGTAGAAGAAGGAGAAGGAGAAGATGAAGTCTGGAGGGTGAATCAGAAGAAGCAGAAGAAGGAGAAGGAGAAGGTGAAGTCTGGAGGGTGAATCAGAAGAAGCAGAAGAAGGAGAAGGAGAAGATGAAGTCTGGCGGGTGAATCAGAAGAAGTAGAAGAAGGAGAAGGAGAAGGTGAAGTCTGGAGGGTGAATCAGAAGAAGCAGAAGAAGGAGAAGGAGAAGGTGAAGTCTTGAGGGTGAATCAGAAGAAGCAGAAGAAGGAGAAGGAGAAGATGAAGTCTGGCGGGTGAATCAGAAGAAGTAGAAGAAGGAGAAGGAGAAGGTGAAGTCTGGAGGGTGAATCAGAAGAAGCAGAAGAAGGAGAAGGAGAAGGTGGAGTCTGGAGGGTGAATCAGAAGAAGCAGAAGAAGGAGAAGGAGAAGGTGAAGTCTGGAGGGTGAATCACAAGAAGTAGAAGAAGGAGAAGGAGAAGGTGAAGTAAGGAGGTTGAAGCAGAAGAAGCAGAAGAAGGAGAAGGAGAAGGTGAAGTCTGGAGGGTGAAGCAGAAGAAGCAGAAGAAGGAGAAGGAGAAGGTGAAGTCTGGAGGGTGAAGCAGAAGAAGCAGAAGAAGGAGAAGGAGAAGGTGAAGTCAGGAGGGTGAATCAGAAGAAGTAGAAGAAGGAAAAGGAGAAGGTGAAGTCTGGAGGATGAATCAGAAGAAGTAGAAGAAGGAGAAGGAGAAGGTGAAGTCTGGAGGGTGAATCAGAAGAAGTGGAAGAAGGAGAAGGAGAAGGTGAAGTCTGGAGGGTGAATCAGAAGAAGCAGAAGAAGGAGAAGGAGAAGGTGAAGTCTGGAGGGAGAAGCAGAAGCAGCAGAAGAAGGAGAAGGAGAAGGTGAAGTCTGGATTGTGAATCAGAAGAAGTAGAAGAAGGAGAAGGAGGAGGTGAAGTCTGGAGGGTGAATCAGAAGAAGTAGAAGAAGGAGAAGGAGAAGGTGAAGTCTGGAGGGTGAATCAGAAGAAGTGGAAGAAGGAGAAGGAGAAGGTGAAGTCTGGAGGGTGAATCAGAAGAAGCAGAAGAAGGAGAAGGAGAAGGTGAAGTCTGGAGGGAGAAGCAGAAGCAGCAGAAGAAGGAGAAGGAGAAGGTGAAGTCTGGATTGTGAATCAGAAGAAGTAGAGGAAGGAGAAGGAGGAGGTGAAGTCTGGAGGGTGAATCAGAAGAAGTAGAAGAAGGAGAAGGAGAAGGTCAAGTCTGGAGGGTGAATCAAAAGGAGCAGAAGAAGGAGAATAAGAAGCTGAAGTCTGGAGGGTGAATCAGAAGAAGTAGAAGAAGGAGAAGGAGAAGGTGTAGTCTGGAGGATGAATCAGAAGAAGTAGAAGAAGGAGAAGGAGAAGGTGAAGTCAGGAGGGTGAAGCAGAAGAAGCAGAAGAAGGAGAAGGAGAAGATGAAGTCAGGAGGGTGAAGCAGAAGAAGCAGAAGAAGGAGATGGAGACGGTGAAGTCTGGAGGGCGCAGCAGAAGAAGCAGAAGAAGGAGAAGGAGAAGGTGAAGTCCTAAGGGTGAAGCAGAAGAAGCAGAAGAAGGAGAAGGAGAAGGTGAAGTCTGGAGGGTGAATCAGAAGAAGTAGAAGAAGGAGAAGGAGAAGGTGAAGTAAGGAGGCTGAAGCAGAAGAAGCAGAAGAAGGAGAAGGAGAAGGTGAAGTCTGGAGGGTGAAGCAGAAGAAGGAGAAGGAGAAGGTGAAGTCTGGAGGGTGAAGCAGAAGAAGCAGAAGAAGGAGAAGGACAAGCTGAAGTCAGGAGGGTGAATCAGAAGAAGTAGAAGATGGAAAAGGAGAAGGTGAAGTCTGGAGGGTGAATCAGAAGAAGGAGAAGAAGGAGAAGGAGAAGGTGAAGTCTGGAGGGTGAATCAGAAGAAGTGGAAGAAGGAGAAGGAGAAGGTGAAGTCTGTAGGGTGAAGCAGAAGAAGCAGAAGAAGGAGAAGGAGAAGGTGAGGTCTGGAGGGTGAATCAGAAGAAGTAGAAGAAGGAGAAGGAGAAGGTGAAGTCTGGAGGGTGAAGCAGAAGAAGCAGAAGAAGGAGAAGGAGAAGGTGAAGTCTGGAGGGTGAATCAGAAGAAGTAGAAGAAGGAGAAGGAGAAGGTGAAGTCTGGAGGGTGAATCAGAAGAAGCAGAAGAAGGAGAAGGAGAAGATGAAGTCTGGAGGGTGAATCAGAAGAAGCAGAAGAAGGAGAAGGAGAAGGTGAAGTCTGGAGTGTGAATCAGAAGAAGCAGAATAAGGAGAAGGAGAAGGTGAAGTCTGGAGGGTGAATCAGAAGAAGCAGAAGAAGGAGAAGGAGAAGGTGAAGTCTGGAGGGTGAATCAGAAGAACTAGAAGAAGGAGAAGGAGAAGGGGAAGTCTGGAGAGTGAAGCAGAAGAAGTAGAAGAAGGAGAAGGAGAAGGTGAAGTCAGGAGGGTGAATCAGAAGAAGTAGAAGAAGGAGAAGGAGAAGGTGAAGTCAGGAGGGTGAATCAGAAGAAGCAGAAGAAGGAGAAGGAGAAGGTGAAGTCTGGAGGGTGAATCTGAAGAATCAGACGAAGGAGAAGGAGAAGGTGAAGTCTGGAGGGTGAATCAGAAGAAGCAGAAGAAAGAGAAGGAGAAGGTGAAGTCTGGAGGGTGAAGCAGAAGAAGCAGAAGAAGGAGAAGAAGGTGAAGACTGGAGGGTGAATCAGAAGAAGGAGAAGAAGGAGAAGGAGAAGGTGAAGTCTGGAGGGTGAATCAGAAGAAGTAGAAGAAGGAGAAGGAGATGGTGAAGTCTGGAGGGTGAATCAGAAGAAGCAGAAGAAGGAGAAGTAGAAGATGAAGTCTGGAGCGTGAATCAGAAGAAGGAGAAGAAGGAGAAGGAGAAGATGAAGTCTGGAGGGTGAATCAGAAGAAGTAGAAGAAGGAGAAGGAGAAGATGAGGTCTGGAGGGTGAATCAGAAGAAGCAGAAGAAGGAGAAGGAGAAGGTGAAGTCTGGAGGGTGAATCAGAAGAAGCAGAAGAAGGAGAAGGAGAAGGTGAAGTCTGGAAGGTGAATCAGAAGAAGCAGAAGAAGGAGAAGGAGAAGGTGAAGTCAGGAGGGTGAATCAGAAGAAGCAGAAGAAGGAGAAGGAGAAGGTGAAGTTAGGAGGGTGAATCAGAAGAAGCAGAAGAAGGAGAAGGAGAAGGTGAAGTCAGGGGGGTGAAGCAGAAGAAGTAGAAGAAGGAGAAGGAGAAGGTGAAGTCAGGAGGGTGAAGCAGAAGAAGCAGAAGAAGGAGATGGAGACGGTGAAGCCTGGAGGGTGCAGCAGAAGAAGTAGAAGAAGGAGAAGTAGAAGGTGAAGTCAGGAGGGTGAATCAGAAGAAGTAGAAGAAGGAGAAGGAGAAGGTGAAGTCAGGAGGGTGAAGCAGAAGAAGCAGAAGAAGGAGAAGGAGAAGGTGAAATCTGGAGGGTGATGCAGATGAAGCAGAAGAAGGAGAAGGAGAAGGTGAAGTCTGGAGGGCGAAGCAGAAGAAGCAGAAGAAGGAGAAGGAGAAGGTGAAGTCTGGAGGGTGAAGCAGAAGAAGCAGAAGAAGGAGAAGGAGAAGGTGAAGTCTGGAGGGTGAATCACAAGAAGTAGAAGAAGGAGAAGGAGAAGGTGAAGTAAGGAGGGTGAAGCAGAAGAAGCAGAAGAAGGAGAAGGAGAAGGTGAAGTCTGGAGGGTGAAGCAGAAGAAGCAGAAGAAGGAGAAGGAGGAGGTGAAGTCTGGAGGGTGAAGCAGAAGAAGCAGAAGAAGGAGAAGGAGAAGGTGAAGTCAGGAGGGTGAATCAGAAGAAGTAGAAGAAGGAAAAGGAGAAGGTGAAGTCTGGAGGGTGAACCAGAAGAAGTAGAAGAAGGAGAAGGAGAAGGTGAAGTCTGGAGGGTGAATCAGAAGAAGTGGAAGAAGGAGAAGGAGAAGGTGAAGTCTGGAGGGTGAATCAGAGGAAGCAGAAGTGGAGAAGGAGAAGGTCAAGTCTGGAGGGTGAATCAAAAGGAGCAGAAGAAGGAGAAGGAGAAGGTGAAGTCTGGAGGGTGAATCAGAAGAAGTAGAAGAAGGAGAAGGAGAAGGTGTAGTCTGGAGGATGAATCAGAAGAAGTAGAAGAAGGAGAAGGAGAAGGTGAAGTCTGGAGGGTGATTCAGAAGAAGCAGAATAAGGAGAAGAAGAAGGTGAAGTCTGGAGGGTGAATCAGAAGAAGCAGAAGAAGGAGAAGAAGAAGGTGAAGTCTGGAGCGTGAATCAGAAGAAGCAGAAGAAGGAGAAGGAGAAGATGAAGTCTGGAGGGTGAATCAGAAGAAGTAGAAGAAGGAGAAGGAGAAGGTGAGGTCTGGAGGGTGAATCAGAAGAAGCAGAAGAAGGAGAAGGAGAAGGTGAAGTCTGGAGGGTGAATCAGAAGAAGCAGAAGCAGGAGAAGGAGAAGGTGAAGTCTGGAGGGTGAATCAGAAGAAGCAGAAGAAGGAGAAGGAGAAGGTGAAGTCAGGAGGGTGAATCAGAAGAAGCAGAAGAAGGAGAAGGAGAAGGTGAAGTTAGGAGGGTGAATCAGAAGAAGCAGAAGAAGGAGAAGGAGAAGTTGAGGTCAGGGGGGTGAAGCTGAGAAATAGAAGAAGGAGAAGGAGAAGGTGAAGTCAGGAGGGTGAAGCAGAAGAAGCAGAAGAAGGAGAAGGAGAAGATGAAGTCAGGAGGGTGAAGCAGAAGAAGCAGAAGAAGGAGATGGAGACGGTGAAGTCTGGAGGGCGCAGCAGAAGAAGCAGAAGAAGGAGAAGGAGAAGGTGAAGTCCTAAGGGTGAAGCAGAAGAAGCAGAAGAAGGAGAAGGAGAAGGTGAAGTCTGGAGGGTGAATCAGAAGAAGTAGAGGAAGGAGAAGGAGAAGGTGAAGTCAGGAGGGTGAAGCAGAAGAAGCAGAAGAAGGAGAAGGAGAAGGTGAAATCTGGAGGGTGAAGCAGAAGAAGCAGAAGAAGGAGAAGGAGAAGGTGAAGTCTGGAGGGTGAAGCAGAAGAAGCAGAAGAAGGAAAAGGAGAAGGTGAAGTCTGGAGGGTGAATCAGAAGAAGTAGAAGAAGGAGAAGGAGAAGGTGAAGTAAGGAGGCTGAAGCAGAAGAAGCAGAAGAAGGAGAAGGAGAAGGTGAAGTCTGGAGGGTGAAGCAAAAGAAGGAGAAGGAGAAGGTGAAGTCTGGAGGGTGAAGCAGAAGAAGCAGAAGAAGGAGAAGGACAAGCTGAAGTCAGGAGGGTGAATCAGAAGAAGTAGAAGAAGGAAAAGGAGAAGGTGAAGTCTGGAGGGTGAATCAGAAGAAGGAGAAGAAGGAGAAGGAGAAGGTGAAGTCTGGAGGGTGAATCAGAAGAAGTGGAAGAAGGAGAAGGAGAAGGTGAAGTCTGTAGGGTGAAGCAGAAGAAGCAGAAGAAGGAGAAGGAGAAGGTGAGGTCTGGAGGGTGAATCAGAAGAAGTAGAAGAAGGAGAAGGAGAAGGTGAAGTCTGGAGGGTGAAGCAGAAGAAGCAGAAGAAGGAGAAGGAGAAGGTGAAGTCTGGAGGGTGAATCAGAAGAAGTAGAAGAAGGAGAAGGAGAAGGTGAAGTCTGGAGGGTGAATCAGAAGAAGCAGAAGAAGGAGAAGGAGAAGATGAAGTCTGGAGGGTGAATCAGAAGAAGCAGAAGAAGGAGAAGGAGAAGGTGAAGTCTGGAGTGTGAATCAGAAGAAGCAGAATAAGGAGAAGGAGAAGGTGAAGTCTGGAGGGTGAATCAGAAGAAGCAGAAGAAGGAGAAGGAGAAGGTGAAGTCTGGAGGGTGAATCAGAAGAACTAGAAGAAGGAGAAGGAGAAGGTGAAGTCTGGAGAGTGAAGCAGAAGAAGTAGAAGAAGGAGAAGGAGAAGGTGAAGTCAGGAGGGTGAATCAGAAGAAGTAGAAGAAGGAGAAGGAGAAGGTGAAGTCAGGAGGGTGAATCAGAAGAAGCAGAAGAAGGAGAAGGAGAAGGTGAAGTCTGGAGGGTGAATCTGAAGAATCAGACGAAGGAGAAGGAGAAGGTGAAGTCTGGAGGGTGAATCAGAAGAAGCAGAAGAAAGAGAAGGAGAAGGTGAAGTCTGGAGGGTGAAGCAGAAGAAGCAGAAGAAGGAGAAGAAGGTGAAGACTGGAGGGTGAATCAGAAGAAGGAGAAGAAGGAGAAGGAGAAGGTGAAGTCTGGAGGGTGAATCAGAAGAAGTAGAAGAAGGAGAAGGAGAAGATGAGGTCTGGAGGGTGAATCAGAAGAAGCAGAAGAAGGAGAAGGAGAAGGTGAAGTCTGGAGGGTGAATCAGAAGAAGCAGAAGAAGGAGAAGGAGAAGGTGAAGTCTGGAAGGTGAATCAGAAGAAGCAGAAGAAGGAGAAGGAGAAGGTGAAGTCAGGAGCGTGAATCAGAAGAAGGAGAAGAAGGAGAAGGAGAAGATGAAGTCTGGAGGGTGAATCAGAAGAAGTAGAAGAAGGAGAAGGAGAAGATGAGGTCTGGAGGGTGAATCAGAAGAAGCAGAAGAAGGAGAAGGAGAAGGTGAAGTCTGGAGGGTGAATCAGAAGAAGCAGAAGAAGGAGAAGGAGAAGGTGAAGTCTGGAAGGTGAATCAGAAGAAGCAGAAGAAGGAGAAGGAGAAGGTGAAGTCAGGAGGGTGAATCAGAAGAAGCAGAAGAAGGAGAAGGAGAAGGTGAAGTTAGGGGGGTGAATCAGAAGAAGCAGAAGAAGGAGAAGGAGAAGGTGAAGTCAGGGGGGTGAAGCAGAAGAAGTAGAAGAAGGAGAAGGAGAAGGTGAAGTCAGGAGGGTGAAGCAGAAGAAGCAGAAGAAGGAGATGGAGACGGTGAAGCCTGGAGGGTGCAGCAGAAGAAGTAGAAGAAGGAGAAGTAGAAGGTGAAGTCAGGAGGGTGAATCAGAAGAAGTAGAAGAAGGAGAAGGAGAAGGTGAAGTCAGGAGGGTGAAGCAGAAGAAGCAGAAGAAGGAGAAGGAGAAGGTGAAATCTGGAGGGTGATGCAGATGAAGCAGAAGAAGGAGAAGGAGAAGGTGAAGTCTGGAGGGCGAAGCAGAAGAAGCAGAAGAAGGAGAAGGAGAAGGTGAAGTCTGGAGGGTGAAGCAGAAGAAGCAGAAGAAGGAGAAGGAGAAGGTGAAGTCTGGAGGGTGAATCACAAGAAGTAGAAGAAGGAGAAGGAGAAGGTGAAGTAAGGAGGGTGAAGCAGAAGAAGCAGAAGAAGGAGAAGGAGAAGGTGAAGTCTGGAGGGTGAAGCAGAAGAAGCAGAAGAAGGAGAAGGAGGAGTTGAAGTCTGGAGGGTGAAGCAGAAGAAGCAGAAGAAGGAGAAGGAGAAGGTGAAGTCAGGAGGGTGAATCAGAAGAAGTAGAAGAAGGAAAAGGAGAAGGTGAAGTCTGGAGGGTGAACCAGAAGAAGTAGAAGAAGGAGAAGGAGAAGGTGAAGTCTGGAGGGTGAATCAGAAGAAGTGGAAGAAGGAGAAGGAGAAGGTGAAGTCTGGAGGGTGAATCAGAAGAAGCAGAAGTGGAGAAGGAGAAGGTCAAGTCTGGAGGGTGAATCAAAAGGAGCAGAAGAAGGAGAAGGAGAAGGTGAAGTCTGGAGGGTGAATCAGAAGAAGTAAAAGAAGGAGAAGGAGAAGGTGTAGTCTGGAGGATGAATCAGAAGAAGTAGAAGAAGGAGAAGGAGAAGGTGAAGTCTGGAGGGTGATTCAGAAGAAGCAGAATAAGGAGAAGAAGAAGGTGAAGTCTGGAGGGTGAATCAGAAGAAGCAGAAGAAGGAGAAGAAGAAGGTGAAGTCTGGAGCGTGAATCAGAAGAAGTAGAAGAAGGAGAAGGAGAAGGTGAAGTCTGGAGGGTGAAGCAGAAGAAGTAGAAGAAGGAGAAGGAGAAGGTGAAGTCTGGAGGGCGAAGCAGAAGAAGCCGAAGAAGAAGAAGGAGAAGGTGAAGTCTGGAGGGTGAAGCAGAAGAAGCAGAAGAAGGAGAAGGAGAAGGTGAAGTCTGGAGGGTGAATCAGAAGAAGTAGAAGAAGGAGAAGGAGAAGGTGAAGTAAGGAGGGTGAAGCAGAAGAAGCAGAAGAAGGAGAAGGAGAAGGTGAAGTCTGGAGGGTGAAGCAGAAGAAGCAGAAGAAGGAGAAGGAGGAGGTGAAGTCTGGAGGGTGAATCAGAAGAAGCAGAAGAAGGAGAAGGAGAAGGTGAAGTCTGGAGGGTGAATCAGAAGAAGTAGAAGAAGGAGAAGGAGAAGGTGAAGTCAGGAGGGTGAAGCAGAAGAAGCAGAAGAAGGAGAAGGAGAAGGTGAAATCTGGAGGGTGAAGCAGAAGAAGCAGAAGAAGGAGAAGGAGAAGGTGAAGTCTGGAGGGTGAAGCAGAAGAAGCAGAAGAAGGAGAAGGAGAAGGTGAAGTCTGGAGGGTGAATCAGAAGAAGTAGAAGAAGGAGAAGGAGAAGGTGAAGTAAGGAGGGTGAAGCAGATGAAGCAGAAGAAGGAGAAGGAGAAGGTGAAGTCTGGAGGGTGAAGCAGAAGAAGGAGAAGGAGAAGGTGAAGTCTGGAGGGTGAAGCAGAAGAAGCAGAAGAAGGAGAAGGAGAAGGTGAAGTCAGGAGGGTGAATCAGAAGAAGTAGAAGAAGGAAAAGGAGAAGGTGAAGTCTGGAGGGTGAATCAGAAGATGTAGAAGAAGGAGAAGGAGAAGGTGAAGTCTGGAGGGTGAATCAGAAGAAGTGGAAGAAGGAGAAGGAGAAGGTGAAGTCTGGAGGGTGAAGCAGAAGAAGCAGAAGAAGGAGAAGGAGAAGGTGAAGTCTGGAGGGTGAATCAGAAGAAGTAGAAGAAGGAGAAGGAGAAGGTGAAGTCTGGATGGTGAAGCAGAAGAAGCAGAAGAAGGAGAAGGAGAAGGTGAAGTCTGGAGGGTGAATCAGAAGAAGCAGAAGAAAGAGAAGGAGAAGGTGAAGTTTGGAGGGTGAAGCAGAAGAAGCAGAAGAAGGAGAAGGAGAAGGTGAAGACTGGAGTGTGAATCAGAAGAAGTAGAAGAAGGAGAAGGAGAAGGTGAAGTCTGGAGGGTGTATCAGAAGAAGTAGAATAAGGAGAAGGGGAAGGTGAAGTCTGGAGCGTGAATCAGAAGAAGCAGAAGAAGGAGAAGGAGAAGATGAAGTCTGGAGGGTGAATCAGAAGAAGTAGAAGAAGGAGAAGGAGAAGGTGAGGTCTGGAGGGTGAATCAGAAGAAGCAGAAGAAGGAGAAGGAGAAGGTGAAGTCTGGAGGGTGAATCAGAAGAAGCAGAAGAAGGAGAAGGAGAAGGTGAAGTCTGGAGGGTGAATCAGAAGAAGCAGAAGAAGGAGAAGGAGAAGGTGAAGTCAGGAGGGTGAATCAGAAGAAGCAGAAGAAGGAGAAGGAGAAGGTGAAGTTAGGAGGGTGAATCAGAAGAAGCAGAAGAAGGAGAAGGAGAAGGTGAAGTCAGGGGTGTGATCAGAAGAAGTAGAAGAAGGAGAAGGAGAAGGTGAAGTCAGGAGGGTGATGCAGAAGAAGCAGAAGAAGGAGAAGGAGAAGGTGAAGTCAGGAGGGTGAAGCAGAAGAACCAGAAGAAGGAGAAGGAGAAGGTGAAGTCTGGAGGGTGAATCAGAAGAAGTAGAAGAAGGAGAAGGAGAAGGTGAAGTCAGGAGGGTGAAGCAGAAGAAGCAGAAGAAGGAGAAGGAGAAGGTGAAGTCTGGAGGGTGAAGCAGAAGAAGCAGAAGAAGGAGAAGGAGAAGGTGAAGTCTGGAGGGTGAAGCAGAAGAAGCTGAAGAAGGAGAAGGAGAAGGTGAAGTTTGGAGGGTGAATCAGAAGAAGTAGAAGAAGGAGAAGGAGAAGGTGAAGTAAGGAGGGTGAAGCAGAAGAAGCAGAAGAAGGAGAAGGAGAAGGTGAAGTCTGGAGGGTGAAGCAGAAGAAGCAGAAGAAGGAGAAGGAGAAGGTGAAGTCAGGAGGGAGTATCAGAAGAAGTAGAAGAAGGAAAAGGAGAAGATGAAGTCTGGAGGGTGAATCAGAAGAAGTTGAAGAAGGAGAAGGAAAAGGTGAAGTCTGGAGGGTGAATCAGAAGAAGTGGAAGAAGGAGAAGGAGAAGGTGAAGTCTGGAGGGTGAATCAGAAGAAGCAGAAGAAGGAGAAGGGGAAGGTGAAGTCTGGAGGGAGAAGCAGAAGAAGTAGAAGAAGGAGAAGGAGAAGGTGAAGTCTGGAGGGTGAATCAGAAGAAGTAGAAGAAGGAGAAGGAGAAGGTGAAGTCTGGAGGGTGAATCAGAAGAAGTAGAAGAAGGAGAAGGAGAAGGTTAAGTCTGGAGGGTGAATCAGAAGAAGCAGAAGAAGGAGAATGAGAAGGTGAAGTCTGGAGGGTGAATCAGAAGAAGTAGAAGAAGGAGAAGGAGAAGGTGTAGTCTGGAGGATGAATCAGAAGAAGTAGACGAAGGAGAAGGAGAAGGTGAAGTCTGGAGGGTGAATCAGAAGAAGCAGAAGAAGGAGAAGGAGAAGGTGAAGTCTGGAGGGTGAATCAGAAGAAGTAGAAGAAGGAGAAGGAGAAGGTGAAGTCTGGAGGGTGAATCAGAAGAAGCAGAAGAAGGAGAAGGAGAAGGTGAAGTCTGGAGGGTGAATCAGAAGAAGCAGAAGAAGGAGAAGGAGAAGGTGAAGTCTGGAGGGTGAATCAGAAGAAGCGGAAGAAGGAGAAGGAGAAGGTGAAGTCTGGAGGATGAATCAGAAGAAGCAGAAGAAGTAGAAGGAGAAGGTGAAGTCTGGAGGGTGAATAAGAAGAATTAGAAGAAGGAGAAGGATAAGGTGAAGTCTGGAGGGTGAATCAGAAGAAGCAGAAGAAGGAGAAGGAGAAGGTGAAGTCAGGAAGGTGAATCAGAAGAAGCAGAAGAAAGAGAAGGAGAAGGTGAAGTGTGGAGGGTGAATCAGAAGAAGCAGAAGAAGGAGAAGGAGAAGGTGAAGACTGGAGGGTGAATCAGAAGAAGTAGAAGAAGGAGAAGGAGAAGGTGAAGTCTGGAGGGTGAAGCAGAAGAAGCAGAAGAAGGAGAAGGAGAAGGTGAAGTCTGGAGGGTGAATCAGAAGAAGCAGAAGAAAGAGAAGGAGAAGGTGAAGTCTGGAGGGAGAAGCAGAAGAAGGAGAAGAAGGAGAAGGAGAAGGTGAAGTCTGGATTGTGAATCAGAAGAAGTAGAAGAAGGAGAAGGAGGAGGTGAAGTCTGGAGGGTGAATCAGAAGAAGTAGAAGAAGGAGAAGGAGAAGGTCAAGTCTGGAGGGTGAATCAAAAGGAGCAGAAGAAGGAGAAGGAGAAGCTGAGGTCTGGAGGGTGAATCAGAAGAAGTAGAAGAAGGAGAAGGAGAAGGTGTAGTCTGGAGGATGAATCAGAAGAAGTAGAAGAAGGAGAAGGAGAAGGTGAAGTCTGGAGGGTGAATCAGAAGAAGCAGAATAAGGAGAAGGAGAAGGCGAAGTCTGGAGGGTGAATCAGAAGAAGCAGAAGAAGGAGAAGGAGAAGGTGAAGTCTGGAGGGTGAATAAGAAGAAGTAGAAGAAGGAGAAGGAGAAGGTGAAGTCTGGAGGGTGAAGCAGAAGAAGTAGAAGAAGGAGAAGGAGAAGGTGAAGTCTGGAGGGCGAAGCAGAAGAAGCAGAAGAAGGAGAAGGAGAAGGTGAAGTCTGGAGGGTGAAGAAGAAGAAGCAGGAGAAGGAGAAGGTGAAGTCTGGAGGGTGAATCAGAAGAATCAGACGAAGGAGAAGGAGAAGGTGAAGTCTGGAGGGTGAATCAGAAGAAGCAGAAGAAAGAGAAGGAGAAGGTGAAGTCTGGAGGGTGAAGCAGAAGAAGGAGAAGGAGAAGGTGAAGACTGGAGTGTGAATCAGAAGAAGTAGAAGAAGGAGAAGGAGAAGGTGAAGTCTGGAGGGTGTATCAGAAGAAGTAGAATAAGGAGAAGGGGAAGGTGAAGTCTGGAGGGTGAATCAGAAGAAGCAGAAGAAGGAGAAGTAGAAGATGAAGTCTGGAGCGTGAATCAGAAGAAGCAGAAGAAGGAGAAGGAGAAGGTGAAGTCTGGAGGGTGAATCAGAAGAAGCAGAAGAAGGAGAAGGAGAAGGTAAAGTCTGTTGGGTTAATCACAAGAAGTAGAAGAAGGAGAAGGAGAAGGTGAAGTAAGGAGGGTGAAGCAGAAGAAGCAGAAGAAGGAGAAGGAGAAGGTGAAGTCTGGAGGGTGAATAAGAAGAAGTAGAAGAAGGAGAAGGAGAAGGTGAAGTCTGGAGGGTGAAGCAGAAGAAGTAGAAGAAGGAGAAGGAGAAGGTGAAGTCTGGAGGGCGAAGCAGAAGAAGCAGAAGAAGGAGAAGGAGAAGGTGAAGTCTGGAGGGTGAAGCAGAAGAAGCAGAAGAAGGAGAAGGAGAAGGTGAAGTCTGGAGGGTGAATCAGAAGAATCAGACGAAGGAGAAGGAGAAGGTGAAGTCTGGAGGGTGAATCAGAAGAAGCAGAAGAAAGAGAAGGAGAAGGTGAAGTCTGGAGGGTGAAGCAGAAGAAGGAGAAGGAGAAGGTGAAGACTGGAGTGTGAATCAGAAGAAGTAGAAGAAGGAGAAGGAGAAGGTGAAGTCTGGAGGGTGTATCAGAAGAAGTAGAATAAGGAGAAGGGGAAGGTGAAGTCTGGAGGGTGAATCAGAAGAAGCAGAAGAAGGAGAAGTAGAAGATGAAGTCTGGAGCGTGAATCAGAAGAAGCAGAAGAAGGAGAAGGAGAAGGTGAAGTCTGGAGGGTGAATCAGAAGAAGCAGAAGAAGGAGAAGGAGAAGGTAAAGTCTGGAGGGTTAATCACAAGAAGTAGAAGAAGGAGAAGGAGAAGGTGAAGTAAGGAGGGTGAAGCAGAAGAAGCAGAAGAAGGAGAAGGAGAAGGTGAAGTCTGGAGGGTGAAGCAGAAGAAGCAGAAGAAGGAGAAGGAGACGGTGAAGTCTGGAGGGTGAAGCAGAAGAAGCAGAAGAAGGAGAAGGAGAAGGTGAAGTCAGGAGGGTGAATCAGAAGAAGTTGAAGAAGGAAAAGGAGAAGGTGAAGTCTGGAGGATGAATCAGAAGAAGTAGAAGAAGGAGAAGGAGAAGGTGAAGTCTGGAGGGTGAATCAGAAGAAGTGGAAGAAGGAGAAGGAGAAGGTGAAGTCTGGAGGGTGAATCAGAAGAAGCAGAAGAAGGAGAAGGAGAAGGTGAAGTCTGGAGGGAGAAGCAGAAGAAGTAGAAGAAGGAGAAGGAGAAGGTGAAGTCTGGATTGTGAATCAGAAGAAGGAGAAGAAGGAGAAGGAGAAGGTGAAGTCTGGAGGGTGAATCAGAAGAAGCAGAAGAAGGAGAAGGAGAAGGTGAAGTCTGGAGGGTGAATCAGAAGAAGTAGAAGAAGGAGAAGGAGAAGGTGAAGTCTGGAGGGTGAAGCAGAAGAAGTAGAAGAAGGAGAAGGAGAAGGTGAAGTCTGGAGGGCGAAGCAGAAGAAGCAGAAGAAGGAGAAGGAGAAGGTGAAGTCTGGAGGGTGAAGCGGAAGAAGCAGAAGAAGGAGAAGGAGAAGGTGAAGTCTGGAGGGTGAATCAGAAGAAGTAGAAGAAGGAGAAGGAGAAGGTGAAGTAAGGAGGGTGAAGCAGAAGAAGCAGAAGAAGGAGAAGGAGAAGGTGAAGTCTGGAGGGTGAAGCAGAAGAAGCAGAAGAAGGAGAAGGAGGAGGTGAAGTCTGGAGGGTGAATCAGAAGAAGCAGAAGAAGGAGAAGGAGAAGGTGAAGTCTGGAGGGTGAATCAGAAGAAGTTGAAGAAGGAGAAGGAGAAGGTGTAGTCTGGAGGGTGAATCAGAAGAAGTAGAAGAAGGAGAAGGAGAAGGTGAAGTCTGGAGGGTGAATCAGAAGAAGCAGAATAAGGAGAAGGAGAAGGTGAAGTCTGGAGGGTGAATCAGAAGAAGCAGAAGAAGGAGAAGGAGAAGGTGAAGTCTGGAGGGTGAATCAGAAGAAGTAGAAGAAGGAGAAGGAGAAGGTGAAGTCTGGAGGGTGAAGCGGAAGAAGTAGAAGAAGGAGAAGGAGAAGGTGAAGTCAGGAGGGTGAATCAGAAGAAGTCGAAGAAGGAGAAGGAGGAGGTGAAGTCTGGAGGGTGAATCAGAAGAAGCAGAAGAAGGAGAAGGAGAAGGTGAAGTCTGGAGGGTGAATCAGAAGAAGTTGAAGAAGGAGAAGGGGAAGGTGAAGTCTGGAGGGTGAATCAGAAGAAGCAGAATAAGGAGAAGGAGAAGGTGAAGTCTGGAGGGTGAATCAGAAGAAGCAGAAGAAGGAGAAGGAGAAGGTGAAGTCTGGAGGGTGAAGCAGAAGAAGCAGAAGAAGGAGAAGGAGAAGGTGAAGTCTGGAGGGTGAATCAGAAGAAGTAGAAGAAGGAGAAGGAGAAGGTGAAGTAAGGAGGGTGAAGCAGAAGAAGCAGAAGAAGGAGAAGGAGAAGGTGAAGTCTGGAGGGTGAAGCAGAAGAAGCAGAAGAAGGAGAAGGAGGAGGTGAAGTCTGGAGGGTGAATCAGAAGAAGCAGAAGAAGGAGAAGGAGAAGGTGAAGTCTGGAGGGTGAATCAGAAGAAGTTGAAGAAGGAGAAGGAGAAGGTGAAGTCTGGAGGGTGAATCAGAAGAAGCAGAATAAGGAGAAGGAGAAGGTGAAATCTGGAGGGTGAATCAGAAGAAGCAGAAGAAGGAGAAGGAGAAGGTGAAGTCTGGAGGGTGAATCAGAAGAAGTAGAAGAAGGAGAAGGAGAAGGTGAAGTCTGGAGGGTGAAGCGGAAGAAGTAGAAGAAGGAGAAGGTGAAGGTGAAGTCAGGAGGGTGAATCAGAAGAAGTAGAAGAAGGAGAAGGAGAAGGTGAAGTCAGGAGGGTGAATCAGAAGAAGCAGAAGAAGGAGAAGGAGAAGGTGAAGTCTGGAGGGTGAATCAGAAGAATCAGACGAAGGAGAAGGAGAAGTTGAAGTCAGGAGGGTGAATCAGAAGAAGCAGAAGAAAGAGAAGGAGAAGGTGAAGTCTGGAGGGTGAAGCAGAAGAAGCAGAAGAAGGAGAAGGAGAAGGTGAAGACTGGAGTGTGAATCAGAAGAAGTAGAAGAAGGAGAAGGAGAAGGTGAAGTCTGGAGGGTGTATCAGAAGAAGTAGAATAAGGAGAAGGGGAAGGTGAAGTCTGGAGGGTGAATCAGAAGAAGCAGAAGAAGGAGAAGTAGAAGATGAAGTCTGGAGCGTGAATCAGAAGAAGCAGAAGAAGGAGAAGGAGAAGATGAAATCTGGAGGGTGAATCAGAAGAAGTAGAAGAAGGAGAAGGAGAAGGTGAGGTCTGGAGGGTGAATCAGAAGAAGCAGAAGAAGGAGAAGGAGAAGGTGAAGTCTGGAGGGTGAATCAGAAGAAGCAGAAGAAGGAGAAGGAGAAGGTGAAGTCTGGAGGGTGAATCAGAAGAAGCAGAAGAAGGAGAAGGAGAAGGTGAAGTCAGGAGGGTGAATCAGAAGAAGCAGAAGAAGTAGAAGGAGAAGGTGAAGATAGGAGGGTGAATCAGAAGAAGCAGAAGAAGGAGAAGGAGAAGGTGAAGTCAGGGGGGTGAAGCAGAAGAAGTAGAAGAAGGAGAAGGAGAAGGTGAAGTCAGGAGGGTGATGCAGAAGAAGCAGAAGAAGGAGAAGGAGAAGGTGAAGTCAGGAGGGTGAAGCAGAAGAACCAGAAGAAGGAGAAGGAGAAGGTGAAGTCTGGAGGGTGAATCAGAAGAAGTAGAAGAAGGAGAAGGAGAAGGTGAAGTCAGGAGGGTGAAGCAGAAGAAGCAGAAGAAGGAGAAGGAGAAGGTGAAGTCTGGAGGGTGAAGCAGAAGAAGCAGAAGAAGGAGAAGGAGAAGGTGAAGTCTGGAGGGCGAAGCAGAAGAAGCAGAAGAAGGAGAAGGAGAAGGTGAAGTCTGGAGGGTGAAGCAGAAGAAGCAGAAGAAGGAGAAGGAGAAGGTGAAGTCTGGAGGGTGAATCAGAAGAAGTAGAAGAAGGAGAAGGAGAAGGTGAAGTAAGGAGGGTGAAGCAGAAGAAGCAGAAGAAGGAGAAGGAGAAGGTGAAGTCTGGAGGGTGAAGCAGAAGAAGCAGAAGAAGGAGAAGGAGAAGGTGAAGTCAGGAGGGTGTATCAGAAGAAGTAGAAGAAGGAAAAGGAGAAGGTGAAGTCTGGAGGGTGAATCAGAAGAAGTTGAAGAAGGAGAAGGAAAAGGTGAAGTCTGGAGGGTGAATCAGAAGAAGTAGAAGAAGGAGAAGGAGAAGGTGAAGTCTGGAGGGTGAATCAGAAAAAGTAGAAGAAGGAGAAGGAGAAGGTGAAGTCTGGAGGGTGAATCAGAAGAAGTAGAAGAAGGAGAAGGAGAAGGTTAAGTCTGGAGGGTGAAACAGAAGAAGCAGAAGAAGGAGAATGAGAAGGTGAAGTCTGGAGGGTGAATCAGAAGAAGTAGAAGAAGGAGAAGGAGAAGGTGTAGTCTGGAGGATGAATCAGAAGAAGTAGACGAAGGAGAAGGAGAAGGTGAAGTCTGGAGGGTGAATCAGAAGAAGCAGAAGAAGGAGAAGGAGAAGGTGAAGTCTGGAGGGTGAATCAGAAGAAGTAGAAGAAGGAGAAGGAGAAGGTGAAGTCTGGAGGGTGAATCAGAAGAAGCAGAAGAAGGAGAAGGAGAAGGTGAAGTCTGGAGGGTGAATCAGAAGAAGCAGAAGAAGGAGAAGGAGAAGGTGAAGTCTGGAGGGTGAATCAGAAGAAGCGGAAGAAGGAGAAGGAGAAGGTGAAGTCTGGAGGGTGAATCAGAAGAAGCAGAAGAAGTAGAAGGAGAAGGTGAAGTCTGGAGGGTGAATAAGAAGAATTAGAAGAAGGAGAAGGAGAAGGTGAAGTCTGGAGGGTGAATCAGAAGAAGCAGAAGAAGGAGAAGGAGAAGGTGAAGTCAGGAAGGTGAATCAGAAGAAGCAGAAGAAGGAGAAGGAGAAGGTGAAGTCTGGAGGGTGAATCAGAAGAAGCAGAAGAAGGAGAAGGAGAAGGTGAAGACTGGAGTGTGAATCAGAAGAAGTAGAAGAAGGAGAAGGAGAAGGTGAAGTTTGGAGGGTGAATCAGAAGAAGTAGAAGAAGGAGAAGGAGAAGGCGAAGTCTGGAGGGTGAATCAGAAGAAGCAGAAGAAGGAGAAGGAGAAGGTGATGTCTGGTGGGTGAATCAGAAGAAGCAGAAGAAGGAGAAGGAGAAGATGAAGTCTGGAGGGTGAATCAGAAGAAGTAGAAGAAGGAGAAGGAGAAGGTGAGGTCTGGAGGGTGAATCAGAAGAAGCAGAAGAAGGAGAAGGAGAAGGTGAAGTCTGAAGGGTGAATCAGAAGAAGCAGAAGAAGGAGAAGGAGAAGACGAAGTATGGAGGGTGAATCAGAAGAAGCAGAAGAAGGAGAAGGAGAAGGTGAAGTCTGGAGGGTGAATCAGAAGAAGCAGAAGAAGGAGAAGGAGAAGGTGAAGTCTGAAGGGTGAATCAGAAGAAGTAGAAGAAGGAGAAGGAGAAGATGAAGTCTGGAGGGTGAATCAGAAGAAGTAGAAGAAGGAGAAGGAGAAGATGAAGTCTGGAGGGTGAATCAGAAGAAGCAGAAGAAGGAGAAGGAGAAGGTGAAGTCTGGAGGGTGAATCAGAAGAAGCAGAAGAAGGAGAAGGAGAAGATGAAGTCTGGCGGGTGAATCAGAAGAAGTAGAAGAAGGAGAAGGAGAAGGTGAAGTCTGGAGGGTGAATCAGAAGAAGCAGAAGAAGGAGAAGGAGAAGGTGAAGTCTTGAGGGTGAATCAGAAGAAGCAGAAGAAGGAGAAGGAGAAGATGAAGTCTGGCGGGTGAATCAGAAGAAGTAGAAGAAGGAGAAGGAGAAGGTGAAGTCTGGAGGGTGAATCAGAAGAAGCAGAAGAAGGAGAAGGAGAAGGTGGAGTCTGGAGGGTGAATCAGAAGAAGCAGAAGAAGGAGAAGGAGAAGGTGAAGTCTGGAGGGTGAATCACAAGAAGTAGAAGAAGGAGAAGGAGAAGGTGAAGTAAGGAGGGTGAAGCAGAAGAAGCAGAAGAAGGAGAAGGAGAAGGTGAAGTCTGGAGGGTGAAGCAGAAGAAGCAGAAGAAGGAGAAGGAGAAGGTGAAGTCTGGAGGGTGAAGCAGAAGAAGCAGAAGAAGGAGAAGGAGAAGGTGAAGTCAGGAGGGTGAATCAGAAGAAGTAGAAGAAGGAAAAGGAGAAGGTGAAGTCTGGAGGATGAATCAGAAGAAGTAGAAGAAGGAGAAGGAGAAGGTGAAGTCTGGAGGGTGAATCAGAAGAAGTGGAAGAAGGAGAAGGAGAAGGTGAAGTCTGGAGGGTGAATCAGAAGAAGCAGAAGAAGGAGAAGGAGAAGGTGAAGTCTGGAGGGAGAAGCAGAAGCAGCAGAAGAAGGAGAAGGAGAAGGTGAAGTCTGGATTGTGAATCAGAAGAAGTAGAAGAAGGAGAAGGAGGAGGTGAAGTCTGGAGGGTGAATCAGAAGAAGTAGAAGAAGGAGAAGGAGAAGGTCAAGTCTGGAGGGTGAATCAAAAGGAGCAGAAGAAGGAGAATAAGAAGCTGAAGTCTGGAGGGTGAATCAGAAGAAGTAGAAGAAGGAGAAGGAGAAGGTGTAGTCTGGAGGATGAATCAGAAGAAGTAGAAGAAGGAGAAGGAGAAGGTGAAGTCTGGAGGGTGAATCAGAAGAAGCAGAATAAGGAGAAGGAGAAGGTGAAGTCTGGAGGGTGAATCAGAAGAAGCAGAAGAAGGAGAAGGAGAAGGTGAAGTCTGGAGGGTGAATAAGAAGAAGTAGAAGAAGGAGAAGGAGAAGGTGAAGTCTGGAGGGTGAAGCAGAAGAAGTAGAAGAAGGAGAAGGAGAAGGTGAAGTCTGGAGGGCGAAGCAGAAGAAGCAGAAGAAGGAGAAGAAGAAGGTGAAGTCTGGAGGGTGAAGCAGAAGAAGCAGAAGAAGGAGAAGGAGAAGGTGAAGTCTGGAGGGTGAATCAGAAGAAGTAGAAGAAGGAGAAGGAGAAGGTGAAGTAAGGAGGGTGAAGCAGAAGAAGCAGAAGAAGGAGAAGGAGAAGGTGAAGTCTGGAGGGTGAAGCAGAAGAAGCAGAAGAAGGAGAAGAAGGAGGTGAAGTCTGGAGGGTGAATCAGAAGAAGCAGAAGAAGGAGAAGGAGAAGGTGAAGTCTGGAGGGTGAATCAGAAGAAGTTGAAGAAGGAGAAGGAGAAGGTGTAGTCTGGAGGGTGAATCAGAAGAAGTAGAAGAAGGAGAAGGAGAAGGTGAAGTCTGGAGGGTGAATCAGAAGAAGTAGAAGAAGGAGAAGGAGAAGGTGAAGTCTGGAGGGTGAAGCGGAAGAAGTAGAAGAAGGAGAAGGAGAAGGTGAAGTCAGGAGGGTGAATCAGAAGAAGTAGAAGAAGGTGAAGGAGAAGGTGAAGTCAGGAGGGTGAATCAGAAGAAGCAGAAGAAGGAGAAGGAGAAGGTGAAGTCTGGAGGGTGAATCAGAAGAATCAGACGAAGGAGAAGGAGAAGGTGAAGTCTGGAGGGTGAATCAGAAGAAGCAGAAGAAAGAGAAGGAGAAGGTGAAGTCTGGAGGGTGAAGCAGAAGAAGCAGAAGAAGGAGAAGGAGAAGGTGAAGACTGGAGTGTGAATCAGAAGAAGTAGAAGAAGGAGAAGGTGAGGTCTGGAGGGTGTATCAGAAGAAGTAGAATAAGGAGAAGGGGAAGGTGAAGTCTGGAGGGTGAATCAGAAGAAGCAGAAGAAGGAGAAGTAGAAGATGAAGTCTGGAGCGTGAATCAGAAGAAGCAGAAAAAGGAGAAGGAGAAGGTGAAGTCTGGAGGGTGAATCAGAAGAAGCAGAAGAAGGAGAAGGAGAAGGTGAAGTCTGGAGGGTGAATCACAAGAAGTAGAAGAAGGAGAAGGAGAAGGTGAAGTAAGGAGGGTGAAGCAGAAGAAGCAGAAGAAGGAGAAGGAGAAGGTGAAGTCTGGAGGGTGAAGCAGAAGAAGCAGAAGAAGGAGAAGGAGAAGGTGAAGTCTGGAGGGTGAAGCAGAAGAAGCAGAAGAAGGAGAAGGAGAAGGTGAAGTCAGGAGGGTGAATCAGAAGAATTAGAAGAAGGAAAAGGAGAAGGTGAAGTCTGGAGGATGAATCAGAAGAAGTAGAAGAAGGAGAAGGAGAAGGTGAAGTCTGGAGGGTGAATCAGAAGAAGTGGAAGAAGGAGAAGGAGAAGGTGAAGTCTGGAGGGTGAATCAGAAGAAGCAGTAGAAGGAGAAGGAGAAGCTGAAGTCTGGAGGGAGAAGCAGAATAAGTAGAAGAAGGAGAAGGAGAAGGTGAAGTCTGGATTGTGAATCAGAAGAAGTAGAAGAAGGAGAAGGAGGAGGTGAAGTCTGGAGGGTGAATCAGAAGAAGTAGAAGAAGGAGAAGGAGAAGGTCAAGTCTGGAGGGTGAATCAAAAGGAGCAGAAGAAGGAGAAGGAGAAGCTGAAGTCTGGAGGGTGAATCAGAAGAAGTAGAAGAAGGAGAAGGAGAAGGTGTAGTCTGGAGGATGAATCAGAAGAAGTAGAAGAAGGAGAAGGAGAAGGTGAAGTCTGGAGGGTGAATCAGAAGAAGCAGAATAAGGAGAAGGAGAAGGTGAAGTCTGGAGGGTGAATCAGAAGAAGCAGAAGAAGGAGAAGGAGAAGGTGAAGTCTGGAGGGTGAATCAGAAGAAGCAGAAGAAGGAGAAGGAGAAGGTGAAGTCTGGAGGGTGAAGCAGAAGAAGTAGAAGAAGGAGAAGGAGAAGGTGAAGTCTGGAGGGCGAAGCAGAAGAAGCAGAAGAAGGAGAAGGAGAAGGTGAAGTCTGGAGGGTGAAGCAGAAGAAGCAGAAGAAGGAGAAGGTGAAGTCTGGAGGGTGAATCAGAAGAAGTAGAAGAAGGAGAAGGAGAAGGTGAAGTAAGGAGGGTGAAGCAGAAGAAGCAGAAGAAGGAGAAGGAGAAGGTGAAGTCTGGAGGGTGAAGCAGAAGAAGCAGAAGAAGGAGAAGGAGGAGGTGAAGTCTGGAGGGTGAATCAGAAGAAGCAGAAGAAGGAGAAGGAGAAGGTGAAGTCTGGAGGGTGAATCAGAAGAAGTTGAAGAAGGAGAAGGAGAAGGTGTAGTCTGGAGGGTGAATCAGAAGAAGTAGAAGAAGGAGAAGGAGAACGTGAAGTCTGGAGGGTGAATCAGAAGAAGCAGAATAAGGAGAAGGAGAAGGTGAAGTCTGGAGGGTGAATCAGAAGAAGCAGAAGAAGGAGAAGGAGAAGGTGAAGTCTGGAGGGTGAATCAGAAGAAGTAGAAGAAGGAGAAGGAGAAGGTGAAGTCTGGAGGGTGAAGCGGAAGAAGTAGAAGAAGGAGAAGGAGAAGGTGAAGTCAGGAGGGTGAATCAGAAGAAGTAGAAGAAGGAGAAGGAGAAGGTGAAGTCAGGAGGGTGAATCAGAAGAAGCAGAAGAAGGAGAAGGAGAAGGTGAAGTCTGGAGGGTGAATCAGAAGAAGCAGAAGAAGGAGAAGGAGAAGGTGAAGTCAGGAGGGTGAATCAGAAGAAGTAGAAGAAGGAGAAGGAGAAGGTGAAGTCTGGAGGGTGAATCAGAAGAAGCAGAAGAAGGAGAAGGAGAAGGTGAAGTCTGGAGGGTGAATCAGAAGAAGCAGAAGAAGGAGAAGGAGAAGGTGAAGTCTGGAGGGTGAATCACAAGAAGTAGAAGAAGGAGAAGGAGAAGGTGAAGTAAGGAGGGTGAAGCAGAAGAAGCAGAAGAAGGAGAAGGAGAAGGTGAAGTCTGGAGGGTGAAGCAGAAGAAGCAGAAGAAGGAGAAGGAGAAGGTGAAGTCTGGAGGGTGAAGCAGAAGAAGCAGAAGAAGGAGAAGGAGAAGGTGAAGTCAGGAGGGTGAATCAGAAGAAGTAGAAGAAGGAAAAGGAGAAGGTGAAGTCTGGAGGATGAATCAGAAGAAGTAGAAGAAGGAGAAGGAGAAGCTGAAGTCTGGAGGGTGAATCAGAAGAAGTGGAAGAAGGAGAAGGAGAAGGTGAAGTCTGGAGGGTGAATCAGAAGAAGCAGAAGAAGGAGAAGGAGAAGGTGAAGTCTGGAGGGAGAAGCAGAAGCAGTAGAAGAAGGAGAAGGAGAAGGTGAAGTCTGGATTGTGAATCAGAAGAAGTAGAAGAAGGAGAAGGAGGAGGTGAAGTCTGGAGGGTGAATCAGAAGAAGTAGAAGAAGGAGAAGGAGAAGGTCAAGTCTGGAGGGTGAATCAAAAGGAGCAGAAGAAGGAGAATAAGAAGCTGAAGTCTGGAGGGTGAATCAGAAGAAGTAGAAGAAGGAGAAGGAGAAGGTGTAGTCTGGAGGATGAATCAGAAGAAGTAGAAGAAGGAGAAGGAGAAGGTGAAGTCTGGAGGGTGAATCAGAAGAAGCAGAATAAGGAGAAGGAGAAGGTGAAGTCTGGAGGGTGAATCAGAAGAAGCAGAAGAAGGAGAAGGAGAAGGTGAAGTCTGGAGGGTGAATAAGAAGAAGTAGAAGAAGGAGAAGGAGAAGGTGAAGTCTGGAGGGTGAAGCAGAAGAAGTAGAAGAAGGAGAAGGAGAAGGTGAAGTCTGGAGGGCGAAGCAGAAGAAGCAGAAGAAGGAGAAGAAGAAGGTGAAGTCTGGAGGGTGAAGCAGAAGAAGCAGAAGAAGGAGAAGGAGAAGGTGAAGTCTGGAGGGTGAATCAGAAGAAGTTGAAGAAGGAGAAGGAGAAGGTGTAGTCTGGAGGGTGAATCAGAAGAAGTAGAAGAAGGAGAAGGAGAAGGTGAAGTCTGGAGGGTGAATCAGAAGAAGTAGAAGAAGGAGAAGGAGAAGGTGAAGTCTGGAGGGTGAAGCGGAAGAAGTAGAAGAAGGAGAAGGAGAAGGTGAAGTCAGGAGGGTGAATCAGAAGAAGTAGAAGAAGGTGAAGGAGAAGGTGAAGTCAGGAGGGTGAATCAGAAGAAGCAGAAGAAGGAGAAGGAGAAGGTGAAGTCTGGAGGGTGAATCAGAAGAATCAGACGAAGGAGAAGGAGAAGGTGAAGTCTGGAGGGTGAATCAGAAGAAGCAGAAGAAAGAGAAGGAGAAGTTGAAGTCTGGAGGGTGAAGCAGAAGAAGCAGAAGAAGGAGAAGGAGAAGGTGAAGACTGGAGTGTGAATCAGAAGAAGTAGAAGAAGGAGAAGGTGAGGTCTGGAGGGTGTATCAGAAGAAGTAGAATAAGGAGAAGGGGAAGGTGAAGTCTGGAGGGTGAATCAGAAGAAGCAGAAGAAGGAGAAGTAGAAGATGAAGTCTGGAGCGTGAATCAGAAGAAGCAGAAGAAGGAGAAGGAGAAGGTGAAGTCTGGAGGGTGAATCAGAAGAAGCAGAAGAAGGAGAAGGAGAAGGTGAAGTCTGGAGGGTGTATCACAAGAAGTAGAAGAAGGAGAAGGAGAAGGTGAAGTAAGGAGGGTGAAGCAGAAGAAGCAGAAGAAGGAGAAGGAGAAGGTGAAGTCTGGAGGGTGAAGCAGAAGAAGCAGAAGAAGGAGAAGGAGAAGGTGAAGTCTGGAGGGTGAAGCAGAAGAAGCAGAAGAAGGAGAAGGAGAAGGTGAAGTCAGGAGGGTGAATCAGAAGAATTAGAAGAAGGAAAAGGAGAAGGTGAAGTCTGGAGGATGAATCAGAAGAAGTAGAAGAAGGAGAAGGAGAAGGTGAAGTCTGGAGGGTGAATCAGAAGAAGTGGAAGAAGGAGAAGGAGAAGGTGAAGTCTGGAGGGTGAATCAGAAGAAGCAGAAGAAGGAGAAGAAGAAGCTGAAGTCTGGAGGGAGAAGCAGAATAAGTAGAAGAAGGAGAAGGAGAAGGTGAAGTCTGGATTGTGAATCAGAAGAAGTAGAAGAAGGAGAAGGAGGAGGTGAAGTCTGGAGGGTGAATCAGAAGAAGTAGAAGAAGGAGAAGGAGAAGGTCAAGTCTGGAGGGTGAATCAAAAGGAGCAGAAGAAGTAGAAGGAGAAGCTGAAGTCTGGAGGGTGAATCAGAAGAAGTAGAAGAAGGAGAAGGAGTAGGTGTAGTCTGGAGGATGAATCAGAAGAAGTAGAAGAAGGAGAAGGAGAAGGTGAAGTCTGGAGGGTGAATCAGAAGAAGCAGAATAAGGAGAAGGAGAAGGTGAAGTCTGGAGGGTGAATCAGAAGAAGCAGAAGAAGGAGAAGGAGAAGGTGAAGTCTGGAGGGTGAATCAGAAGAAGTAGAAGAAGGAGAAGGAGAAGGTGAAGTCTGGAGGGTGAAGCAGAAGAAGTAGAAGAAGGAGAAGAAGAAGGTGAAGTCTGGAGGGCGAAGCAGAAGAAGCAGAAGAAGGAGAAGGAGAAGGTGAAGTCTGGAGGGTGAAGCAGAAGAAGCAGAAGAAGGAGAAGGTGAAGTCTGGAGGGTGAATCAGAAGAAGTAGAAGAAGGAGAAGGAGAAGGTGAAGTAAGGAGGGTGAAGCAGAAGAAGCAGAAGAAGGAGAAGGAGAAGGTGAAGTCTGGAGGGTGAAGCAGAAGAAGCAGAAGAAGGAGAAGGAGGAGGTGAAGTCTGGAGGGTGAATCAGAAGAAGCAGAAGAAGGAGAAGGAGAAGGTGAAGTCTGGAGGGTGAATCAGAAGAAGTTGAAGAAGGAGAAGGAGAAGGTGTAGTCTGGAGGGTGAATCAGAAGAAGTAGAAGAAGGAGAAGGAGAAGGTGAAGTCTGGAGGGTGAATCAGAAGAAGCAGAATAAGGAGAAGGAGAAGGTGAAGTCTGGAGGGTGAATCAGAAGAAGCAGAAGAAGGAGAAGGAGAAGGTGAAGTCTGGAGGGTGAATCAGAAGAAGTAGAAGAAGGAGAAGGAGAAGGTGAAGTCTGGAGGGTGAAGCGGAAGAAGTAGAAGAAGGAGAAGGAGAAGGTGAAGTCAGGAGGGTGAATCAGAAGAAGTAGAAGAAGGAGAAGGAGAAGGTGAAGTCAGGAGGGTGAATCAGAAGAAGCAGAAGAAGGAGAAGGAGAAGGTGAAGTCTGGAGGGTGAATCAGAAGAATCAGACGAAGGAGAAGGAGAAGGTGAAGTCTGGAGGGTGAATCAGAAGAAGCAGAAGAAAGAGAAGGAGAAGGTGAAGTCTGGAGGGTGAAGCAGAAGAAGCAGAAGAAGGAGAAGGAGAAGGTGAAGACTGGAGTGTAAATCAGAAGAAGTAGAAGAAGGAGAAGGAGAAGGTGAAGTCTGGAGGGTGTATCAGAAGAAGTAGAATAAGGAGAAGGGGAAGGTGAAGTCTGGAGGGTGAATCAGAAGAAGCAGAAGAAGGAGAAGTAGAAGATGAAGTCTGGAGCGTGAATCAGAAGAAGCAGAAGAAGGAGAAGGAGAAGATGAAGTCTGGAGGGTGAATCAGAAGAAGTAGAAGAAGGAGAAGGAGAAGGTTGAGGTCTGGAGGGTGAATCACAAGAAGCAGAAGAAGGAGAAGGAGAAGGTGAAGTCTGGAGGGTGAATCAGAAGAAGCAGAAGAAGGAGAAGGAGAAGGTGAAGTCTGGAGGGTGAATCAGAAGAAGCAGAAGAAGGAGAAGGAGAAGGTGAAGTCAGGAGGGTGAATCAGAAGAAGCAGAAGAAGGAGAAGGAGAAGGTGAAGTTAGGAGGGTGAATCAGAAGAAGCAGAAGAAGGAGAAGGAGAAGGTGAAGTCAGGGGGGTGAAGCAGAAGAAGTAGAAGAAGGAGAAGGAGAAGGTGAAGTCAGGAGGGTGATGCAGAAGAAGTAGAAGAAGGAGAAGGAGAAGGTGAATCAGGGGGGTGAAGCAGAAGAAGTAGAAGAAGGAGAAGGAGAAGGTGAAGTCTGGAGGGTGAATCAGAAGAAGTAGAAGAAGGAGAAGGAGAAGGTGAAGTCTGGAGGGTGAAGCGGAAGAAGTAGAAGAAGGAGAAGGAGAAGGTGAAGTCAGGAGGGTGAATCAGAAGAAGTAGAAGAAGGAGAAGGAGAAGGTGAAGTCAGGAGGGTGAATCAGAAGAAGCAGAAGAAAGAGAAGGAGAAGGTGAAGTCTGGAGGGTGAAGCAGAAGAAGCAGAAGAAGGAGAAGGAGAAGGTGAAGACTGGAGTGTGAATCAGAAAAAGAAGAAGAAGGAGAAGGAGAAGGTGAAGTCTGGAGGGTGTATCAGAAGAAGTAGAAGAAGGAGAAGGAGAAGGTTGAGGTCTGGAGGGTGAATCAGAAGAAGCAGAATAAGGAGAAGGGGAAGGTGAAGTCTGGAGGGTGAATCAGAAGAAGCAGAAGAAGGAGAAGTAGAAGATGAAGTCTGGAGCGTGAATCAGAAGAAGCAGAAGAAGGAGAAGGAGAAGATGAAGTCTGGAGGGTGAATCAGAAGAAGTAGAAGAAGGAGAAGGAGAAGGTTGAGGTCTGGAGGGTGAATCAGAAGAAGCAGAAGAAGGAGAAGGAGAAGGTGAAGTCTGGAGGGTGAATCAGAAGAAGCAGAAGAAGGAGAAGGAGAAGGTGAAGTCTGGAGGGTGAATCAGAAGAAGCAGAAGAAGGAGAAGGAGAAGGTGAAGTCAGGAGGGTGAATCAGAAGAAGCAGAAGAAGGAGAAGGAGAAGGTGAAGTTAGGAGGGTGAATCAGAAGAAGCAGAAGAAGGAGAAGGAGAAGGTGAAGTCAGGGGGGTGAAGCAGAAGAAGTAGAAGAAGGAGAAGGAGAAGGTGAAGTCAGGAGGGTGATGCAGAAGAAGCAGAAGAAGGAGAAGGAGAAGGTGAAGTCAGGAGGGTGAAGCAGAAGAAGCAGCAGAAGGAGATGGAGACGGTGAAGTCTGGAGGGCGCAGCAGAAGAAGCAGAAGAAGGAGAAGGAGAAGGTGAAGTCCTAAGGGTGAAGCAGAAGAACCAGAAGAAGGAGAAGGAGAAGGTGAAGTCTGGAGGGTGAATCAGAAGAAGTAGAAGAAGGAGAAGGAGAAGGTGAAGTCAGGAGGGTGAAGCAGAAGAAGCAGAAGAAGGAGAAGGAGAAGGTGAAGCCTGGAGGGCTAAGCAGAAGAAGCAGAAGAAGGAGAAGGAGAAGGTGAAGTCTGGAGGGTGAAGCAGAAGAAGCAGAAGAAGGAGAAGGAGAAGGTGAAGTCTGGAGGGTGAATCAGAAGAAGTAGAAGAAGGAGAAGGAGAAGGTGAAGTAAGGAGGGTGAAGCAGAAGAAGCAGAAGAAGGAGAAGGAGAAGGTGAAGTCTGGAGGGTGAAGCAGAAGATGCAGAAGAAGGAGAAGGAGAAGGTGAAGTCAGGAGGGTGTATCAGAAGAAGTAGAAGAAGGAAAAGGAGAAGGTGAAGTCTGGAGGGTGAATCAGAAGAAGTAGAAGAAGGAGAAGGAGAAGGTGAAGTCTGGCGGGTGAATCAGAAGAAGTGGAAGAAGGAGAAGGAGAAGGTGAAGTCTGGAGGGTGAATCAGAAGAAGCAGAAGAAGGAGAAGGAGAAGGTGAAGTCTGGAGGGAGAAGCAGAAGAAGTAGAAGAAGGAGAAGGAGAAGGTGAAGTCTGGAGGGTGAATCAGAAGAAGTAGAAGAAGGAGAAGGAGAAGGTGAAGTCTGGAGGGTGAATCAGAAGAAGTAGAAGAAGGAGAAGGAGAAGGTTAAGTCTGGAGGGTGAATCAGAAGAAGCAGAAGAAGGAGAATGAGAAGGTGAAGTCTGGAGGGTGAATCAGAAGAAGCAGACGAAGGAGAAGGAGAAGGTGAAGTCTGGAGGGTGAATCAGAAGAAGCAGAAGAAGGAGCAGGAGAAGGTGAAGTCTGGAGGGTGAATCAGAAGTAGTAGAAGAAGGAGAAGGTGAAGTCTGGAGGGTGAATCAGAAGAAGCAGAAGAAGGAGAAGGAGAAGGTGAAGTCCTAAGGGTGAATCAGAAGAAGCAGAAGAAGGAGAAGGAGAAGGTGAATTCTGGAGGGTGAATCAGAAGAAGTAGAAGAAGGAGAAGGAGAAGATGAAGTCTGGAGGGTGAATCAGAAGAAGCAGAAGAAGGAGAAGGAGAAGGTGAAGTCTGGAGGGTGAATCAGAAGAAGCAGAAGAAGGAGAAGGAGAAGATGAAGTCTGGCGGGTGAATCAGAAGAAGTAGAAGAAGGAGAAGGAGAAGGTGAAGTCTGGAGGGTGAATCAGAAGAAGCAGAAGAAGGAGAAGGAGAAGGTGAAGTTTGGAGGGTGAATCAGAAGAAGCAGAAGAAGGAGAAGGAGAAGGTGAAGTCTGGAGGGTGAATCAGAAGAAGCAGAATAAGGAGAAGGAGAAGGTGAAGTCTGGAGGGTGAATCAGAAGAAGCAGAAGAAGGAGAAGGAGAAGGTGAAGTCTGGAGGTTGAATCAGAAGAAGTAGAAGAAGGAGAAGGAGAAGGTGAAGTCTGGAGGGTGAAGCAGAAGAAGTAGAAGAAGGAGTAGGAGAAGGTGAAGTCAGGAGGGTGAATCAGAAGAAGTAGAAGAAGGAGAAGGAGAAGGTGAAGTCAGGAGGGTGAATCAGAAGAAGCAGAAGAAGGAGAAGGAGAAGGTGAAGTCTGGAGGGTGAATCAGAAGAACCAGAAGAAGGAGAAGGAGATGGTGAAGTCTAGAGGGTGAATCAGAAGAAGCAGAAGAAAGAGAAGGAGAAGGTGAAGTCTGGAGGGTGAAGCAGAAGAAGCAGAAGAAGGAGAAGGAGAAGGTGA
Organism: Somniosus microcephalus; assembly: GCF_052327205.1. NCBI lineage: Eukaryota > Metazoa > Chordata > Chondrichthyes > Squaliformes > Somniosidae > Somniosus > Somniosus microcephalus. The sequence continues at coordinate 248,867 of NW_028225431.1, read as the reverse complement.
AGACTGGAGGGTGAATCAGAAGAAGTAAAAGAAGGAGAAGGAGAAGGTGAAGTCTGGAGGGTGAATCAGAAGAAGTAGAAGAAGGAGAAGGAGAAGGTGAAGTCTGGAGGGTGAATCAGAAGATGCAGAAGAAGGAGAAGGAGAAGGTGAAGTCTGGAGGGTGAATCAGAAGAAGCAGAAGAAGGAGAAGGAGAAGATGAAGTCTGGAGGGTGAATCAGAAGAAGTAGAAGAAGGAGAAGGAGAAGGTGAGGTCTGGAGGGTGAATCAGAAGAAGCAGAAGAAGGAGAAGGAGAAGATGAAGTCTGGAGGGTGAATCAGAAGAAGCAGAAGAAGGAGAAGGAGAAGGTGAAGTCTGGAGGGTGAATCAGAAGAAGTAGAAGAAGGAGAAGGAGAAGGTGTAGTCTGGAGGGTGAATCAGAGGAAGTAGAAGAAGGAGAAGGAGAAGGTGAAGTAAGGAGGGTGAAGCAGAAGAAACAGAAGAAGGAGAAGGAGAAGGTGAAGTCTGGAGGGTGAAGCAGAAGAAGCAGAAGAAGGAGAAGGAGGAGGTGAAGTCTGGAGGGTGAATCAGAAGAAGCAGAAGAAGGAGAAGGAGAAGGTGAAGTCTGGAGGGTGAATCAGAAGAAGTTGAAGAAGGAGAAGGAGAAGGTGTAGTCTGGAGGGTGAATCAGAAGAAGTAGAAGAAGGAGAAGGAGAAGGTGAAGTCTGGAGGGTGAATCAGAAGAAGCAGAATAAGGAGAAGGAGAAGGTGAAGTCTGGAGGGTGAATCAGAAGAAGCAGAAGAAGGAGAAGGAGAAGGTGAAGTCTGGAGGGTGAATCAGAAGAAGTAGAAGAAGGAGAAGGAGAAGGTGAAGTCTGGAGGGTGAAGCGGAAGAAGTAGAAGAAGGAGAAGGAGAAGGTGAAGTCAGGAGGGTGAATCAGAAGAAGTAGAAGAAGGAGAAGGAGAAGGTGAAGTCAGGAGGGTGAATCAGAAGAAGTAGAAGAAGGAGAAGGAGAAGGTGAAGTCAGGAGGGTGAATCAGAAGAAGCAGAAGAAGGAGAAGGAGAAGGTGAAGTCTGGAGGGTGAATCAGAAGAAGTAGAAGAAGGAGAAGGAGAAGGTGAAGTCTGGAGGGTGAAGCAGAAGAAGCAGAAGAAGGAGAAGGAGAAGGTGAAGTCTGGAGGGTGAATCAGAAGAAGTAGAAGAAGGAGAAGGAGAAGGTGAAGTAAGGAGGGTGAAGCAGAAGAAGCAGAAGAAGGAGAAGGAGAAGGTGAAGTCTGGAGGGTGAAGCAGAAGAAGCAGAAGAAGGAGAAGGAGAAGGTGAAGTCAGGAGGGTGTATCAGAAGAAGTAGAAGAAGGAAAAGGAGAAGGTGAAGTCTGGAGGGTGAATCAGAAGAAGTAGAAGAAGGAGAAGGAGAAGGTGAAGTCTGGCGGGTGAATCAGAAGAAGTGGAAGAAGGAGAAGGAGAAGGTGAAGTCTGGAGGGTGAATCAGAAGAAGCAGAAGAAGGAGAAGGAGAAGGTGAAGTCTGGAGGGAGAAGCAGAAGAAGTAGAAGAAGGAGAAGGAGAAGGTGAAGTCTGGAGGGTGAATCAGAAGAAGTAGAAGAAGGAGAAGGAGAAGGTGAAGTCTGGAGGGTGAATCAGAAGAAGTAGAAGAAGGAGAAGGAGAAGGTTAAGTCTGGAGGGTGAATCAGAAGAAGCAGAAGAAGGAGAATGAGAAGGTGAAGTCTGGAGGGTGAATCAGAAGAAGCAGACGAAGGAGAAGGAGAAGGTGAAGTCTGGAGGGTGAATCAGAAGAAGCAGAAGAAGGAGCAGGAGAAGGTGAAGTCTGGAGGGTGAATCAGAAGTAGTAGAAGAAGGAGAAGGTGAAGTCTGGAGGGTGAATCAGAAGAAGCAGAAGAAGGAGAAGGAGAAGGTGAAGTCCTAAGGGTGAATCAGAAGAAGCAGAAGAAGGAGAAGGAGAAGGTGAATTCTGGAGGGTGAATCAGAAGAAGTAGAAGAAGGAGAAGGAGAAGATGAAGTCTGGAGGGTGAATCAGAAGAAGCAGAAGAAGGAGAAGGAGAAGGTGAAGTCTGGAGGGTGAATCAGAAGAAGCAGAAGAAGGAGAAGGAGAAGATGAAGTCTGGCGGGTGAATCAGAAGAAGTAGAAGAAGGAGAAGGAGAAGGTGAAGTCTGGAGGGTGAATCAGAAGAAGCAGAAGAAGGAGAAGGAGAAGGTGAAGTTTGGAGGGTGAATCAGAAGAAGCAGAAGAAGGAGAAGGAGAAGGTGAAGTCTGGAGGGTGAATCAGAAGAAGCAGAATAAGGAGAAGGAGAAGGTGAAGTCTGGAGGGTGAATCAGAAGAAGCAGAAGAAGGAGAAGGAGAAGGTGAAGTCTGGAGGGTGAATCAGAAGAAGTAGAAGAAGGAGAAGGAGAAGGTGAAGTCTGGAGGGTGAAGCAGAAGAAGTAGAAGAAGGAGTAGGAGAAGGTGAAGTCAGGAGGGTGAATCAGAAGAAGTAGAAGAAGGAGAAGGAGAAGGTGAAGTCAGGAGGGTGAATCAGAAGAAGCAGAAGAAGGAGAAGGAGAAGGTGAAGTCTGGAGGGTGAATCAGAAGAACCAGAAGAAGGAGAAGGAGATGGTGAAGTCTAGAGGGTGAATCAGAAGAAGCAGAAGAAAGAGAAGGAGAAGGTGAAGTCTGGAGGGTGAAGCAGAAGAAGCAGAAGAAGGAGAAGGAGAAGGTGAAGACTGGAGGGTGAATCAGAAGAAGTAAAAGAAGGAGAAGGAGAAGGTGAAGTCTGGAGGGTGAATCAGAAGAAGTAGAAGAAGGAGAAGGAGAAGGTGAAGTCTGGAGGGTGAATCAGAAGATGCAGAAGAAGGAGAAGGAGAAGGTGAAGTCTGGAGGGTGAATCAGAAGAAGCAGAAGAAGGAGAAGGAGAAGATGAAGTCTGGAGGGTGAATCAGAAGAAGTAGAAGAAGGAGAAGGAGAAGGTGAGGTCTGGAGGGTGAATCAGAAGAAGCAGAAGAAGGAGAAGGAGAAGATGAAGTCTGGAGGGTGAATCAGAAGAAGCAGAAGAAGGAGAAGGAGAAGGTGAAGTCTGGAGGGTGAATCAGAAGAAGTAGAAGAAGGAGAAGGAGAAGGTGTAGTCTGGAGGGTGAATCAGAGGAAGTAGAAGAAGGAGAAGGAGAAGGTGAAGTAAGGAGGGTGAAGCAGAAGAAACAGAAGAAGGAGAAGGAGAAGGTGAAGTCTGGAGGGTGAAGCAGAAGAAGCAGAAGAAGGAGAAGGAGTAGGTGAAGTCTGGAGGGTGAATCAGAAGAAGCAGAAGAAGGAGAAGGAGAAGGTGAAGTCTGGAGGGTGAATCAGAAGAAGTTGAAGAAGGAGAAGGAGAAGGTGTAGTCTGGAGGGTGAATCAGAAGAAGTAGAAGAAGGAGAAGGAGAAGGTGAAGTCTGGAGGGTGAATCAGAAGAAGCAGAATAAGGAGAAGGAGAAGGTGAAGTCTGGAGGGTGAATCAGAAGAAGCAGAAGAAGGAGAAGGAGAAGGTGAAGTCTGGAGGGTGAATCAGAAGAAGTAGAAGAAGGAGAAGGAGAAGGTGAAGTCTGGAGGGTGAAGCGGAAGAAGTAGAAGAAGGAGAAGGAGAAGGTGAAGTCAGGAGGGTGAATCAGAAGAAGTAGAAGAAGGAGAAGGAGAAGGTGAAGTCAGGAGGGTGAATAAGAAGAAGCAGAAGAAGGAGAAGGAGAAGGTGAAGTCTGGAGGGTGAATCAGAAGAATCAGACGAAGGAGAAGGAGAAGGTGAAGTCTGGAGGGTGAATCAGAAGAAGCAGAAGAAAGAGAAGGAGAAGGTGAAGTCTGGAGGGTGAAGCAGAAGAAGCAGCAGTAGGAGAAGGAGAAGGTGAAGACTGGAGTGTGAATCAGAAGAAGTAGAAGAAGGAGAAGGAGAAGGTGAAGTCTGGAGGGTGTATCAGAAGAAGTAGAATAAGGAGAAGGGGAAGGTGAAGTCTGGAGGGTGAATCAGAAGAAGCAGAAGAAGGAGAAGTTGAATATGAAGTCTGGAGCGTGAATCAGAAGAAGCAGAAGAAGGAGAAGGAGAAGATGAAGTCTGGAGGGTGAATCAGAAGATGCAGAAGAAGGAGAAGGAGAAGGTGAAGTCTGGAGGGTGAATCAGAAGAAGCAGAAGAAGGAGAAGGAGAAGATGAAGTCTGGAGGGTGAATCAGAAGAAGTAGAAGAAGGAGAAGGAGAAGGTGAGGTCTGGAGGGTGAATCAGAAGAAGCAGAAGAAGGAGAAGGAGAAGATGAAGTCTGGAGGGTGAATCAGAAGAAGCAGAAGAAGGAGAAGGAGAAGGTGAAGTCTGGAGGGTGAATCAGAAGAACTAGAAGAAGGAGAAGGAGAAGGTGTAGTCTGGAGGATGAATCAGAAGAAGTAGAAGGAGGAGAAGGAGAAGGTGAAGTCTGGAGGGTGAATCAGAAGAAGCAGAATAAGGAGAAGGAGAAGGTGAAGTCTGGAGGGTGAATCAGAAGAAGCAGAAGAAGGAGAAGGAGAAGGTGAAGTCTGGAGGGTGAATCAGAAGAAGTAGAAGAAGGAGAAGGAGAAGGTGAGGTCTGGAGGGTGAAGCAGAAGAAGTAGAAGAAGGAGAAGGAGAAGGTGAAGTCTGGAGGGTGAATCAGAAGAAGTAGAAGAAGGAGAAGGAGAAGGTGAAGTCTGGAGGGTGAAGCAGAAGAAGTAGAAGAAGGAGAAGGAGAAGGTGAAGTCAAGAGGGTGAATCAGAAGAAGTAGAAGAAGGAGAAGGAGAAGGTGAAGTCAGGAGGGTGAATCAGAAGAAGCAGAAGAAGGAGAAGGAGAAGGTGAAGTCTGGAGGGTGAATCAGAAGAACCAGAAGAAGGAGAAGGAGATGGTGAAGTCTAGAGGGTGAATCAGAAGAAGCAGAAGAAAGAGAAGGAGAAGGTGAAGTCTGGAGGGTGAAGCAGAAGAAGCAGAAGAAGGAGAAGGAGAAGGTGAAGACTGGAGGGTGAATCAGAAGAAGTAAAAGAAGGAGAAGGAGAAGGTGATGTCTGGAGGGTGAATCAGAAGAAGCAGAAGAAGGAGAAGGAGAAGGTGAAGTCTGGAGGGTGAATCAGAAGAAGTAGAAGAAGGAGAAGGAGAAGGTGAAGTCTGGAGGGTGAAGCGGAAGAAGTAGAAGAAGGAGAAGGAGAAGGTGAAGTCAGGAGGGTGAATCAGAAGAAGTAGAAGAAGGAGAAGGAGAAGGTGAAGTCAGGAGGGTGAATAAGAAGAAGCAGAAGAAGGAGAAGGAGAAGGTGAAGTCTGGAGGGTGAATCAGAAGAATCAGACGAAGGAGAAGGAGAAGGTGAAGTCTGGAGGGTGAATCAGAAGAAGCAGAAGAAAGAGAAGGAGAAGGTGAAGTCTGGAGGGTGAAGCAGAAGAAGCAGCAGTAGGAGAAGGAGAAGGTGAAGACTGGAGTGTGAATCAGAAGAAGTAGAAGAAGGAGAAGGAGAAGGTGAAGTCTGGAGGGTGTATCAGAAGAAGTAGAATAAGGAGAAGGGGAAGGTGAAGTCTGGAGGGTGAATCAGAAGAAGCAGAAGAAGGAGAAGTTGAAGATGAAGTCTGGAGCGTGAATCAGAAGAAGCAGAAGAAGGAGAAGGAGAAGATGAAGTCTGGAGGGTGAATCAGAAGATGCAGAAGAAGGAGAAGGAGAAGGTGAAGTCTGGAGGGTGAATCAGAAGAAGCAGAAGAAGGAGAAGGAGAAGATGAAGTCTGGAGGGTGAATCAGAAGAAGTAGAAGAAGGAGAAGGAGAAGGTGAGGTCTGGAGGGTGAATCAGAAGAAGCAGAAGAAGGAGAAGGAGAAGATGAAGTCTGGAGGGTGAATCAGAAGAAGCAGAAGAAGGAGAAGGAGAAGGTGAAGTCTGGAGGGTGAATCAGAAGAAGTAGAAGAAGGAGAAGGAGAAGGTGTAGTCTGGAGGATGAATCAGAAGAAGTAGAAGAAGGAGAAGGAGAAGGTGAAGTCTGGAGGGTGAATCAGAAGAAGCAGAATAAGGAGAAGGAGAAGGTGAAGTCTGGAGGGTGAATCAGAAGAAGCAGAAGAAGGAGAAGGAGAAGGTGAAGTCTGGAGGGTGAATCAGAAGAAGTAGAAGAAGGAGAAGGAGAAGGTGAAGTCTGGAGGGTGAAGCAGAAGAAGTAGAAAAAGGAGAAGGAGAAGGTGAAGTCTGGAGGGTGAATCAGAAGAAGTAGAAGAAGGAGAAGGAGAAGGTGAAGTCTGGAGGGTGAAGCAGAAGAAGTAGAAGAAGGAGAAGGAGAAGGTGAAGTCAGGAGGGTGAATCAGAAGAAGTAGAAGAAGGAGAAGGAGAAGGTGAAGTCAGGAGGGTGAATCAGAAGAAGCAGAAGAAGGAGAAGGAGAAGGTGAAGTCTGGAGGGTGAATCAGAAGAACCAGAAGAAGGAGAAGGAGATGGTGAAGTCTAGAGGGTGAATCAGAAGAAGCAGAAGAAAGAGAAGGAGAAGGTGAAGTCTGGAGGGTGAAGCAGAAGAAGCAGAAGAAGGAGAAGGAGAAGGTGAAAACTGGAGGGTGAATCAGAAGAAGTAAAAGAAGGAGAAGGAGAAGGTGAAGTCTGGAGGGTGAATCAGAAGAAGTAGAAGAAGGAGAAGGAGAAGGTGAAGTCTGGAGGGTGAATCAGAAGATGCAGAAGAAGGAGAAGGAGAAGGTGAAGTCTGGAGGGTGAATCAGAAGAAGCAGAAGAAGGAGAAGGAGAAGATGAAGTCTGGAGGGTGAATCAGAAGAAGTAGAAGAAGGAGAAGGAGAAGGTGAGGTCTGGAGGGTGAATCAGAAGAAGCAGAAGAAGGAGAAGGAGAAGATGAAGTCTGGAGGGTGAATCAGAAGAAGCAGAAGAAGGAGAAGGAGAAGGTGAAGTCTGGAGGGTGAATCAGAAGAAGTAGAAGAAGGAGAAGGAGAAGGTGTAGTCTGGAGGATGAATCAGAAGAAGTAGAAGAAGGAGAAGGAGAAGGTGAAGTCTGGAGGGTGAATCAGAAGAAGCAGAATAAGGAGAAGGAGAAGGTGAAGTCTGGAGGGCGAAGCAGAGGAAGCAGAAGAAGGAGAAGGAGAAGGTGAAGTCTGGAGGGTGAATCAGAAGAAGTAGAAGAAGGAGAAGGAGAAGGTGAAGTCTGGAGGGTGAAGCAGAAGAAGTAGAAGAAGGAGAAGGAGAATGTGAAGTCTGGAGGGCGAAGCAGAGGAAGCAGAAGAAGGAGAAGGAGAAGGTGAAGTCTGGAGGGTGAATCAGAGGAAGTAGAAGAAGGAGAAGGAGAAGGTGAAGTAAGGAGTGTGAAGCAGAAGAAACAGAAGAAGGAGAAGGAGAAGGTGAAGTCTGGAGGGTGAAGCAGAAGAAGCAGAAGAAGGAGAAGGAGGAGGTGAAGTCTGGAGGGTGAATCAGAAGAAGCAGAAGAAGGAGAAGGAGAAGGTGAAGTCTGGAGGGTGAATCAGAAGAAGTTGAAGAAGGAGAAGGAGAAGGTGTAGTCTGGAGGGTGAATCAGAAGAAGTAGAAGAAGGAGAAGGAGAAGGTGAAGTCTGGAGGGTGAATCAGAAGAAGCAGAATAAGGAGAAGGAGAAGGTGAAGTCTGGAGGGTGAATCAGAAGAAGCAGAAGAAGGAGAAGGAGAAGGTGAAGTCTGGAGGGTGAATCAGAAGAAGTAGAAGAAGGAGAAGGAGAAGGTGAAGTCTGGAGGGTGAAGCGGAAGAAGTAGAAGAAGGAGAAGGAGAAGGTGAAGTCAGGAGGGTGAATCAGAAGAAGTAGAAGAAGGAGAAGGAGAAGGTGAAGTCAGGAGGGTGAATAAGAAGAAGCAGAAGAAGGAGAAGGAGAAGGTGAAGTCTGGAGGGTGAATCAGAAGAATCAGACGAAGGAGAAGGAGAAGGTGAAGTCTGGAGGGTGAATCAGAAGAAGCAGAAGAAAGAGAAGGAGAAGGTGAAGTCTGGAGGGTGAAGCAGAAGAAGCAGCAGTAGGAGAAGGAGAAGGTGAAGACTGGAGTGTGAATCAGAAGAAGTAGAAGAAGGAGAAGGAGAAGGTGAAGTCTGGAGGGTGTATCAGAAGAAGTAGAATAAGGAGAAGGGGAAGGTGAAGTCTGGAGGGTGAATCAGAAGAAGCAGAAGAAGGAGAAGTTGAAGATGAAGTCTGGAGCGTGAATCAGAAGAAGCAGAAGAAGGAGAAGGAGAAGATGAAGTCTGGAGGGTGAATCAGAAGATGCAGAAGAAGGAGAAGGAGAAGGTGAAGTCTGGAGGGTGAATCAGAAGAAGCAGAAGAAGGAGAAGGAGAAGATGAAGTCTGGAGGGTGAATCAGAAGAAGTAGAAGAAGGAGAAGGAGAAGGTGAGGTCTGGAGGGTGAATCAGAAGAAGCAGAAGAAGGAGAAGGAGAAGATGAAGTCTGGAGGGTGAATCAGAAGAAGCAGAAGAAGGAGAAGGAGAAGGTGAAGTCTGGAGGGTGAATCAGAAGAAGTAGAAGAAGGAGAAGGAGAAGGTGTAGTCTGGAGGATGAATCAGAAGAAGTAGAAGAAGGAGAAGGAGAAGGTGAAGTCTGGAGGGTGAATCAGAAGAAGCAGAATAAGGAGAAGGAGAAGGTGAAGTCTGGAGGGTGAATCAGAAGAAGCAGAAGAAGGAGAAGGAGAAGGTGAAGTCTGGAGGGTGAAGCAGAAGAAGCAGAAGAAGGAGAAGGAGAAGGTGAAGTCTGGAGGGTGAATCAGAAGAAGTAGAAGAAGGAGAAGGAGAAGGTGAAGTAAGGAGGGTGAAGCAGAAGAAGCAGAAGAAGGAGAAGGAGAAGGTGAAGTCTGGAGGGTGAAGCAGAAGAAGCAGAAGAAGGAGAAGGAGGAGGTGAAGTCTGGAGGGTGAATCAGAAGAAGCAGAAGAAGGAGAAGGAGAAGGTGAAGTCTGGAGGGTGAATCAGAAGAAGTTGAAGAAGGAGAAGGAGAAGGTGTAGTCTGGAGGGTGAATCAGAAGAAGTAGAAGAAGGAGAAGGAGAATGTGAAGTCTGGAGGGTGAATCAGAAGAAGCAGAATAAGGAGAAGGAGAAGGTGAAGTCTGAAGGGTGAATCAGAAGAAGCAGAAGAAGGAGAAGGAGAAGGTGAATTCTGGAGGGTGAATCAGAAGAAGTAGAAGAAGGAGAAGGAGAAGGTGAAGTCTGGAGGGTGAAGCGGAAGAAGTAGAAGAAGGAGAAGGAGAAGGTGAAGTCAGGAGGGTGAATCAGAAGAAGTAGAAGAAGGAGAAGGAGAAGGTGAAGTCTGGAGGGTGAATCAGAAGAAGTAGAAGAAGGAGAAGGAGAAGGTGTAGTCTGGAGGATGAATCAGAAGAAGTAGAAGAAGGAGAAGGAGAAGGTGAAGTCTGGAGGGTGAATCAGAAGAAGCAGAATAAATAGAAGGAGAAGGTGAAGTCTGGAGGGTGAATCAGAAGAAGCAGAAGAAGGCGAAGGAGAAGGTGAAGTCTGGAGGGTGAATCAGAAGAAGTAGAAGAAGGAGAAGGAGAAGGTGAAGTCTGGAGGGTAAAGCAGAAGAAGTAGAAGAAGGAGAAGGAGAAGGTGTAGTCTGGAGGGTGAATCAGAAGAAGTAGAAGAAGGAGAAGGAGAATGTGAAGTCTGGAGGGTGAATCAGAAGAAGCAGAATAAGGAGAAGGAGAAGGTGAAGTCTGAAGGGTGAATCAGAAGAAGCAGAAGAAGGAGAAGGAGAAGGTGAATTCTGGAGGGTGAATCAGAAGAAGTAGAAGAAGGAGAAGGAGAAGGTGAAGTCTGGAGGGTGAAGCGGAAGAAGTAGAAGAAGGAGAAGGAGAAGGTGAAGTCAGGAGGGTGAATCAGAAGAAGTAGAAGAAGGAGAAGGAGAAGGTGAAGTCTGGAGGGTGAATCAGAAGAAGTAGAAGAAGGAGAAGGAGAAGGTGTAGTCTGGAGGATGAATCAGAAGAAGTAGAAGAAGGAGAAGGAGAAGGTGAAGTCTGGAGGGTGAATCAGAAGAAGCAGAATAAATAGAAGGAGAAGGTGAAGTCTGGAGGGTGAATCAGAAGAAGCAGAAGAAGGCGAAGGAGAAGGTGAAGTCTGGAGGGTGAATCAGAAGAAGTAGAAGAAGGAGAAGGAGAAGGTGAAGTCTGGAGGGTGAAGCAGAAGAAGTAGAAGAAGGAGAAGGAGAATGTGAAGTCTGGAGGGCGAAGCAGAGGAAGCAGAAGAAGGAGAAGGAGAAGGTGAAGTCTGGAGGGTGAATCAGAGGAAGTAGAAGAAGGAGAAGGAGAAGGTGAAGTAAGGAGGGTGAAGCAGAAGAAACAGAAGAAGGAGAAGGAGAAGGTGAAGTCTGGAGGGTGAAGCAGAAGAAGGAGAAGGAGGAGGTGAAGTCTGGAGGGTGAATCAGAAGAAGCAGAAGAAGGAGAAGGAGAAGGTGAAGTCTGGAGGGTGAATCAGAAGAAGTTGAAGAAGGAGAAGGAGAAGGTGTAGTCTGGAGGGTGAATCAGAAGAAGTAGAAGAAGGAGAAGGAGAAGGTGAAGTCTGGAGGGTGAATCAGAAGAAGCAGAATAAGGAGAAGGAGAAGGTGAAGTCTGGAGGGTGAATCAGAAGAAGCAGAAGAAGGAGAAGGAGAAGGTGAAGTCTGGAGGGTGAATCAGAAGAAGTAGAAGAAGGAGAAGGAGAAGGTGAAGTCTGGAGGGTGAAGCGGAAGAAGTAGAAGAAGGAGAAGGAGAAGGTGAAGTCAGGAGGGTGAATCAGAAGAAGTAGAAGAAGGAGAAGGAGAAGGTGAAGTCAGGAGGGTGAATAAGAAGAAGCAGAAGAAGGAGAAGGAGAAGGTGAAGTCTGGAGGGTGAATCAGAAGAATCAGACGAAGGAGAAGGAGAAGGTGAAGTCTGGAGGGTGAATCAGAAGAAGCAGAAGAAAGAGAAGGAGAAGGTGAAGTCTGGAGGGTGAAGCAGAAGAAGCAGCAGTAGGAGAAGGAGAAGGTGAAGACTGGAGTGTGAATCAGAAGAAGTAGAAGAAGGAGAAGGAGAAGGTGAAGTCTGGAGGGTGTATCAGAAGAAGTAGAATAAGGAGAAGGGGAAGGTGAAGTCTGGAGGGTGAATCAGAAGAAGCAGAAGAAGGAGAAGTTGAAGATGAAGTCTGGAGCGTGAATCAGAAGAAGCAGAAGAAGGAGAAGGAGAAGATGAAGTCTGGAGGGTGAATCAGAAGATGCAGAAGAAGGAGAAGGAGAAGGTGAAGTCTGGAGGGTGAATCAGAAGAAGCAGAAGAAGGAGAAGGAGAAGATGAAGTCTGGAGGGTGAATCAGAAGAAGTAGAAGAAGGAGAAGGAGAAGGTGAGGTCAGGAGGGTGAATCAGAAGAAGCAGAAGAAGCAGAAGGAGAAGATGAAGTCTGGAGGGTGAATCAGAAGAAGCAGAAGAAGGAGAATGAGAAGGTGAAGTCTGGAGGGTGAATCAGAAGAAGTAGAAGAAGGAGAAGGAGAAGGTGTAGTCTGGAGGATGAATCAGAAGAAGTAGAAGAAGGAGAAGGAGAAGGTGAAGTCTGGAGGGTGAATCAGAAGAAGCAGAATAAGGAGAAGGAGAAGGTGAAGTCTGGAGGGTGAATCAGAAGAAGCAGAAGAAGGAGAAGGAGAAGGTGAAGTCTGGAGGGTGAATCAGAAGAAGTAGAAGAAGGAGAAGGAGAAGGTGAAGTCTGGAGGGTGAAGCAGAAGAAGTAGAAGAAGGAGAAGGAGAAGGTGAAGTCTGGAGGGCGAAGCAGAGGAAGCAGAAGAAGGAGAAGGAGAAGGTGAAGTCTGGAGGGTGAAGCAGAAGAAGCAGAAGAAGGAGAAGGAGAAGGTGAAGTCTGGAGGGTGAATCAGAAGAAGTAGAAGAAGGAGAAGGAGAAGGTGAAGTAAGGAGGGTGAAGCAGAAGAAGCAGAAGAAGGAGAAGGAGAAGGTGAAGTCTGGAGGGTGAAGCAGAAGAAGCAGAAGAAGGAGAAGGAGGAGGTGAAGTCTGGAGGGTGAATCAGAAGAAGCAGAAGAAGGAGAAGGAGAAGGTGAAGTCTGGAGGGTGAATCAGAAGAAGTTGAAGAAGGAGAAGGAGAAGGTGTAGTCTGGAGGGTGAATCAGAAGAAGTAGAAGAAGGAGAAGGAGAATGTGAAGTCTGGAGGGTGAATCAGAAGAAGCAGAATAAGGAGAAGGAGAAGGTGAAGTCTGAAGGGTGAATCAGAAGAAGCAGAAGAAGGAGAAGGAGAAGGTGAAGTCTGGAGGGGGAATCAGAAGAAGTAGAAGAAGGAGAAGGAGAAGGTGAAGTCTGGAGGGTGAAGCGGAAGAAGTAGAAGAAGGAGAAGGAGAAGGTGAAGTCAGGAGGGTGAATCAGAAGAAGTAGAAGAAGGAGAAGGAGAAGGTGAAGTCAGGAGGGTGAATCAGAAGAAGCAGAAGAAGGAGAAGGAGAAGGTGAAGTCTGGAGGGTGAATCAGAAGAATCAGACGAAGGAGAAGGAGAAGGTGAAGTCTGGAGGGTGAATCAGAAGAAGTAGAAGAAGGAGAAGGAGAAGGTGAAGTCTGGAGGGTGAAGCGGAAGAAGTAGAAGAAGGAGAAGGAGAAGGTGAAGTCTGGAGGGTGAATCAGAAGAAGTTGAAGAAGGAGAAGGAGAAGGTGTAGTCTGGAGGGTGAATCAGAAGAAGTAGAAGAAGGAGAAGGAGAAGGTGAAGTCTGGAGGATGAATCAGAAGAAGCAGAATAAGGAGAAGGAGAAGGTGAAGTCTGGAGGGTGAATCAGAAGAAGCAGAAGAAGGAGAAGGAGAAGGTGAAGTCTGGAGGGTGAATCAGAAGAAGTAGAAGAAGGAGAAGGAGAAGGTGAAGTCTGGAGGGTGAAGCGGAAGAAGTAGAAGAAGGAGAAGGAGAAGGTGAAGTCAGGAGGGTGAATCAGAAGAAGTAGAAGAAGGAGAAGGAGAAGGTGAAGTCAGGAGGGTGAATAAGAAGAAGCAGAAGAAGGAGAAGGAGAAGGTGAAGTCTGGAGGGTGAATCAGAAGAATCAGACGAAGGAGAAGGAGAAGGTGAAGTTTGGAGGGTGAATCAGAAGAAGCAGAAGAAAGAGAAGGAGAAGGTGAAGTCTGGAGGGTGAAGCAGAAGAAGCAGCAGTAGGAGAAGGAGAAGGTGAAGACTGGAGTGTGAATCAGAAGAAGTAGAAGAAGGAGAAGGAGAAGGTGAAGTCTGGAGGGTGTATCAGAAGAAGTAGAATAAGGAGAAGGGGAAGGTGAAGTCTGGAGGGTGAATCAGAAGAAGCAGAAGAAGGAGAAGTTGAAGATGAAGTCTGGAGCGTGAATCAGAAGAAGCAGAAGAAGGAGAAAGAGAAGATGAAGTCTGGAGGGTGAATCAGAAGATGCAGAAGAAGGAGAAGGAGAAGATGAAGTCTGGAGGGTGAATCAGAAGAAGCAGAAGAAGGAGAAGGAGAAGATGAAGTCTGGAGGGTGAATCAGAAGAAGTAGAAGAAGGAGAAGGAGAAGGTGAGGTCTGGAGGGTGAATCAGAAGAAGCAGAAGAAGGAGAAGGAGAAGATGAAGTCTGGAGGGTGAATCAGAAGAAGCAGAAGAAGGAGAAGGAGAAGGTGAAGTCTGGAGGGTGAATCAGAAGAAGTAGAAGAAGGAGAAGGAGAAGGTGTAGTCTGGAGGATGAATCAGAAGAAGTAGAAGAAGGAGAAGGAGAAGGTGAAGTCTGGAGGGTGAATCAGAAGAAGCAGAATAAGGAGAAGGAGAAGGTGAAGTCTGGAGGGTGAATCAGAAGAAGCAGAAGAAGGAGAAGGAGAAGGTGAAGTCTGGAGGGTGAATCAGAAGAAGTAGAAGAAGGAGAAGGAGAAGGTTTTGTCTGGAGGGTGAAGCAGAAGAAGTAGAAGAAGGAGAAGGAGAAGGTGAAGTCTGGAGGGCGAAGCAGAGGAAGCAGAAGAAGGAGAAGGAGAAGGTGAAGTCTGGAGGGTGAAGCAGAAGAAGCAGAAGAAGGAGAAGGAGAAGGTGAAGTCTGGAGGGTGAATCAGAAGAAGTAGAAGAAGGAGAAGGAGAAGGTGAAGTAAGGAGGGTGAAGCAGAAGAAGCAGAAGAAGGAGAAGGAGAAGGTGAAGTCTGGAGGGTGAAGCAGAAGAAGCAGAAGAAGGAGAAGGAGGAGGTGAAGTCTGGAGGGTGAATCAGAAGAAGCAGAAGAAGGAGAAGGAGAAGGTGAAGTCTGGAGGGTGAATCAGAAGAAGTTGAAGAAGGAGAAGGAGAAGGTGTAGTCTGGAGGGTGAATCAGAAGAAGTAGAAGAAGGAGAAGGAGAATGTGAAGTCTGGAGGGTGAATCAGAAGAAGCAGAATAAGGAGAAGGAGAAGGTGAAGTCTGAAGGGTGAATCAGAAGAAGCAGAAGAAGGAGAAGGAGAAGGTGAAGTCTGGAGGGTGAATCAGAAGAAGTAGAAGAAGGAGAAGGAGAAGGTGAAGTCTGGAGGGTGAAGCGGAAGAAGTAGAAGAAGGAGAAGGAGAAGGTGAAGTCAGGAGGGTGAATCAGAAGAAGTAGAAGAAGGAGAAGGAGAAGGTGAAGTCAGGAGGGTGAATCAGAAGAAGCAGAAGAAGGAGAAGGAGAAGGTGAAGTCTGGAGGGTGAATCAGAAGAATCAGACGAAGGAGAAGGAGAAGGTGAAGTCTGGAGGGTGAATCAGAAGAAGCAGAAGAAGGAGAAGGAGAAGGTGAAGACTGGAGTGTGAATCAGAAGAAGTAGAAGAAGGAGAAGGAGAAGGTGAAGTCTGGAGGGTGTATCAGAAGAAGTAGAATAAGGAGAAGGGGAAGGTGAAGTCTGGAGGATGAATCAGAAGAAGCAGAAGAAGGAGAAGTTGAAGATGAAGTCTGGAGCGTGAATCAGAAGAAGCAGAAGAAGGAGAAGGAGAAGATGAAGTCTGGAGGGTGAATCAGAAGAAGTAGAAGAAGGAGAAGGAGAAGGTGAAGTCTGGAGGGTGAATCAGAAGAAGTAAAAGAAGGAGAAGGAGAAGGTGAAGTCTGGAGGGTGAAGCGGAAGAAGTAGAAGAAGGAGAAGGAGAAGGTGAAGTCTGGAGGGTGAATCAGAAGAAGTTGAAGAAGGAGAAGGAGAAGGTGTAGTCTGGAGGGTGAATCAGAAGAAGTAGAAGAAGGAGAAGGAGAAGGTGAAGTCTGGAGGATGAATCAGAAGAAGCAGAATAAGGAGAAGGAGAAGGTGAAGTCTGGAGGGTGAATCAGAAGAAGCAGAAGAAGGAGAAGGAGAAGGTGAAGTCTGGAGGGTGAATCAGAAGAAGTAGAAGAAGGAGAAGGAGAAGGTGAAGTCTGGAGGGTGAAGCGGAAGAAGTAGAAGAAGGAGAAGGAGAAGGTGAAGTCAGGAGGGTGAATCAGAAGAAGTAGAAGAAGGAGAAGGAGAAGGTGAAGTCAGGAGGGTGAATAAGAAGAAGCAGAAGAAGGAGAAGGAGAAGGTGAAGTCTGGAGGGTGAATCAGAAGAATCAGACGAAGGAGAAGGAGAAGGTGAAGTCTGGAGGGTGAATCAGAAGAAGCAGAAGAAAGAGAAGGAGAAGGTGAAGTCTGGAGGGTGAAGCAGAAGAAGCAGCAGTAGGAGAAGGAGAAGGTGAAGACTGGAGTGTGAATCAGAAGAAGTAGAAGAAGGAGAAGGAGAAGGTGAAGTCTGGAGGGTGTATCAGAAGAAGTAGAATAAGGAGAAGGGGAAGGTGAAGTCTGGAGGGTGAATCAGAAGAAGCAGAAGAAGGAGAAGTTGAAGATGAAGTCTGGAGCGTGAATCAGAAGAAGCAGAAGAAGGAGAAAGAGAAGATGAAGTCTGGAGGGTGAATCAGAAGATGCAGAAGAAGGAGAAGGAGAAGATGAAGTCTGGAGGGTGAATCAGAAGAAGCAGAAGAAGGAGAAGGAGAAGATGAAGTCTGGAGGGTGAATCAGAAGAAGTAGAAGAAGGAGAAGGAGAAGGTGAGGTCTGGAGGGTGAATCAGAAGAAGCAGAAGAAGGAGAAGGAGAAGATGAAGTCTGGAGGGTGAATCAGAAGAAGCAGAAGAAGGAGAAGGAGAAGGTGAAGTCTGGAGGGTGAATCAGAAGAAGTAGAAGAAGGAGAAGGAGAAGGTGTAGTCTGGAGGATGAATCAGAAGAAGTAGAAGAAGGAGAAGGAGAAGGTGAAGTCTGGAGGGTGAATCAGAAGAAGCAGAATAAGGAGAAGGAGAAGGTGAAGTCTGGAGGGTGAATCAGAAGAAGCAGAAGAAGGAGAAGGAGAAGGTGAAGTCTGGAGGGTGAATCAGAAGAAGTAGAAGAAGGAGAAGGAGAAGGTTTTGTCTGGAGGGTGAAGCAGAAGAAGTAGAAGAAGGAGAAGGAGAAGGTGAAGTCTGGAGGGCGAAGCAGAGGAAGCAGAAGAAGGAGAAGGAGAAGGTGAAGTCTGGAGGGTGAAGCAGAAGAAGCAGAAGAAGGAGAAGGAGAAGGTGAAGTCTGGAGGGTGAATCAGAAGAAGTAGAAGAAGGAGAAGGAGAAGGTGAAGTAAGGAGGGTGAAGCAGAAGAAGCAGAAGAAGGAGAAGGAGAAGGTGAAGTCTGGAGGGTGAAGCAGAAGAAGCAGAAGAAGGAGAAGGAGGAGGTGAAGTCTGGAGGGTGAATCAGAAGAAGCAGAAGAAGGAGAAGGAGAAGGTGAAGTCTGGAGGGTGAATCAGAAGAAGTTGAAGAAGGAGAAGGAGAAGGTGTAGTCTGGAGGGTGAATCAGAAGAAGTAGAAGAAGGAGAAGGAGAATGTGAAGTCTGGAGGGTGAATCAGAAGAAGCAGAATAAGGAGAAGGAGAAGGTGAAGTCTGAAGGGTGAATCAGAAGAAGCAGAAGAAGGAGAAGGAGAAGGTGAAGTCTGGAGGGTGAATCAGAAGAAGTAGAAGAAGGAGAAGGAGAAGGTGAAGTCTGGAGGGTGAAGCGGAAGAAGTAGAAGAAGGAGAAGGAGAAGGTGAAGTCAGGAGGGTGAATCAGAAGAAGTAGAAGAAGGAGAAGGAGAAGGTGAAGTCAGGAGGGTGAATCAGAAGAAGCAGAAGAAGGAGAAGGAGAAGGTGAAGTCTGGAGGGTGAATCAGAAGAATCAGACGAAGGAGAAGGAGAAGGTGAAGTCTGGAGGGTGAATCAGAAGAAGCAGAAGAAGGAGAAGGAGAAGGTGAAGACTGGAGTGTGAATCAGAAGAAGTAGAAGAAGGAGAAGGAGAAGGTGAAGTCTGGAGGGTGTATCAGAAGAAGTAGAATAAGGAGAAGGGGAAGGTGAAGTCTGGAGGATGAATCAGAAGAAGCAGAAGAAGGAGAAGTTGAAGATGAAGTCTGGAGCGTGAATAAGAAGAAGCAGAAGAAGGAGAAGGAGAAGATGAAGTCTGGAGGGTGAATCAGAAGAAGTAGAAGAAGGAGAAGGAGAAGGTGAGGTCTGGAGGGTGAATCAGAAGAAGCAGAAGAAGGAGAAGGAGAAGGTGAAGTCTGGAGGGTGAATCAGAAGAAGCAGAAGAAGGAGAAGGAGAAGGTGAAGTCTGGAGGGTGAATCAGAAGAAGCAGAAGAAGGAGAAGGAGAAGGTGAAGTCAGGAGGGTGAATCAGAAGAAGCAGAAGAAGGAGAAGGAGAAGGTGAAGTTAGGAGGGTGAATCAGAAGAAGCAGAAGAAGGAGAAGGAGAAGGTGAAGTCAGGGGGGTGAAGCAGAAGAAGTAGAAGAAGGAGAAGGAGAAGGTGAAGTCAGGAGGGTGATGCAGAAGAAGCAGAAAAAGGAGAAGGAGAAGGTGAAGTCAGGAGGATGAAGCAGAAGAAGCAGAAGAAGGAGATGGAGACGGTGAAGTCTGGAGGGCGCAGCAGAAGAAGCAGAAGAAGGAGAAGGAGAAGGTGAAGACCTAAGGGTGAAGCAGAAGAAGCAGAAGAAGGAGAAGGAGAAGGTGAAGTCTGGAGGGCGAAGCAGAAGAAGCAGAAGAAGGAGAAGGAGAAGGTGAAGTCTGGAGGGTGAAGCAGAAGAAGCAGAAGAAGGAGAAGGAGAAGGTGAAGTCTGGAGGGTGAATCAGAAGAAGTAGAAGAAGGAGAAGGAGAAGGTGAAGTAAGGAGGGTGAAGCAGAAGAAGCAGAAGAAGGAGAAGGAGAAGGTGAAGTCTGGAGGGTGAAGCAGAAGAAGCAGAAGAAGGAGAAGGAGAAGGTGAAGTCTGGAGGGTGAAGCAGAAGAAGCAGAAGAAAGAGAAGGAGAAGGTGAAGTCAGGAGGGTGTATCAGAAGAAGTAGAAGAAGGAAAAGGAGAAGGTGAAGTCTGGAGGGTGAATCAGAAGAAGTAGAAGAAGGAGAAGGAGAAGGTGAAGTCTGGAGGGTGAATCAGAAGAAGTGGAAGAAGGAGAAGGAGAAGGTGAAGTCTGGAGGGTGAATCAGAAGAAGCAGAAGAAGGAGAAGGAGAAGGTGAAGTCTGGAGGGAGAAGCAGAAGAAGTAGAAGAAGGAGAAGGAGAAGGTGAAGTCTGGAGGGTGAATCAGAAGAAGTAGAAGAAGGAGAAGGAGAAGGTGAAGTCTGGAGGGTGAATCAGAAGAAGTAGAAGAAGGAGAAGGAGAAGGTTAAGTCTGGAGGGTGAATCAGAAGAAGCAGAAGAAGGAGAATGAGAAGGTGAAGTCTGGAGGGTGAATCAGAAGAAGTAGAAGAAGGAGAAGGAGAAGGTGAAGTCTGGAGGGTGAATCAGAAGAAGTAGAAGAAGGAGAAGGAGAAGATGAAGTCTGGAGGGTGAACCAGAAGAAGCAGAAGAAGGAGAAGGAGAAGGTGAAGTCTGGAGGGTGAATCAGAAGAAGCAGAAGAAGGAGAATGAGAAGGTGAAGTCTGGAGGGTGAATCAGAAGAAGTAGAAGAAGGAGAAGGAGAAGGTGAAGTCTGGAGGGTGAATCAGAAGAAGTAGAAGAAGGAGAAGGAGAAGATGAAGTCTGGAGGGTGAACCAGAAGAAGCAGAAGAAGGAGAAGGAGAAGGTGAAGTCTGGAGGGTGAATCAGAAGAAGCAGAAGAAGGAGAAGGAGAAGATGAAGTCTGGCGGGTGAATCAGAAGAAGTAGAAGAAGGAGAAGGAGAAGGTGAAGTCTGGAGGGTGAATCAGAAGAAGCAGAAGAAGGAGAAGGAGAAGGTGAAGTCTGGAGAGTGAATCAGAAGAAGCAGAAGAAGGAGAAGGAGAAGGTGAAGTCTGGAGGGTGAATCAGAAGAAGCAGAATAAGGAGAAGGAGAAGGTGAAGTCTGGAGGGTGAATCAGAAGAAGCAGAAGAAGGAGAAGGAGAAGGTGAAGTCTGGAGGGTGAATCAGAAGAAGTAGAAGAAGGAGAAGGAGAAGGTGAAGTCTGGAGGGTGAAGCAGAAGAAGTAGAAGAAGGAGAAGGAGAAGGTGAAGTCAGGAGGGTGAATCAGAAGAAGTAGAAGAAGGAGAAGGAGAAGGTGAAGTCAGGATGGTGAATCAGAAGAAGCAGAAAGAAGGAGAAGGAGAAGGTGAAGTCTGGAGGGTGAATCAGAAGAATCAGAAGAAGGAGAAGGAGATGGTGAAGTCTAGAGGGTGAATCAGAAGAAGCAGAAGAAAGAGAAGGAGAAGGTGAAGTCTGGAGGGTGAAGCAGAAGAAGCAGAAGAAGGAGAAGGAGAAGGTGAAGACTGGAGGGTGAATCAGAAGAAGTAGAAGAAGGAGAAGGAGAAGGTGAAGTCTGGAGGGTGAATCAGAAGAAGTAGAAGAAGGAGAAGGAGAAGGTGAAGTCTGGAGGGTGAATCAGAAGATGCAGAAGAAGGAGAATGAGAAGGTGAAGTCTGGAGGGTGAATCAGAAGAAGCAGAAGAAGGAGAAGGAGAAGATGAAGTCTGGAGGTTGAATCAGAAGAAGTAGAAGAAGGAGAATGAGAAGGTGAGGTCTGGAGGGTGAATCAGAAGAAGCAGAAGAAGGAGAAGGAGAAGATGAAGTCTAGAGGGTGAATCAGAAGAAGCAGAAGAAGGAGAAGGAGAAGGTGAAGTCTGGAGGGTGAATCAGAAGAAGTAGAAGAAGGAGAAGGATAAGGTGTAGTCTGGAGGATGAATCAGAAGAAGTAGAAGAAGGAGAAGGAGAAGGTGAAGTCTGGAGGGTGAATCAGAAGAAGCAGAATAAGGAGAAGGAGAAGGTGAAGTCTGGAGGGTGAATCAGAAGAAGCAGAAGAAGGAGAAGGAGAAGGTGATGTCTGGAGGGTGAATCAGAAGAAGTAGAAGAAGGAGGAGAAGGTGAAGTCTGGAGGGTGAAGCAGAAGAAGTAGAAGAAGGAGAAGGAGAAGGTGAAGTCTGGAGGGCGAAGCAGAAGAAGCAGAAGAAGGAGAAGGAGAAGGTGAAGTCTGGAGGGTGAAGCAGAAGAAGCAGAAGAAGGAGAAGGAGAAGGTGAAGTCTGGAGGGTGAATTAGAAGAAGTAGAAGAAGGAGAAGGAGAAGGTGAAGTAAGGAGGGTGAAGCAGAAGAAGCAGAAGAAGGAGAAGGAGAAGGTGAAGTCTGGAGGTTGAAGCAGAAGAAGCAGAAGAAGGAGAAGGAGGAGGTGAAGTCTGGAGGGAGAATCAGAAGAAGCAGAAGAAGGAGAAGGAGAAGGTGAAGTCTGGAGGGTGAATCAGAAGAAGTTGAAGAAGGAGAAGGAGAAGGTGTAGTCTGGAGGGTGAATCAGAAGAAGTAGAAGAAGGAGAAGGAGAAGGTGAAGTCTGGAGGGTGAATCAGAAGAAGCAGAATAAGGAGAAGGAGAAGGTGAAGTCTGGAGGTTGAATCAGAAGAAGCAGAAGAAGGAGAAGGAGAAGGTGAAGTCTGGAGGGTGAATCAGAAGAAGTAGAAGAAGGAGAAGGAGAAGGTGAAGTCTGGAGGGTGAAGCTGAAGAAGTAGAAGAAGGAGAAGGAGAAGGTGAAGTCAGGAGGGTGAATCAGAAGAAGGAGAAGAAGGTGAAGGAGAAGGTGATGTCAGGAGGGTGAATCAGAAGAAGCAGAAGAAGGAGAAGGAGAAGGTGAAGTCTGGAGGGTGAATCAGAAGAATCAGACGAAGGAGAAGGAGAAGGTGAAGTCTGGAGGTTGAATCAGAAGAAGCAGAAGAAAGAGAAGGAGAAGGTGAAGTCTGGAGGGTGAAGCAGAAGAAGCAGAAGAAGGAGAAGGAGAAGGTGAAGACTGGAGTGTGAATCAGAAGAAGTAGAAGAAGGAGAAGGAGAAGGTGAAGTCTGGAGGGTGTATCAGAAGAAGTAGAATAAGGAGAAGGGGAAGGTGAAGTCTGGAGGGTGAATCAGAAGAAGGAGAAGAAGGAGAAGGAGAAGGTGAGGTCTGGAGGGTGAATCAGAAGAAGCAGAAGAAGGAGAAGGAGAAGGTGAAGTCTGGAGGGTGAATCAGAAGAAGCAGAAGAAGGAGAAGGAGAAGGTGAAGTCTGGAGGGTGAATCAGAAGAAGCAGAAGAAGGAGAAGGAGAAGGTGAAGTCAGGAGGGTGAATCAGAAGAAGCAGAAGAAGGAGAAGGAGAAGGTGAAGTTAGGAGGGTGAATCAGAAGAAGCAGAAGAATGAGAAGGAGAAGGTGAAGACAGGGGGGTGAAGCAGAAGAAGTAGAAGAAGGAGAAGGAGAAGGTGAAGTCAGGAGGGTGATGCAGAAGAAGCAGAAGAAGGAGAAGGAGAAGGTGAAGTCAGGAGGGTGAAGCAGAAGAAGCAGAAGAAGGAGATGGAGACGGTGAAGTCTGGAGGGCGCAGCAGAAGAAGCAGAAGAAGGAGAAGGAGAAGGTGAAGTCCTAAGGGTGAAGCAGAAGAACCAGAAGAAGGAGAAGGAGAAGGTGAAGTCTGGAGGGTGAATCAGAAGAAGTAGAAGAAGGAGAAGGAGAAGGTGAAGTCAGGAGGGTGAAGCAGAAGAAGCAGAAGAAGGAGAAGGAGAAGGTGAAGTCTGGAGGGTGAATAAGAAGAAGCAGAAGAAGGAGAAGGAGAAGGTGAAGTCTGGAGGGTGAATCAGAAGAAGCAGAATAAGGAGAAGGAGAAGGTGAAGTCTGGAGGGTGAATCAGAAGAAGCAGAAGGAGGAGAAGGAGAAGATGAAGCCTGGAGGGTGAATCAGAAGAAGTAGAAGAAGGAGAAGGAGAAGGTGAAGTCTGGAGGGTGAAGCAGAAGAAGTAGAAGAAGGAGAAGGAGAAGGTGAAGTCAGGAGGGTGAATCAGAAGAAGTAGAAGAAGGAGAATTAGAAGGTGAAGTCAGGAGGGTGAATCAGAAGAAGCAGAAGAAGGAGAAGGAGAAGGTGAAGTCTGGAGGGTGAATCAGAAGAATCAGAAGAAGGAGAAGGAGATGGTGAAGTCTAGAGGGTGAATCAGAAGAAGCAGAAGAAAGAGAAGGAGAAGGTGAAGTCTGGAGGGTGAAGCAGAAGAAGCAGAAGAAGGAGAAGGAGAAGGTGAAGACTGGAGGGTGAATCAGAAGAAGTAGACGAAGGAGAAGGAGAAGGTGAAGTCTGGAGGGTGAATCAGAAGAAGTAGAAGAAGGAGAAGGAGAAGGTGATGTCTGGAGGGTGAATCAGAAGATGCAGAAGAAGGAGAAGGAGAAGGTGAAGTCTGGAGGGTGAATCAGAAGAAGCAGAAGAAGGAGAAGGAGAAGATGAAGTCTGGAGGGTGAACCAGAAGAAGTAGAAGAAGGAGAAGGAGAAGGTGAGGTCTGGAGGGTGAATCAGAAGAAGCAGAAGAAGGAGAAGGAGAAGATGAAGTCTGGAGGGTGAATCAGAAGAAGCAGAAGAAGGAGAAGGAGAAGGTGAAGTCTGGAGGGTGAATCAGAAGAAGTAGAAGAAGGAGAAGGAGAAGGTGTAGTCTGGAGGATGAATCAGAAGAAGTAGAAGAAGGAGAAGGAGAAGATGAAGTCTGGAGGGTGAATCAGAAGAAGCAGAATAAGGAGAAGGAGAAGGTTAAGTCTGGAGGGTGAATCAGAAGAAGCAGAAGAAGGAGAAGGAGAAGGTGAAGTCTGGAGGGTGAATCAGAAGAAGTAGAAGAAGGAGAAGGAGAAGGTGAAGTCTGGAGGGTGAAGCAGAAGAAGTAGAAGAAGGAGAAGGAGAATGTGAAGTCTGGAGGGCGAAGCAGAAGAAGCAGAAGAAGGAGAAGGAGAAGGTGAAGTCTGGAGGGAGAAGCAGAAGAAGCAGAAGAAGGAGAAGGAGAAGGTGAAGTCTGGAGGGTGAATCAGAAGAAGTAGAAGAAGGAGAAGGAGAAGGTGAAGTAAGGAGGGTGAAGCAGAAGAAGCAGAAGAAGGAGAAGGAGAAGGTGAAGTCTGGAGGGTGAAGCAGAAGAAGCAGAAGAAGTAGAAGGAGGAGGTGAAGTCTGGAGGGTGAATCAGAAGAAGCAGAAGAAGGAGAAGGAGAAGGTGAAGTCTGGAGGGTGAATCAGAAGAAGTTGAAGAAGGAGAAGGAGAAGGTGTAGTCTGGAGGGTGAATCAGAAGAAGTAGAAGAAGGAGAAGGAGAAGATGAAGTCTGGAGGGTGAATCAGAAGAAGCAGAATAAGGAGAAGGAGAAGGTGAAGTCTGGAGGGTGAATCAGAAGAAGCAGAAGAAGGAGAAGGAGAAGGTGAAGTCTGGAGGGTGAATCAGAAGAAGTAGAAGAAGGAGAAGGAGAAGGTGAAGTCTGGAGGGTGAAGCGGAAGAAGTAGAAGAAGGAGAAGGAGAAGGTGAGGTCAGGAGGGTGAATCAGAAGAAGTAGAAGAAGGAGAAGGAGAAGGTGAAGTCAGGAGGTTGAATCAGAAGAAGCAGAAGAAGGAGAAGGAGAAGGTGAAGTCTGGAGGGTGAATCAGAAGAATCAGACGAAGGAGAAGGAGAAGGTGAAGTCTGGAGGGTGAATCAGAAGAAGCAGAAGAAAGAGAAGGAGAAGGCGAAGTCTGGAGGGTGAAGCAGAAGAAGCAGAAGAAGGAGAAGGAGAAGGTGAAGACTGGAGTGTGAATCAGAAGAAGTAGAAGAAGGAGAAGGAGAAGGTGAAGTCTGGAGGGTGTATCAGAAGAGGTAGAATAAGGAGAATGGGAAGGTGAAGTCTGGAGGGTGAATCAGAAGAAGCAGAAGAAGGAGAAGTAGAAGATGAAGTCTGGAGCGTGAATCAGAAGAAGCAGAAGAAGGAGAAGGAGAAGATGAAGTCTGGAGGGTGAATCAGAAGAAGTAGAAGAAGGAGAAGGAGAAGGTGAGGTCTGGAGGGTGAATCAGAAGAAGCAGAAGAAGGAGAAGGAGAAGATGAAGTCTGGAGGGTGAATCAGAAGAAGCAGAGGAAGGAGAAGGAGAAGGTGAAGTCTGGAGGGTGAATCAGTATAAGCAGAAGAAGGAGAAGGAGAAGGTGAAGTCAGGGGGGTGAAGCAGAAGAAGTAGAAGAAGGAGAAGGAGAAGGTGAAGTCAGGAGGGTGATGCAGAAGAAGCAGAAGAAGGAGAAGGAGAAGGTGAAGTCAGGAGGGTGAAGCAGAAGAAGCAGAAGAAGGAGATGGAGACGGTGAAGTCTGGAGGGCGCAGCAGAAGAAGTAGAAGAAGGAGAAGGAGAAGGTGAAGTCCTAAGGGTGAAGCAGAAGAACCAGAAGAAGGAGAAGGAGAAGGTGAAGTCTGGAGGGTGAATCAGAAGAAGTAGAATAAGGAGAAGGAGAAGGTGAAGTCAGGAGGGTGAAGCAGAAGAAGCAGAAGAAGGAGAAGGAGAAGGTGAAGTCTGGAGGGCGAAGCAGAAGAAGCAGAAGAAGGAGAAGGAGAAGGTGAAGTCTGGAGGGTGAAGCAGAAGAAGCAGAAGAAGGAGAAGGAGAAGGTGAAGTCTGGAGGGTGAATCAGAAGAAGTAGAAGAAGGAGAAGGAGAAGGTGAAGTAAGGAGGGTGAAGCAGAAGAAGCAGAAGAAGGAGAAGAAGAAGGTGAAGTCTGGAGGGTGAAGCAGAAGAAGCAGAAGAAGGAGAAGGAGAAGGTGAAGTCTGGAGGGTGAAGCAGAAGAAGCAGAAGAAGGAGAAGGAGAATGTGAAGTCAGGAGGGTGTATCAGAAGAAGTAGAGGAAGGAAAAGGAGAAGGTGAAGTCTGGAGGGTGAATCAGAAGAAGTAGAAGAAGGAGAAGGAGAAGGTGAAGTCTGCAGGGTGAATCAGAAGAAGTGGAAGAAGGAGAAGGAGAAGGTGAAGTCTGGAGGGTGAATCAGAAGAAGCAGAAGAAGGAGAAGGAGAAGGTGAAGTCTGGAGGGAGAAGCAGAAGAAGTAGAAGAAGGAGAAGGAGAAGGTGAAGTCTGGAGGGTGAATCAGAAGAAGTAGAAGAAGGAGAAGGAGAAGGTGAAGTCTGGAGGGTGAATCAGAAGAAGTAGACGAAGGAGAAGGAGAAGGTGAAGTCTGGAGGGTGAATCAGAAGAAGCAGGAGAAGGAGAAGGAGAATGTGAAGTCTGGAGGGTGAATCAGAAGAAGTAGAAGAAGGAGAAGGAGAAGGTGAAGTCTTGAGGGTGAATCAGAAGAAGCAGAAGAAGGAGAAGGAGAAGGTGAAGTCTGGAGGGTGAATCAGAAGACGCAGAAGAAGGAGAAGGAGAAGGTGAAGTCTGGAGGGTGAATCAGAAGAAGTAGAAGAAGGAGAAGGAGAAGGTGAAGTAAGGAGGGTGAAGCAGAAGAAGCAGAAGAAGGAGAAGGAGAAGGTGAAGTCTGGAGGTTGAAGCAGAAGAAGCAGAAGAAGGAGAAGGAGGAGGTGAAGTCTGGAGGGTGAATCAGAAGAAGCAGAAGAAGGAGAAGGAGAAGGTGAAGTCTGGAGGGTGAATCAGAAAAAGTTGAAGAAGGAGAAGGAGAAGGTGTAGTCTGGAGGGTGAATCAGAAGAAGTAGAAGAAGGAGAAGGAGAAGGTGAAGTCTGGAGGGTGAATCAGAAGAAGCAGAATAAGGAGAAGGAGAAGGTGAAGTCTGGAGGTTGAATCAGAAGAAGCAGAAGAAGGAGAAGGAGAAGGTGAAGTCTGGAGGGTGAATCAGAAGAAGTAGAAGAAGGAGAAGGAGAAGGTGAAGTCTGGAGGGTGAAGCGGAAGAAGTACAAGAAGGAGAAGGAGAAGGTGAAGTCAGGAGGGTGAATCAGAAGAAGGAGAAGAAGGTGAAGGAGAAGGTGAAGTCAGGAGGGTGAATCAGAAGAAGCAGAAGAAGGAGAAGGAGAAGGTGAAGTCTGGAGGGTGAATCAGAAGAATCAGACGAAGGAGAAGGAGAAGGTGAAGTCTGGAGGGTGAATCAGAAGAAGCAGAAGAAAGAGAAGGAGAAGGTGAAGTCTGGATGGTGAAGCAGAAGAAGCAGAAGAAGGAGAAGGAGAAGGTGAAGACTGGAGTGTGAATCAGAAGA
Organism: Somniosus microcephalus; assembly: GCF_052327205.1. NCBI lineage: Eukaryota > Metazoa > Chordata > Chondrichthyes > Squaliformes > Somniosidae > Somniosus > Somniosus microcephalus. Next base: position 222,761 of record NW_028225431.1, on the reverse strand, counting down.
AGTAGAAGAAGGAGAAGGAGAAGGTGAAGTCTGGAGGGTGTATCAGAAGAAGTAGAATAAGGAGAAGGGGAAGGTGAAGTCTGGAGGGTGAATCAGAAGAAGCAGAAGAAGGAGAAGTAGAAGATGAAGTCTGGAGCGTGAATCAGAAGAAGCAGAAGAAGGAGAAGGAGAAGATGAAGTCTGGAGGGTGAATCAGAAGAAGGAGAAGAAGGAGAAGGAGAAGGTGAGGTCTGGAGGGTGAATCAGAAGAAGCAGAAGAAGGAGAAGGAGAAGGTGAAGTCTGGAGGGTGAATCAGAAGAAGCAGAAGAAGGAGAAGGAGAAGGTGAAGTCTGGAGGGTGAATCAGAAGAAGCAGAAGAAGGAGAAGGAGAAGGTGAAGTCAGGAGGGTGAATCAGAAGAAGCAGAAGAAGGAGAAGGAGAAGGTGAAGTTAGGAGGGTGAATCAGAAGAAGCAGAAGAAGGAGAAGGAGAAGGTGAAGACAGGGGGGTGAAGCAGAAGAAGTAGAAGAAGGAGAAGGAGAAGGTGAAGTCAGGAGGGTGATGCAGAAGAAGCAGAAGAAGGAGAAGGAGAAGGTGAAGTCAGGAGGGTGAAGCAGAAGAAGCAGAAGAAGGAGATGGAGACGGTGAAGTCTGGAGGGCGCAGCAGAAGAAGCAGAAGAAGGAGAAGGAGAAGGTGAAGTCCTAAGGGTGAAGCAGAAGAACCAGAAGAAGGAGAAGGAGAAGGTGAAGTCTGGAGGGTGAATCAGAAGAAGTAGAAGAAGGAGAAGGAGAAGGTGAAGTCAGGAGGGTGAAGCAGAAGAAGCAGAAGAAGGAGAAGGAGAAGGTGAAGTCTGGAGGGTGAATCAGAAGAAGCAGAAGAAGGAGAAGGAGAAGGTGAAGTCTGGAGGGTGAATCAGAAGAAGCAGAATAAGGAGAAGGAGAAGGTGAAGTCTGGAGGGTGAATCAGAAGAAGCAGAAGAAGGAGAAGGAGAAGGTGAAGTCTGGAGGGTGAATCAGAAGAAGTAGAAGAAGGAGAAGGAGAAGGTGAAGTCTGGAGGGTGAAGCAGAAGAAGTAGAAGAAGGAGAAGGAGAAGGTGAAGTCAGGAGGGTGAATCAGAAGAAGTAGAAGAAGGAGAATTAGAAGGTGAAGTCAGGAGGGTGAATCAGAAGAAGCAGAAGAAGGAGAAGGAGAAGGTGAAGTCTGGAGGGTGAATCAGAAGAATCAGAAGAAGGAGAAGGAGATGGTGAAGTCTAGAGGGTGAATCAGAAGAAGCAGAAGAAAGAGAAGGAGAAGATGAAGTCTGGAGGGTGAAGCAGAAGAAGCAGAAGAAGGAGAAGGAGAAGGTGAAGACTGGAGGGTGAATCAGAAGAAGTAGACGAAGGAGAAGGAGAAGGTGAAGTCTGGAGGGTGAATCAGAAGAAGTAGAAGAAGGAGAAGGAGAAGGTGATGTCTGGAGGGTGAATCAGAAGATGCAGAAGAAGGAGAAGGAGAAGGTGAAGTCTGGAGGGTGAATCAGAAGAAGCAGAAGAAGGAGAAGGAGAAGATGAAGTCTGGAGGGTGAATCAGAAGAAGTAGAAGAAGGAGAAGGAGAAGGTGAGGTCTGGAGGGTGAATCAGAAGAAGCAGAAGAAGGAGAAGGAGAAGATGAAGTCTGGAGGGTGAATCAGAAGAAGCAGAAGAAGGAGAAGGAGAAGGTGAAATCTGGAGGGTGAATCAGAAGAAGTAGAAGAAGGAGAAGGAGAAGGTGTAGTCTGGAGGATGAATCAGAAGAAGTAGAAGAAGGAGAAGGAGAAGGTGAAGTCTGGAGGGTGAATCAGAAGAAGCAGAATAAGGAGAAGGAGAATGTGAAGTCTGGAGGGCGAAGCAGAAGAAGCAGAAGAAGGAGAAGGAGAAGGTGAAGTTTGGAGGGTGAAGCAGAAGAAGCAGTAGAAGGAGAAGGAGAAGGTGAAGTCTGGAGGGTGAATCAGAAGAAGTAGAAGAAGGAGAAGGAGAAGGTGAAGTAAGGAGGGTGAAGCAGAAGAAGCAGAAGAAGGAGAAGGAGAAGGTGAAGTCTGGAGGGTGAAGCAGAAGAAGCAGAAGAAGTAGAAGGAGGAGGTGAAGTCTGGAGGGTGAATCAGAAGAATCAGACGAAGGAGAAGGAGAAGGTGAAGTCTGGAGGGTGAATCAGAAGAAGCAGAAGAAAGAGAAGGAGAAGGTGAAGTCTGGAGGGTGAAGCAGAAGAAGCAGAAGAAGGAGAAGGAGAAGGTGAAGACTGGAGTGTGAATCAGAAGAAGTAGAAGAAGGAGAAGGAGAAGGTGAAGTCTGGAGGGTGTATCAGAAGAGGTAGAATAAGGAGAAGGGGAGGGTGAAGTCTGGAGGGTGAATCAGAAGAAGCAGAAGAAGGAGAAGTAGAAGATGAAGTCTGGAGCGTGAATCAGAAGAAGCAGAAGAAGGAGAAGGAGAAGATGAAGTCTGGAGGGTGAAGCAGAAGAAGCAGAAGAAGGAGATGGAGACGGTGAAGTCTGGAGGGCGCAGCAGAAGAAGTAGAAGAAGGAGAAGGAGAAGGTGAAGTCCTAAGGGTGAAGCAGAAGAACCAGAAGAAGGAGAAGGAGAAGGTGAAGTCTGGAGGGTGAATCAGAAGAAGTAGAATAAGGAGAAGGAGAAGGTGAAGTCAGGAGGGTGAAGCAGAAGAAGCAGAAGAAGGAGAAGGAGAAGGTGAAGTCTGGAGGGCGAAGCAGAAGAAGCAGAAGAAGGAGAAGGAGAAGGTGAAGTCTGGAGGGTGAAGCAGAAGAAGCAGAAGAAGGAGAAGGAGAAGGTGAAGTCTGGAGGGTGAATCAGAAGAAGTAGAAGAAGGAGAAGGAGAAGGTGAAGTAAGGAGGGTGAAGCAGAAGAAGCAGAAGAAGGAGAAGAAGAAGGTGAAGTCTGGAGGGTGAAGCAGAAGAAGCAGAAGAAGGAGAAGGAGAAGGTGAAGTCTGGAGGGTGAAGCAGAAGAAGCAGAAGAAGGAGAAGGAGAATGTGAAGTCAGGAGGGTGTATCAGAAGAAGTAGAGGAAGGAAAAGGAGAAGGTGAAGTCTGGAGGGTGAATCAGAAGAAGTAGAAGAAGGAGAAGGAGAAGGTGAAGTCTGCAGGGTGAATCAGAAGAAGTGGAAGAAGGAGAAGGAGAAGGTGAAGTCTGGAGGGTGAATCAGAAGAAGCAGAAGAAGGAGAAGGAGAAGGTGAAGTCTGGAGGGAGAAGCAGAAGAAGTAGAAGAAGGAGAAGGAGAAGGTGAAGTCTGGAGGGTGAATCAGAAGAAGTAGAAGAAGGAGAAGGAGAAGGTGAAGTCTGGAGGGTGAATCAGAAGAAGTAGACGAAGGAGAAGGAGAAGGTGAAGTCTGGAGGGTGAATCAGAAGAAGCAGGAGAAGGAGAAGGAGAATGTGAAGTCTGGAGGGTGAATCAGAAGAAGTAGAAGAAGGAGAAGGAGAAGGTGAAGTCTTGAGGGTGAATCAGAAGAAGCAGAAGAAGGAGAAGGAGAAGGTGAAGTCTGGAGGGTGAATCAGAAGACGCAGAAGAAGGAGAAGGAGAAGGTGAAGTCTGGAGGGTGAATCAGAAGAAGTAGAAGAAGGAGAAGGAGAAGGTGAAGTAAGGAGGGTGAAGCAGAAGAAGCAGAAGAAGGAGAAGGAGAAGGTGAAGTCTGGAGGTTGAAGCAGAAGAAGCAGAAGAAGGAGAAGGAGGAGGTGAAGTCTGGAGGGTGAATCAGAAGAAGTGGAAGAAGGAGAAGGAGAAGGTGAAGTCTGGAGGGTGAATCAGAAGAAGCAGAAGAAGGAGAAGGAGAAGGTGAAGTCTGGAGGGAGAAGCAGAAGAAGTAGAAGAAGGAGAAGGAGAAGGTGAAGTCTGGAGGGTGAATCAGAAGAAGTAGAAGAAGGAGAAGGAGAAGGTGAAGTCTGGAGGGTGAATCAGAAGAAGTAGACGAAGGAGAAGGAGAAGGTGAAGTCTGGAGGGTGAATCAGAAGAAGCAGGAGAAGGAGAAGGAGAATGTGAAGTCTGGAGGGTGAATCAGAAGAAGTAGAAGAAGGAGAAGGAGAAGGTGAAGTCTTGAGGGTGAATCAGAAGAAGCAGAAGAAGGAGAAGGAGAAGGTGAAGTCTGGAGGGTGAATCAGAAGACGCAGAAGAAGGAGAAGGAGAAGGTGAAGTCTGGAGGGTGAATCAGAAGAAGTAGAAGAAGGAGAAGGAGAAGGTGAAGTAAGGAGGGTGAAGCAGAAGAAGCAGAAGAAGGAGAAGGAGAAGGTGAAGTCTGGAGGTTGAAGCAGAAGAAGCAGAAGAAGGAGAAGGAGGAGGTGAAGTCTGGAGGGTGAATCAGAAGAAGCAGAAGAAGGAGAAGGAGAAGGTGAAGTCTGGAGGGTGAATCAGAAAAAGTTGAAGAAGGAGAAGGAGAAGGTGTAGTCTGGAGGGTGAATCAGAAGAAGTAGAAGAAGGAGAAGGAGAAGGTGAAGTCTGGAGGGTGAATCAGAAGAAGCAGAATAAGGAGAAGGAGAAGGTGAAGTCTGGAGGTTGAATCAGAAGAAGCAGAAGAAGGAGAAGGAGAAGGTGAAGTCTGGAGGGTGAATCAGAAGAAGTAGAAGAAGGAGAAGGAGAAGGTGAAGTCTGGAGGGTGAAGCGGAAGAAGTAGAAGAAGGAGAAGGAGAAGGTGAAGTCAGGAGGGTGAATCAGAAGAAGGAGAAGAAGGTGAAGGAGAAGGTGAAGTCAGGAGGGTGAATCAGAAGAAGCAGAAGAAGGAGAAGGAGAAGGTGAAGTCTGGAGGGTGAATCAGAAGAATCAGACGAAGGAGAAGGAGAAGGTGAAGTCTGGAGGGTGAATCAGAAGAAGCAGAAGAAAGAGAAGGAGAAGGTGAAGTCTGGATGGTGAAGCAGAAGAAGCAGAAGAAGGAGAAGGAGAAGGTGAAGACTGGAGTGTGAATCAGAAGAAGTAGAAGAAGGAGAAGGAGAAGGTGAAGTCTGGAGGGTGTATCAGAAGAAGTAGAATAAGGAGAAGGGGAAGGTGAAGTCTGGAGGGTGAATCAGAAGAAGCAGAAGAAGGAGAAGTAGAAGATGAAGTCTGGAGCGTGAATCAGAAGAAGCAGAAGAAGGAGAAGGAGAAGATGAAGTCTGGAGGGTGAATCAGAAGAAGGAGAAGAAGGAGAAGGAGAAGGTGAGGTCTGGAGGGTGAATCAGAAGAAGCAGAAGAAGGAGAAGGAGAAGGTGAAGTCTGGAGGGTGAATCAGAAGAAGCAGAAGAAGGAGAAGGAGAAGGTGAAGTCTGGAGGGTGAATCAGAAGAAGCAGAAGAAGGAGAAGGAGAAGGTGAAGTCAGGAGGGTGAATCAGAAGAAGCAGAAGAAGGAGAAGGAGAAGGTGAAGTTAGGAGGGTGAATCAGAAGAAGCAGAAGAAGGAGAAGGAGAAGGTGAAGACAGGGGGGTGAAGCAGAAGAAGTAGAAGAAGGAGAAGGAGAAGGTGAAGTCAGGAGGGTGATGCAGAAGAAGCAGAAGAAGGAGAAGGAGAAGGTGAAGTCAGGAGGGTGAAGCAGAAGAAGCAGAAGAAGGAGATGGAGACGGTGAAGTCTGGAGGGCGCAGCAGAAGAAGCAGAAGAAGGAGAAGGAGAAGGTGAAGTCCAAAGGGTGAAGCAGAAGAACCAGAAGAAGGAGAAGGAGAAGGTGAAGTCTGGAGGGTGAATCAGAAGAAGTAGAAGAAGGAGAAGGAGAAGGTGAAGTCAGGAGGGTGAAGCAGAAGAAGCAGAAGAAGGAGAAGGAGAAGGTGAAGTCTGGAGGGTGAATCAGAAGAAGCAGAAGAAGGAGAAGGAGAAGGTGAAGTCTGGAGGGTGAATCAGAAGAAGCAGAATAAGGAGAAGGAGAAGGTGAAGTCTGGAGGGTGAATCAGAAGAAGCAGAAGAAGGAGAAGGAGAAGGTGAAGTCTGGAGGGTGAATCAGAAGAAGTAGAAGAAGGAGAAGGAGAAGGTGAAGTCTGGAGGGTGAAGCAGAAGAAGTAGAAGAAGGAGAAGGAGAAGGTGAAGTCAGGAGGGTGAATCAGAAGAAGTAGAAGAAGGAGAATTAGAAGGTGAAGTCAGGAGGGTGAATCAGAAGAAGCAGAAGAAGGAGAAGGAGAAGGTGAAGTCTGGAGGGTGAATCAGAAGAATCAGAAGAAGGAGAAGGAGATGGTGAAGTCTAGAGGGTGAATCAGAAGAAGCAGAAGAAAGAGAAGGAGAAGATGAAGTCTGGAGGGTGAAGCAGAAGAAGCAGAAGAAGGAGAAGGAGAAGGTGAAGACTGGAGGGTGAATCAGAAGAAGTAGACGAAGGAGAAGGAGAAGGTGAAGTCTGGAGGGTGAATCAGAAGAAGTAGAAGAAGGAGAAGGAGAAGGTGATGTCTGGAGGGTGAATCAGAAGATGCAGAAGAAGGAGAAGGAGAAGGTGAAGTCTGGAGGGTGAATCAGAAGAAGCAGAAGAAGGAGAAGGAGAAGATGAAGTCTGGAGGGTGAATCAGAAGAAGTAGAAGAAGGAGAAGGAGAAGGTGAGGTCTGGAGGGTGAATCAGAAGAAGCAGAAGAAGGAGAAGGAGAAGATGAAGTCTGGAGGGTGAATCAGAAGAAGCAGAAGAAGGAGAAGGAGAAGGTGAAATCTGGAGGGTGAATCAGAAGAAGTAGAAGAAGGAGAAGGAGAAGGTGTAGTCTGGAGGATGAATCAGAAGAAGTAGAAGAAGGAGAAGGAGAAGGTGAAGTCTGGAGGGTGAATCAGAAGAAGCAGAATAAGGAGAAGGAGAATGTGAAGTCTGGAGGGCGAAGCAGAAGAAGCAGAAGAAGGAGAAGGAGAAGGTGAAGTTTGGAGGGTGAAGCAGAAGAAGCAGTAGAAGGAGAAGGAGAAGGTGAAGTCTGGAGGGTGAATCAGAAGAAGTAGAAGAAGGAGAAGGAGAAGGTGAAGTAAGGAGGGTGAAGCAGAAGAAGCAGAAGAAGGAGAAGGAGAAGGTGAAGTCTGGAGGGTGAAGCAGAAGAAGCAGAAGAAGTAGAAGGAGGAGGTGAAGTCTGGAGGGTGAATCAGAAGAATCAGACGAAGGAGAAGGAGAAGGTGAAGTCTGGAGGGTGAATCAGAAGAAGCAGAAGAAAGAGAAGGAGAAGGTGAAGTCTGGAGGGTGAAGCAGAAGAAGCAGAAGAAGGAGAAGGAGAAGGTGAAGACTGGAGTGTGAATCAGAAGAAGTAGAAGAAGGAGAAGGAGAAGGTGAAGTCTGGAGGGTGTATCAGAAGAGGTAGAATAAGGAGAAGGGGAGGGTGAAGTCTGGAGGGTGAATCAGAAGAAGCAGAAGAAGGAGAAGTAGAAGATGAAGTCTGGAGCGTGAATCAGAAGAAGCAGAAGAAGGAGAAGGAGAAGATGAAGTCTGGAGGGTGAATCAGAAGAAGTAGAAGAAGGAGAAGGAGAAGGTGAGGTCTGGAGGGTGAATCAGAAGAAGCAGAAGAAGGAGAAGGAGAAGGTGAAGTCTGGAGGGTGAATCAGAAGAAGCAGAAGAAGGAGAAGGAGAAGGTGAAGTCTGGAGGGTGAATCAGAAGAAGCAGAAGAAGGAGAAGGAGAAGGTGAAGTCAGGAGGGTGAATCAGAAGAAGCAGAAGAAGGAGAAGGAGAAGGTGAAGTTAGGAGGGTGAATCAGAAGAAGCAGAAGAAGGAGAAGGAGAAGGTGAAGTCAGGGGGGTGAAGCAGAAGAAGTAGAAGAAGGAGAAGGAGAAGGTGAAGTCAGGAGGGTGATGCAGAAGAAGCAGAAGAAGGAGAAGGAGAAGGTGAAGTCAGGAGGGTGAAGCAGAAGAAGCAGAAGAAGGAGATGGAGACGGTGAAGTCTGGAGGACGCAGCAGAAGAAGTAGAAGAAGGAGAAGGAGAAGGTGAAGTCCTAAGGGTGAAGCAGAAGAACCAGAAGAAGGAGAAGGAGAAGGTGAAGTCTGGAGGGTGAATCAGAAGAAGTAGAATAAGGAGAAGGAGAAGGTGAAGTCAGGAGGGTGAAGCAGAAGAAGCAGAAGAAGGAGAAGGAGAAGGTGAAGTCTGGAGGGCGAAGCAGAAGAAGCAGAAGAAGGAGAAGGAGAAGGTGAAGTCTGGGGGGTGAAGCAGAAGAAGCAGAAGAAGGAGAAGGAGAAGGTGAAGTCTGGAGGGTGAATCAGAAGAAGTAGAAGAAGGAGAAGGAGAAGGTGAAGTAAGGAGGGTGAAGCAGAAGAAGCAGAAGAAGGAGAAGGAGAAGGTGAAGTCTGGAGGGTGAAGCAGAAGAAGCAGAAGAAGGAGAAGGAGAAGGTGAAGTCTGGAGGGTGAAGCAGAAGAAGCGGAAGAAGGAGAAGGAGAAGGTGAAGTCAGGAGGGTGTATCAGAAGAAGTAGAAGAAGGAAAAGGAGAAGGTGAAGTCTGGAGGGTGAATCAGAAGAAGTAGAAGAAGGAGAAGGAGAAGGTGAAGTCTGGAGGGTGAATCAGAAGAAGTGGAAGAAGGAGAAGGAGAAGGTGAAGTCTGGAGGGTGAATCAGAAGAAGCAGAAGAAGGAGAAGGAGAAGGTGAAGTCTGAAGGGAGAAGCAGAAGAAGTAGAAGAAGGAGAAGGAGAAGGTGAAGTCTGGAGGGTGAATCAGAAGAAGTAGAAGAAGGAGAAGGAGAAGGTGAAGTCTGGAGGGTGAATCAGAAGAAGGAGTATGAGCAGCTAGGGGTCAAATTAAAAAACAGAACCTCAAGGGTAATAATCTCTGGGTTATTACCTGAGCCACGAGCGAATTTGGCTAGGATAAATAAAATTAAAGAGTTAAATGCGTGGCTCAAAGACTGGTGTGGGAGAAATGGGTTTTGCTTCTTGGGACACTGGCACCAGTACTGGGACAGGAGGGAGCTGTTCTGTTGGGACGGACTCCACTTGGCCAGTGCTGGGACTAGAGTCCTGGCGAATCATATAACTAGGGCTGTAGAGAGGGCTTTAAACTAATTAGTGGGGGGGAGGTTTCTAGAGAGCAAATAATAGAAATGACAACAGAGAAGGTCATAGATTAGGTAGCAGTGGGGGAATTAAAAAACAGAATGTGTCAGGAAGGGACAGAAGGTATGGAGTAAAAAGTAAAGTACTAAAAAGGGAAAAAACAGGAACTAAGTGTTACAAAACATATTTGAAAGTTCTTTATCTGAATGCACGTAGCATTCGTAACAAAATGAATGAGTTAACGGCACAAATAATGACATATGGGTATGATCTTGTGGCCATTACAGAAACATGGCTGCAGGGTGACCATGACTGGGAATTAAACATACCAGGTTATTTAACAATCAGGAAGGACAGGCAGGAAGGGAGAGGAGGTGGGGTGGCTATGTTACTAAAGGAAGGAATCACTATAATACAGAGAAATGATATTGGGTCAAAGGAGCAGGATAGTGAAACAGTTTGGGTGGAGGTAAGGAATAATAAGGGGAAAAAAACACTAGTGGGTGTAGTCTATAGGCCTCCGAACAGTTGCAACTCTGTTGGACGGAGTATTAATCAGGAAATAGTTCAGGCTTGTAATAAGGGAACAGCTATAATTATGGGGGATTTTAATTATCATATTAACTGGACAAATCAAATTGGGCAGAGCAGCCTTGAGGAAGAGTTCATTGAGTGTATTGGGGATGGGTTTCTTGAGCAGTATGTAACTGAACCGACCAGGGGGCAAGCAACCTTAGATTTGGTCCTGTGTAATGAGACAGGATTAATTAAAAATGTCCTAGTAAAGGATCCCCTTGGAATGAGTGACCATAACATGGTTGAGTTCCATATTCAATTAGAGGGTGAGAAGGTTGGATCTCAAACAAGCGTGCTGAGCTTGAATAAAGGAGACTATGAAGGTATGAGAGCGGAATTAATTAGAGTGGACTGGGAAAATAGATTAAAGGGTAAGACGGTACATGACCAGTGGTGTACATTTAAGGAGTTATTTTACAACTTCCAAAAAAAATATATTCCACTGAGGAAAAAAGGGTGTAAAAGAAAAGATAGCCATCCGTGGCTAAGTAAAGTAATTAAGGATAGTATCCGACTAAAAACAAGGGCATATAAGGTAGCCAAATCTAGTGGGAGGATGGAAGATTGGGAAGTCTTTAAAAGACAGCAAAAAATAACAAAAAGATTGATTAAGAAAGGGAAGATAGATTATGAAAGTAAATTAGCAAAAAATATAAAAACAGATAGTAAAAGTTTCTATAGTTATATAAAAAGAAAAAGGGTGGCTAAAGTAAATGTTGGTCCCTTAGAGGATGAGACCGGGAAATTAATGGTGGGAAACATGGAGATGGCAAAAACACTGAACAATTATTTTGTATCAGTCTTTACAGTAGAGGACACTAAGAATATCCCAACACTGGACAAACAGGGGGCTCTAGGGGGGGAGGAACTAAATACGATTAAAATCACTAAGGAAGTGGTACTTGGTAAAATAATGGGACTCAAGGCGGATAAATCCCCTGGACCTGATGGCTTGCATCCCAGGGTCTTGAGGGAAGTGGCGGTGGGGATTGTGGATGCATTGGTAATAATTTTCCAAAACTCACTGGACTCAGCAAAGGTCCCGGCAGATTGGAAAACTGCTAATGTAACACCCTTATTTAAAAAGGGTAGTAGGCAGAAGGCTGGAAACTATAGACCTGTTAGCCTAACATCTGTGGTTGGTAAAATGTTAGAGTCCATTATTAAGGAGACAGTAACGGGACATTTGGATAAACATAATTTAATAGGGCAAACTCAGCATGGTTTCATGAAGGGGAAGTCATCTTTAACAAATTTGCTTGAGTTTTTTGAGGAAGTAACATACAGGGTGGATAAAGGGGATCCAGTGGACGTAGTGTATTTAGACTTCCAAAAGGCATTTGACAAGGTGCCACACAAAAGATTATTGCTCAAGATAAAAAATCACGGGATTGGGGGTAATATTCTGGCGTGGGTGGAGGATTGGCTCTCTAACAGAAAGCAGAGAGTTGGGATAAATGGTTCGTTCTCAGATTGGCAACCAGTGACTAGTGGTGTTCCGCAGGGGTCAGTGCTGGGTCCCCAACTCTTTACAATCTATATTAACGATTTGGAGGAGGGGACCGAGTGTAACATATCAAAGTTTGCAGACGATACAAAGATGGGAGGGAAAGTAGTGAGTGAGGAGGACATAAAAAACCTGCAAAGGGACATAGACAGGCTAAGTAAGTGGGCAGAGATTTGGCAGATGGAATACAATACTGGAAAGTGTGAGGTTATGCACTTTGGCAGGAAAAATCATAGAGCAAGTTATTATCTTAATGGCAAGAAACTGGAAAGTACTGTAGTACAAAGGGATCTGGGGGTCCTGGTGCACGAAACTCAAAAGGTTAGTATGCAGGTGCAGCAAGTGATTAAGAAGGCCAATGGAATGTTGGCTTTTATTGCTAGGGGGTTGGAATATAAAAACAGGGAGGTATTGCTGCAGTTGTACAAGGTATTGGTGAGGCCGCACCTGGAATACTGCATACAGTTTTGGTGTCCATACTTAAGAAAAGACATACTTGCTCTCGAGTCAGTACAAAGAAGGTTCACTCGGTTAATCCCGGGGATGAGGGGATGGACATATGAGGAGAGGTTGAGTAGATTGGGACTCTACTCATTGGAGTTCAGAAGAATGAGAGGCGATCTTATTGAAACATATAAGATTGTGAAGGGGCTTGATCGGGTGGATGCGGTGAGGTTGTTCCCAATGATGGGAGAAACTAGAACTAGGGGGCATAATCTTAAAATAAGGGGCTGCTCATTCAAAACTGAGATGAGGAGAAACTTCTTCACTTAGAGGGTGGTAGGTTTGTGGAATTTGCTGCCCCAGAAAGCTGTGGAAGCTACATCATTAAATAAATTTAAAACAGAAATAGATAGTTTCCTAGAAGTAAAGGGAATAAAGGGTTACGGGGAGCGGGCAGGAAATTGGACATGAGTCTGGGTTCGGAATGGTCATGGCCCTGTGGGTAGTGGAGCGGGCCCAGGGGCCGTGTAGCCTTGTTCTGCTCCTACTGTGTTCTAATTCTGTTAGATTTCAGGAGATGGTTTTATTCCTGTTCCTGGCTGGGGTGGAGATCGCCTTTACAGAAGGTAAGTACTGTAGAAAATATAGGGACAGAGTGATCTCCTGGAAGAATTTCGATCGCCTAGATGGGTCGGAAAGGAATTTCCCAGATTTTTTTCTCCCAAATTGGCCATTGGGTCTTTATCTGGTTTTTCGCCTCTCCCGGGAGATCACATGGGTTCGGGTGGATGCAGAGTGATAGAAGATTTGAGGTTAGGATCAGATCAGCCATGATCTTATTGAATGGTGGAGCAGGCTCGAGGGGCCGATTGGCCTACTCCTGCTCCTATTTCTTATGTTCTTATGTTCTTAGACGAAGGAGAAGGAGAAGGTGAAGTCTGGAGGGTGAATCAGAAGAAGCAGGAGAAGGAGAAGGAGAAGGTGAAGTCTGGAGGGTGAATCAGAAGAAGTAGAAGAAGGAGAAGGAGAAGGTGAAGTCTTGAGGGTGAATCAGAAGAAGCAGAAGAAGGAGAAGGAGAAGGTGAAGTCTGGAGGGTGAATCAGAAGAAGCAGAAGAAGGAGAAGGAGAAGGTGAAGTCTGGAGGGTGAATCAGAAGAAGCGGAAGAAGGAGAAGGAGAAGGTGAAGTCTGGAGGGTGAATCAGAAGAAGCAGCAGAAGTAGAAGGAGAAGGTGAAGTCTGGAGGGTGAATAAGAAGAAGTAGAAGAAGGAGAAGGAGAAGGTGAAGTCTGGAGGGTGAATCAGAAGAAGCAGAAGAAGGAGAAGGAGAAGGTGAAGTCAGGAAGGTGAATCAGAAGAAGCAGAAGAAGGAGAAGGAGAAGGTGAAGTCTGGAGGGTGAATCAGAAGAAGCAGAAGAAGGAGAAGGAGAAGGTGAAGACTGGAGGGTGAATCAGAAGAAGTAGAAGAAGGAGAAGGAGAAGGTGAAGTCTGGAGGGTGAATCAGAAGAAGTAGAAGAAGGAGAAGGAGAAGGCGAAGTCTGGAGGGTGAATCAGAAGAAGCAGAATGAGAAGGGAAAGGTGATGTCTGGAGGGTGAATCAGAAGAAGCAGAAGAAGGAGAAGGAGAAGATGAAGTCTGGAGGATGAAACAGAAGAAGTAGAAGAGGGAGAAGGAGAAGGTGAGGTCTGGAGGGTGAATCAGAAGAAGCAGAAGAAGGAGAAGGAGAAGGTGAAGTCTGAAGGGTGAATCAGAAGAAGCAGAAGAAGGAGAAGGAGAAGATGAAGTCTGGAGGGTGAATCAGAAGAAGCAGAAGAAGGAGAAGGAGAAGGTGAAGTCTGGAGGGTGAATCAGAAGAAGCAGAAGAAGGAGAAGGAGAAGGTGAAGTCTGGAGGGTGAATCAGAAGAAGTAGAAGAAGGAGAAGGAGAAGGTGAAGTCTGGAGGGTGAATCAGAAGAAGTAGAAGAAGGAGAAGGAGAAGATGAAGTCTGGAGGATGAATCAGAAGAAGCAGAAGAAGGAGAAGGAGAAGGTGTAGTCTGGAGGGTGAATCAGAAGAAGCAGAAGAAGGAGAAGGAGAAGTTGAAGTCTGGCGGGTGAATCAGAAGAAGTAGAAGAAGGAGAAGGAGAAGGTGAAGTCTGGAGGGTGAATCAGAAGAAGCAGAAGAAGGAGAAGGAGAAGGTGAAGTCTGGAGGGTGAATCAGAAGAAGCAGAAGAAGGAGAAGGAGAAGGTGAAGTCTGGAGGGTGAATCAGAAGAAGCAGAATAAGGAGAAGGAGAAGGTGAAGTCTGGAGGGTGAATCAGAAGAAGCAGAAGAAGGAGAAGGAGAAGGTGAAGTCTGGAGGGTGAATCAGAAGAAGTAGAAGAAGGAGAAGGAGAAGGTGAAGTCTGGAGGGTGAATCAGAAGAAGTAGAAGAAGGAGAAGGAGAAGGTGAAGTCTGGAGGGTGAATCAGAAGAAGTAGACGAAGGAGAAGGAGAAGGTGAAGTCTGGAGGGTGAATCAGAAGAATCAGGAGAAGGAGAAGGAGAAGGTGAAGTCTGGAGGGTGAATCAGAAGAAGTAGAAGAAGGAGAAGGAGAAGGTGAAGTCTTGAGGGTGAATCAGAAGAAGCAGGAGAAGGAGAAGGAGAAGGTGAAGTCTGGAGGGTGAATCAGAAGAAGCAGAAGAAGGAGAAGGAGAAGGTGAAGTCTGGAGGGTGAATCAGAAGAAGCGGAAGAAGGAGAAGGAGAAGGTGAAGTCTGGAGGGTGAATCAGAAGAAGCAGAAGAAGTAGAAGGAGAAGGTGAAGTCTGGAGGGTGAATAAGAAGAAGTAGAAGAAGGAGAAGGAGAAGGTGATGTCTGGAGGGTGAATCAGAAGAAGCAGAAGAAGGAGAAGGAGAAGGTGAAGTCAGGAAGGTGAATCAGAAGAAGCAGAAGAAGGAGAAGGAGAAGGTGAAGTCTGGAGGGTGAATCAGAAGAAGCAGAAGAAGGAGAAGGAGAAGGTGAAGACTGGAGGGTGAATCAGAAGAAGTAGAAGAAGGAGAAGGAGAAGGTGAAGTCTGGAGGGTGAATCAGAAGAAGTAGAAGAAGGAGAAGGAGAAGTCGTAGTCTGGAGGGTGAATCAGAAGAAGCAGAAGAAGGAGAAGGATAAGGTGATGTCTGGAGGGTGAATCAGAAGAAGCAGAAGAAGGAGAAGGAGAAGATGAAGTCTGGAGGGTGAAACAGAAGAAGTAGAAGAAGGAGAAGGAGAAGGTGAGGTCTGGAGGGTGAATCAGAAGAAGCAGAAGAAGGAGAAGGAGAAGGTGAAGTCTGAAGGGTGAATCAGAAGAAGCAGAAGAAGGAGAAGGAGAAGATGAAGTCTGGAGGGTGAATCAGAAGAAGCAGAAGAAGGAGAAGTAGAAGGTGAAGTCTGGAGGGAGAATCAGAAGAAGCAGAAGAAGGAGAAGGAGAAGGTGAAGTCTGGAGGGTGAATCAGAAGAAGTAGAAGAAGGAGAAGGAGAAGGTGAAGTCTGGAGGGTGAATCAGAAGAAGTAGAAGAAGGAGAAGGAGAAGATGAAGTCTGGAGGATGAATCAGAAGAAGCAGAAGAAGGAGAAGGAGAAGGTGAAGTCTGGAGGGTGAATCAGAAAAAGCAGAAGAAGGAGAAGGGGAAGATGAAGTCTGGCGGGTGAATCAGAAGAAGTAGAAGAAGGAGAAGGAGAAGGTGAAGTCTGGAGGGTGAATCAGAAGAAGCAGAAGAAGGAGAACGAGAAGGTGAAGTCTGGAGGGTGAATCAGAAGAAGCAGAAGAAGGAGAAGGAGAAGGTGAAGTCTGGAGGATGAATCAGAAGAAGCAGAATAAGGAGAAGGAGAAGGTGAAGTCTGGAGGTTGAATCAGAAGAAGCAGAAGAAGGAGAAGGAGAAGGTGAAGTCTGGAGGGTGAATCAGAAGAAGTAGAAGAAGGAGAAGGAGAAGGTGAAGTCTGGAGGGTGAAGCAGAAGAAGTAGAAGAAGGAGAAGGAGAAGGTGAAGTCAGGAGGGTGAATCAGAAGAAGTAGAAGAAGGAGAAGGAGAAGGTGAAGTCAGGAGGGTGAATCAGAAGAAGCAGAAGAAGGAGAAGGGGAAGGTGAAGTCTGGAGGGTGAATCAGATGAATCAGAAGAAGGCAAAGGAGATGGTGAAGTCTAGAGGGTGAATCAGAAGAAGCAGAAGAAAGAGAAGGAGAAGGTGAAGTCTGGAGGGTGAAGCAGAAGAAGCAGAAAAAGGAGAAGGAGAAGGTGAAGACTGGAGGGTGAATCAAAAGAAGTAGAAGAAGGAGAAGGGGAAGGTGAAGTCTGGAGGGTGAATCAGAAGAAGTAGAAGAAGGAGAAGGAGAAGGTGAAGTCTGGAGGGTGAATGAGAAGAAGCAGAAGAAGGAGAAGGAGAAGATGAAGACTGGAGGGTGAATCAGAAGAAGTAGACGAAGGAGAAGGAGAAGGTGAAGTCTGGAGGTTGAATCAGAAGAAGTAGAAGAAGGAGAAGGAGAAGGTGAAGTCTGGAGGGTGAATCAGAAGATGCAGAAGAAGGAGAAGGAGAAGGTGAAGTCTGGAGGGTGAATCAGAAGAAGCAGAAGAAGGAGAAGGAGAAGATGAAGTCTGGAGGGTGAATCAGAAGAAGTAGAAGAAGGAGAAGGAGAAGGTGAGGTCTGGAGGGTGAATCAGAAGAAGCAGAAGAAGGAGAAGGAGAAGATGAAGTCTGGAGGGTGAATCAGAAGAAGCAGAAGAAGGAGAAGGAGAAGGTGAAGTCTGGAGGGTGAATCAGAAGAAGTAGAAGAAGGAGAAGGAGAAGGTGTAGTCTGGAGGATGAATCAGAAGAAGTAGAAGAAGGAGAAGGAGAAGGTGAAGTCTGGAGGGTGAATCAGAAGAAGCAGAATAAGGAGAAGGAGAAGGTGAAGTCTGGAGGGTGAATCAGAAGAAGCAGAAGAAGGAGAAGGAGAAGGTGAAGTCTGGAGGGTGAATCAGAAGAAGCAGAAGAAGGAGAAGGAGAAGGTGTAGTCTGGAGGGTGAAGCAGAAGAAGCAGAAGAAGGAGAAGGAGAAGGTGAAATCTGGAGGGTGAATCAGAAGAAGTAGAAGAAGGAGAAGGAGAAGGTGAAGTAAGGAGGGTGAAGCAGAAGAAGCAGAAGAAGGAGAAGCAGAAGGTGAAGTCTGGAGGGTGAAGCAGAAGAAGCAGAAGAAGGAGAAGGAGGAGGTGAAGTCTGGAGGGTGAATCAGAAGAAGCAGAAGAAGGAGAAGGAGAAGGTGAAGTCTGGAGGGTGAATCAGAAGAAGTTGAAGAAGGAGAAGGAGAAGGTGTAGTCTGGAGGGTGAATCAGAAGAAGTAGAAGAAGGAGAAGGAGAAGGTGAAGTCTGGAGGGTGAATCAGAAGAAGCAGAATAAGGAGAAGGAGAAGGTGAAGTCTGGAGGGTGAATCAGAAGAAGCAGAAGAAGGAGAAGGAGAAGGTGAAGTCTGGAGGGTGAATCAGAAGAAGTAGAAGAAGGAGAAGGAGAAGGTGAAGTCTGGAGGGTGAAGCGGAAGAAGCAGAAGAAGGAGAAGGAGAAGGTGAAGTCTGGAGGGTGAAGCAGAAGAAGCAGAAGAAGGAGAAGGAGAAGGTGAAGTCTGGAGGGTGAATCAGAAGAAGCAGAAGAAGGAGAAGGAGAAGGTGAAGTCTGGAGGGTGAATCAGAAGAAGCAGAAGAAGGAGAAGGAGAAGGTGAAGTCTGGAGGGTGAATCAGAAGAAGCAGAAGAAGGAGAAGGAGAAGGTGAAGTCTGGAGGGTGAAGCAGAAGAAGCAGAAGAAGGAGAAGGAGAAGGTGAAGTCTGGAGGGTGAATCAGAAGAAGTAGAAGAAGGAGAAGGAGAAGGTGAAGTAAGGAGGGTGAAGCAGAAGAAGCAGAAGAAGGAGAAGCAGAAGGTGAAGTCTGGAGGGTGAAGCAGAAGAAGCAGAAGAAGGAGAAGGAGGAGGTGAAGTCTGGAGGGTGAATCAGAAGAAGCAGAAGAAGGAGAAGGAGAAGGTGAAGTCTGGAGGGTGAATCAGAAGAAGTAGAAGAAGGAGAAGGAGAAGGTGAAGTCAGGAGGGTGAATCAGAAGAAGTAGAAGAAGGAGAAGGAGAAGGTGAAGTCAGGAGGGTGAATCAGAAGAAGCAGAAGAAGGAGAAGGAGAAGGTGAAGTCTGGAGGGTGAATCAGAAGAATCAGACGAAGGAGAAGGAGAAGGTGAAGTCTGGAGGGTGAATCAGAAGAAGAAGGAGAAGGTGAAGTCTGGAGGGTGAATCAGAAGAAGCAGAAGAAGGAGAAGGAGAAGGTGAAGTCTGGAGGGTGAATCAGAAGAAGTAGAAGAAGGAGAAGGAGAAGGTGAAGTCTGGAGGGTGAAGCGGAAGAAGCAGAAGAAGGAGAAGGAGAAGGTGAAGTCTGGAGGGTGAAGCAGAAGAAGCAGAAGAAGGAGAAGGAGAAGGTGAAGTCTGGAGGGTGAATCAGAAGAAGCAGAAGAAGGAGAAGGAGAAGGTGAAGTCTGGAGGGTGAATCAGAAGAAGCAGAAGAAGGAGAAGGAGAAGGTGAAGTCTGGAGGGTGAATCAGAAGAAGCAGAAGAAGGAGAAGGAGAAGGTGAAGTCTGGAGGGTGAAGCAGAAGAAGCAGAAGAAGGAGAAGGAGAAGGTGAAGTCTGGAGGGTGAATCAGAAGAAGTAGAAGAAGGAGAAGGAGAAGGTGAAGTCAGGAGGGTGTATCAGAAGAAGCAGAAGAAGGAGAAGGAGAAGGTGAAGTCTGGAGGGTGAATCAGAAGAATCAGACGAAGGAGAAGGAGAAGGTGAAGTCTGGAGGGTGAATCAGAAGAAGCAGAAGAAAGAGAAGGAGAAGGTGAAGTCTGGAGGGTGAAGCAGAAGAAGCAGAAGAAGGAGAAGGAGAAGGTGAAGACTGGAGTGTGAATCAGAAGAAGTAGAAGAAGGAGAAGGAGAAGGTGAAGTCTGGAGGGTGTATCAGAAGAGGTAGAATAAGGAGAAGGGGAAGGTGAAGTCTGGAGGGTGAATCAGAAGAAGCAGAAGAAGGAGAAGTAGAAGATGAAGTCTGGAGCGTGAGTCAGAAGAAGCAGAAGAAGGAGAAGGAGAAGATGAAGTCTGGAGGGTGAATCAGAAGAAGTAGAAGAAGGAGAAGGAGAAGGTGAGGTCTGGAGGGTGAATCAGAAGAAGCAGAAGAAGGAGAAGGAGAAGGTGAAGTCTGGAGGGTGAATCAGAAGAAGCAGAAGAAGGAGAAGGAGAAGGTGAAGTCTGGAGGGTGAATCAGAAGAAGCAGAAGAAGGAGAAGGAGAAGGTGAAGTCAGGAGGGTGAATCAGAAGAAGCAGAAGAAGGAGAAGGAGAAGGTGAAGTTAGGAGGGTGAATCAGAAGAAGCAGAAGAAGGAGAAGGAGAAGGTGAAGTCAGGGGGGTGAAGCAGAAGAAGTAGAAGAAGGAGAAGGAGAAGGTGAAGTCAGGAGGGTGATGCAGAAGAAGCAGAAGAAGGAGAAAGAGAAGGTGAAGTCAGGAGGGTGAAGCAGAAGAAGCAGAAGAAGGAGATGGAGACGGTGAAGTGTGGAGGGCGCAGCAGAAGAAGCAGAAGAAGGAGAATGAGAAGGTGAAGTCCTAAGGGTGAAGCAGAAGAACCAGAAGAAGGAGAAGGAGAAGGTGAAGTCTGGAGGGGGAATCAGAAGAAGTAGAATAAGGAGAAGGAGAAGGTGAAGTCAGGAGGGTGAAGCAGAAGAAGCAGAAGAACAGAAGGAGAAGGTGAAGTCTGGAGGGCGAAGCAGAAGAAGCAGAAGAAGGAGAAGGAGAAGGTGAAGTCTGGAGGGTGAAGCAGAAGAAGCAGAAGAAGGAGAAGGAGAAGGTGAAGTCTGGAGGGTGAATCAGAAGAAGTAGAAGAAGGAGAATGAGAAGGTGAAGTAAGGAGGGTGAAGCAGAAGAAGCAGAAGAAGGAGAAGGAGAAGGTGAAGTCTGGAGGGTGAAGCAGAAGAAGCAGAAGAAGGAGAAGGAGAAGGTGTAGTCTGGAGGGTGAAGGAGAAGAAGCAGAAGAAGGAGAAGGAGAAGGTGAAGTCAGGAGGGTGTATCAGAAGAAGTAGAAGAAGGAAAAGGAGAAGGTGAAGTCTGGAGGGTGAATCAGAAGAAGTAGAAGAAGGAGAAGGAGAAGGTGAAGTCTGGAGGGTGAATCAGAAGAAGTGGAAGAAGGAGAAGGAGAAGGTGAAGTCTGGAGGGTGAATCAGAAGAAGCAGAAGAAGGAGAAGGAGAAGGTGAAGTCTGGAGGGAGAAGCAGAAGAAGTAGAAGAAGGAGAAGGAGAAGGTGAAGTCTGGAGGGTGAATCAGAAGAAGTAGAAGAAGGAGAAGGAGAAGGTGAAGTCTGGAGGGTGAATCAGAAGAAGTAGACGAAGGAGAAGGAGAAGGTGAAGTCTGGAGGGTGAATCAGAAGAAGCAGAAGAAGGAGAAGGAGAAGGTGAAGTCTGGAGGGTGAATCAGAAGAAGTAGAAGAAGGAGAAGGAGAAGGTGAAGTCTTAAGGGTGAATCAGAAGAAGCAGAAGAAGGAGAAGGAGAAGGTGAAGTCTGGAGGGTGTATCAGAAGAAGCAGAAGAAGGAGAAGGAGAAGGTGAAATCTGGAGGGTGAATCAGAAGAAGCGGAAGAAGGAGAAGGAGAAGGTGAAGTCTGGAGGGTGAATCAGAAGAAGCAGAAGAAGTAGAAGGAGAAGGTGAAGTCTGGAGGGTGAATAAGAAGAAGTAGAAGAAGGAGAAGGAGAAGGTGAAGTCTGGAGGGTGAATCAGAAGAAGCAGAAGAAGGAGAAGGAGAAGGTGAAGTCAGGAAGGTGAATCAGAAGAAGCAGAAGAAGGAGAAGGAGAAGGTGAAGTCTGGAGGGTGAATCAGAAGAAGCAGAAGAAGGAGAAGGAGAAGGTGAAGACTGGAGGGTGAATCAGAAGAAGTAGAAGAAGGAGAAGGAGAAGGTGAAGTCTGGAGGGTGAATCAGAAGAAGTAGAAGAAGGAGAAGGAGAAGGCGAAGTCTGGAGGGTGAATCAGAAGAAGCAGAAGAAGGAGAAGGAGAAGGTGATGGCTGGAGGGTGAATCAGAAGAAGCAGAAGAAGGAGAAGGAGAAGATGAAGTCTGGAGCGTGAATCAGAAGAAGTAGAAGAAGGAGAAGGAGAAGGTGAGGTCTGGAGGGTGAATCAGAAGAAGCAGAAGAAGGAGAAGGAGAAGGTGAAGTCTGGAGGGTGAATCAGAAGAAGCAGAAGAAGGAGAAGGAGAAGATGAAGTCTGGCGGGTGAATCAGAAGAAGTAGAAGAAGGAGAAGGAGAAGGTGAAGTCTGGAGGGTGAATCAGAAGAAGCAGAAGAAGGAGAAGGAGAAGGTGAAGTCTGGAGGGTGAATCAGAAGAAGCAGAAGAAGGAGAAGGAGAAGGTGAAGTCTGGAGGGTGAATCAGAAGAAGCAGAATAAGGAGAAGGAGAAGGTGAAATCTGGAGGGTGAATCAGAAGAAGCAGTAGAAGGAGAAGGAGAAGGTGAAGTCTGGAGGGTGAATCAGAAGAAGTAGAAGAAGGAGAAGGAGAAGGTGAAGTCAGGAGGGTGAATCAGAAGAAGCAGAAGAAGGAGAAGGAGAAGGTGAAGTCTGGAGGGTGAATCAGAAGAATCAGAAGAAGGAGAAGGAGATGGTGAAGTCTAGAGGGTGAATCTGAAGAAGCAGAAGAAAGAGAAGGAGAAGGTGAAGTCTGGAGGGTGAAGCAGAAGAAGCAGAAGAAGGAGAAGGAGAAGATGAAGTCTGGAGGGTGAATCAGAAGAAGTAGAAGAAGGAGAAGGAGAAGGTGAGGTCTGGAGGGTGAATCAGAAGAAGCAGAAGGAGGAGAAGGAGAAGATGAAGTCTGGAGGGTGAATCAGAAGAAGCAGAAGAAGGAGAAGGAGAAGGTGAAGTCTGGAGGGTGAATCAGAAGAAGTTGAAGAAGGAGAAGGAGAAGGTGTAGTCTGGAGGATGAATCAGAAGAAGTAGAAGAAGGAGAAGGAGAAGGTGAAGTCTGGAGGGTGAATCAGAAGAAGCAGAATAAGGAGAAGGAGAAGGTGAAGTCTGGAGGGTGAATCAGAAGAAGCAGAAGAAGGAGAAGGAGAAGGTGAAGTCTGGAGGGTGAATCAGAAGAAGTAGAAGAAGGAGAAGGAGAAGGTGAAGTCTGGAGGGTGAAGCAGAAGAAGTAGAAGAAGGAGAAGGAGAATGTGAAGTCTGGAGGGCGAAGCAGAAGAAGCAGAAGAAGGAGAAGGAGATGGTGAAGTCTGGAGGGTGAAGCAGAAGAAGCAGAAGAAGGAGAAGGAGAAGGTGAAGTCTGGAGGGTGAATCAGAAGAAGTAGAAGAAGGAGAAGGAGAAGGTGAAGTAAGGATGGTGAAGCAGAAGAAGGAGAAGGAGAAGGTGAAGTCTGGAGGGTGAAGCAGAAGAAGCAGAAGAAGGAGAAGGAGGAGGTGAAGTCTGGAGGGTGAATCAGAAGAAGCAGAAGAAGGAGAAGGAGAAGGTGAAGTCTGGAGGGTGAATCAGAAGAAGTTGAAGAAGGAGAAGGAGAAGGTGTAGTCTGGAGGTTGAATCAGAAGAAGTAGAAGAAGGAGAAGGAGAAGGTGAAGTCTGGAGGGTGAATCAGAAGAAGCAGTATAAGGAGAAGGAGAAGGTGAAGTCTGGAGGGTGAATCAGAAGAAGCAGAAGAAGGAGAAGGAGAAGGTGAAGTCTGGAGGGTGAATCAGAAGAAGTAGAAGAAGGAGAAGGAGAAGGTGAAGTCTGGAGGGTGAAGCGGAAGAAGTAGAAGAAGGAGAAGGAGAAGGTGAAGTCAGGAGGGTGAATCAGAAGAAGTAGAAGAAGGAGAAGGAGAAGGTGAAGTCAGGAGGGTGAATCAGAAGAAGCAGAAGAAGGAGCAGGAGAAGGTGAAGTCTGGAGGGTGAATCAGAAGAATCAGACGAAGGAGAAGGAGAAGGTGAAGTCTGGAGGGTGAATCAGAAGAAGCAGAAGAAAGAGAAGGAGAAGGTGAAGTCTGGAGGGTGAATCAGAAGAAGCAGAATAAGGAGAAGGAGAAGGTGAAGTCTGGAGGGTGAATCAGAAGAAGCAGTAGAAGGAGAAGGAGAAGGTGAAGTCTGGAGGGTGAATCAGAAGAAGTAGAAGAAGGAGAAGGAGAAGGTGAAGTCTGGAGGGTGAAGCAGAAGAAGTAGAAGAAGGAGAAGGAGAAGGTGAAGTCAGGAGGGTGAATCAGAAGAAGTAGAAGAAGGAGAAGGAGAAGGTGAAGTCAGGAGGGTGAATCAGAAGAAGCAGAAGAAGGAGAAGGAGAAGGTGAAGTCTGGAGGGTGAATCAGAAGAATCAGAAGAAGGAGAAGGAGATGGTGAAGTCTAGAGGGTGAATCAGAAGAAGCAGAAGAAAGAGAAGGAGAAGGTGAAGTCTGGAGGGTGAAGCAGAAGAAGCAGAAGAAGGAGAAGGAGAAGATGAAGTCTGGAGGGTGAATCAAAAGAAGTAGCAGAAGTAGAAGGAGAAGGTGAGGTCTGGAGGGTGAATCAGAAGAAGCAGAAGGAGGAGAAGGAGAAGATGAAGTCTGGAGGGTGAATCAGAAGAAGCAGAAGAAGGAGAAGGAGAAGGTGAAGTCTGGAGGGTGAATCAGAAGAAGTTGAAGAAGGAGAAGGAGAAGGTGTAGTCTGGAGGATGAATCAGAAGAAGTAGAAGAAGGAGAAGGAGAAGGTGAAGTCTGGAGGGTGAATCAGAAGAAGCAGAATAAGGAGAAGGAGAAGGTGAAGTCTGGAGGGTGAATCAGAAGAAGCAGAAGAAGGAGAAGGAGAAGGTGAAGTCTGGAGGGTGAATCAGAAGAAGTAGAAGAAGGAGAAGGTGAAGGTGAAGTCTGGAGGGTGAAGCAGAAGAAGTAGAAGAAGGAGAAGGAGAATGTGAAGTCTGGAGGGCGAAGCAGAAGAAGCAGAAGAAGGAGAAGGAGAAGGTGAAGTCTGGAGGGTGAAGCAGAAGAAGCAGAAGAAGGAGAAGGAGAAGGTGAAGTCTGGAGGGTGAATCAGAAGAAGTAGAAGAAGGAGAAGGAGAAGGTGAAGTAAGGATGGTGAAGCAGAAGAAGCAGAAGAAGGAGAAGGAGAAGGTGAAGTCTGGAGGGTGAAGCAGAAGAAGCAGAAGAAGGAGAAGGAGGAGGTGAAGTCTGGAGGGTGAATCAGAAGAAGCAGAAGAAGGAGAAGGAGAAGGTGAAGTCTGGAGGGTGAATCAGAAGAAGTTGAAGAAGGAGAAGGAGAAGGTGTAGTCTGGAGGGTGAATCAGAAGAAGTAGAAGAAGGAGAAGGAGAAGGTGAAGTCTGGAGGGTGAATCAGAAGAAGCAGTATAAGGAGAAGGAGAAGGTGAAGTCTGGAGGGTGAATCAGAAGAAGCAGAAGAAGGAGAAGGAGAAGGTGAAGTCTGGAGGGTGAATCAGAAGAAGTAGAAGAAGGAGAAGGAGAAGGTGAAGTCTGGAGGGTGAAGCGGAAGAAGTAGAAGAAGGAGAAGGAGAAGGTGAAGTCAGGAGGGTGAATCAGAAGAAGTAGAAGAAGGAGAAGGAGAAGGTGAAGTCAGGAGAGTGAATCAGAAGAAGCAGAAGAAGGAGCAGGAGAAGGTGAAGTCTGGAGGGTGAATCAGAAGAATCAGACGAAGGAGAAGGAGAAGGTGAAGTCTGGAGGGTGAATCAGAAGAAGCAGAAGAAAGAGAAGGAGAAGGTGAAGTCTGGAGGGTGTATCAGAAGAGGTAGAATAAGGAGAAGGGGAAGGTGAAGTCTGGAGGGTGAATCAGAAGAAGCAGAAGAAGGAGAAGTAGAAGATGAAGTCTGGAGCGTGAATCAGAAGAAGCAGAAGAAGGAGAAGGAGAAGATGAAGTCTGGAGGGTGAATCAGAAGAAGTAGAAGAAGGAGAAGGAGAAGGTGAGGTCTGGAGGGTGAATCAGAAGAAGCAGAAGAAGGAGAAGGAGAAGGTGAAGTCTGGAGGGTGAATCAGAAGAAGCAGAAGAAGGAGAAGGAGAAGGTGAAGTCTGGAGGGTGAATCAGAAGAAGCAGAAGAAGGAGAAGGAGAAGGTGAAGTCAGGAGGGTGAATCAGAAGAAGCAGAAGAAGGAGAAGGAGAAGGTGAAGTTAGGAGGGTGAATCAGAAGAAGCAGAAGAAGGAGAAGGAGAAGGTGAAGTCAGGGGGGTGAAGCAGAAGAAGTAGAAGAAGGAGAAGGAGAAGGTGAAGTCAGGAGAGTGAATCAGAAGAAGCAGAAGAAGGAGCAGGAGAAGGTGAAGTCTGGAGGGTGAATCAGAAGAATCAGACGAAGGAGAAGGAGAAGGTGAAGTCTGGAGGGTGAATCAGAAGAAGCAGAAGAAAGAGAAGGAGAAGGTGAAGTCTGGAGGGTGTATCAGAAGAGGTAGAATAAGGAGAAGGGGAAGGTGAAGTCTGGAGGGTGAATCAGAAGAAGCAGAAGAAGGAGAAGTAGAAGATGAAGTCTGGAGCGTGAATCAGAAGAAGCAGAAGAAGGAGAAGGAGAAGATGAAGTCTGGAGGGTGAATCAGAAGAAGTAGAAGAAGGAGAAGGAGAAGCTGAGGTCTGGAGGGTGAATCAGAAGAAGCAGAAGAAGGAGAAGGAGAAGGTGAAGTCTGGAGGGTGAATCAGAAGAAGCAGAAGAAGGAGAAGGAGAAGGTGAAGTCTGGAGGGTGAATCAGAAGAAGCAGAAGAAGGAGAAGGAGAAGGTGAAGTCAGGAGGGTGAATCAGAAGAAGCAGAAGAAGGAGAAGGAGAAGGTGAAGTTAGGAGGGTGAATCAGAAGAAGCAGAAGAAGGAGAAGGAGAAGGTGAAGTCAGGGGGGTGAAGCAGAAGAAGTAGAAGAAGGAGAAGGAGAAGGTGAAGTCAGGAGGGTGATGCAGAAGAAGCAGAAGAAGGAGAAGGAGAAGGTGAAGTCAGGAGAGTGAAGCAGAAGAAGCAGAAGAAGGAGATGGAGACGGTGAAGTCTGGAGGGCGCAGCAGAAGAAGCAGAAGAAGGAGAAGGAGAAGGTGAAGTCCTAAGGGTGAAGCAGAAGAACCAGAAGAAGGAGAAGTAGAAGGTGAAGTCTGGAGGGTGAATCAGAAGAAGTAGAAAAAGGAGAAGGAGAAGGTGAAGTCAGGAGGGTGAAGCAGAAGAAGCAGAAGAAGGAGAAGGAGAAGGTGAAGTCTGGAGGGCGAAGCAGAAGAAGCAGAAGAAGGAGAAGGAGAAGGTGAAGTCTGGAGGGTGAAGCAGAAGAAGCAGAAGAAGGAGAAGGAGAAGGTGAAGTCTGGAGGGTGAATCAGAAGAAGTAGAAGAAGGAGAAGGAGAAGGTGAAGTAAGGAGGGTGAAGCAGAAGAAGCAGAAGAAGGAGAAGGAGAAGGTGAAGTCTGGAGGGTGAAGCAGAAGAAGCAGAAGAAGGAGAAGGAGAAGGCGAAGTCTGGAGGGTGAAGCAGAAGAAGCAGAAGAAGGAGAAGGAGAAGGTGAAGTCAGGAGGGTGTATCAGAAGAAGTAGAAGAAGGAAAAGGAGAAGGTGAAGTCTGGAGGGTGAATCAGAAGAAGTAGAAGAAGGAGAAGGAGAAGGTGAAGTCTGGAGGGTGAATCAGAAGAAGTGGAAGAAGGAGAAGGAGAAGGTGAAGTCTGGAGGGTGAATCAGAAGAAGCAGAAGAAGGAGAAGGAGAAGGTGAAGTCTAGAGGGAGAAGCAGAAGAAGTAGAAGAAGGAGAAGGAGAAGGAGAAGTCTGGAGGGTGAATCAGAAGAAGTAGAAGAAGGAGAAGGAGAAGGTGAAGTCTGGAGGGTGAATCAGAAGAAGTAGAAGAAGGAGAAGGAGAAGGTGATGTCTGGAGGGTGAATCAGAAGAAGCGGAAAAGGAGAAGGAGAAGGTGAAGTCTGGAGGGTGAATCAGAAGAAGCAGAAGAAGTAGAAGGAGAAGGTGAAGTCTGGAGGGTGAATAAGAAGAAGTAGAAGAAGGAGAAGGAGAAGGTGAAGTCTGGAGGGTGAATCAGAAGAAGCAGAAGAAGGAGAAGGAAAGGTGAAGTCAGGAAGGTGAATCAGAAGAAGCAGAAGAAGGAGAAGGAGAAGGTGAAGTCTGGAGGGTGAATCAGAAGAAGCAGAAGAAGGAGAAGGAGAAGGTGAAGACTGGAGGGTGAATCAGAAGAAGTAGAAGAAGGAGAAGGAGAAGGTGATGTCTGGAGGGTGAATCAGAAGAAGCAGAAGAAGGAGAAGGAGAAGATGAAGTCTGGAGGGTGAAGCAGAAGAAGTAGAAGAAGGAGAAGGAGAAGGTGATGTCTGGAGGGTGAATCAGAAGAAGCAGAAGAAGGAGAAGGAGAAGATGAAGTCTGGAGGGTGAAACAGAAGAAGTAGAAGAAGGAGAAGGAGAAGGTGAGGTCTGGAGGGTGAATCAGAAGAAGCAGAAGAAGGAGAAGGAGAAGGTGAAGTCTGAAGGGTGAATCAGAAGAAGCAGAAGAAGGAGAAGGAGAAGATGAAGTCTGGAGGGTGAATCAGAAGAAGCAGAAGAAGGAGAAGGAGAAGGTGAAGTCTGGAGGGTGAATCAGAAGAAGCAGAAGAAGGAGAAGGAGAAGGTGAAGTCTGGAGGGTGAATCAGAAGAAGTAGAAGAAGGAGAAGGAGAAGGTGAAGTCTGGAGGGTGAATCAGAAGAAGTAGAAGAAGGAGAAGGAGAAGATGAAGTCTGGAGGATGAATCAGAAGAAGCAGAAGAAGGAGAAGGAGAAGGTGAAGTCTGGAGGGTGAATCAGAAGAAGCAGAAGAAGGAGAAGGAGAAGATGAAGTCTGGCGGGTGAATCAGAAGAAGTAGAAGAAGGAGAAGGAGAAGGTGAAGTCTGGAGGGTGAATCAGAAGAAGCAGAAGAAGGAGAAGGAGAAGGTGAAGTCTGGAGGGTGAATCAGAAGAAGTAGAAGAAGGAGAAGGAGAAGGTGAAGTCTGGAGGGTGAAGCGGAAGAAGTAGAAGAAGGAGAAGGAGAAGGTGAAGTCAGGAGGGTGAATCAGAAGAAGTAGAAGAAGGAGAAGGAGAAGGTGAAGTCAGGAGGGTGAATCAGAAGAAGCAGAAGAAGGAGAAGGAGAAGGTGAAGTCTGGAGGGTGAATCAGAAGAATCAGACGAAGGAGAAGGAGAAGGTGAAGTCTGGAGGGTGAATCAGAAGAAGCAGAAGAAAGAGAAGGAGAAGGTGAAGTCTGGAGGGTGAAGCAGAAGAAGCAGAAGAAGGAGAAGGAGGAGGTGAAGTCTGGAGGGTGAATCAGAAGAAGCAGAAGAAGGAGAAGGAGAAGGTGAAGTCTGGAGGGTGAATCAGAAGAAGTTGAAGAAGGAGAAGGAGAAGGTGTAGTCTGGAGGGTGAATCAGAAGAAGTAGAAGAAGGAGAAGGAGAAGGTGAAGTCTGGAGGGTGAATCAGAAGAAGCAGTATAAGGAGAAGGAGAAGGTGAAGTCTGGAGGGTGAATCAGAAGAAGCAGAAGAAGGAGAAGGAGAAGGTGAAGTCTGGAGGGTGAATCAGAAGAAGTAGAAGAAGGAGAAGGAGAAGGTGAAGTCTGGAGGGTGAAGCGGAAGAAGTAGAAGAAGGAGAAGGAGAAGGTGAAGTCAGGAGGGTGAATCAGAAGAAGTAGAAGAAGGAGAAGGAGAAGGTGAGGTCAGGAGAGTGAATCAGAAGAAGCAGAAGAAGGAGCAGGAGAAGGTGAAGTCTGGAGGGTGAATCAGAAGAATCAGACGAAGGAGAAGGAGTAGGTGAAGTCTGGAGGGTGAATCAGAAGAAGCAGAAGAAAGAGAAGGAGAAGGTGAAGTCTGGAGGGTGTATCAGAAGAGGTAGAATAAGGAGAAGGGGAAGGTGAAGTCTGGAGGGTGAATCAGAAGAAGCAGAAGAAGGAGAAGTAGAAGATGAAGTCTGGAGCGTGAATCAGAAGAAGCAGAAGAAGGAGAAGGAGAAGATGAAGTCTGGAGGGTGAATCAGAAGAAGTAGAAGAAGGAGAAGGAGAAGGTGAGGTCTGGAGGGTGAATCAGAAGAAGCAGAAGAAGGAGAAGGAGAAGGTGAAGTCTGGAGGGTGAATCAGAAGAAGCAGAAGAAGGAGAAGGAGAAGGTGAAGTCTGGAGGGTGAATCAGAAGAAGCAGAAGAAGGAGAAGGAGAAGGTGAAGTCAGGAGGGTGAATCAGAAGAAGCAGAAGAAGGAGAAGGAGAAGGTGAAGTTAGGAGGGTGAATCAGAAGAAGCAGAAGAAGGAGAAGGAGAAGGTGAAGTCAGGGGGGTGAAGCAGAAGAAGTAGAAGAAGGAGAAGGAGAAGGTGAAGTCAGGAGAGTGAATCAGAAGAAGCAGAAGAAGGAGCAGGAGAAGGTGAAGTCTGGAGGGTGAATCAGAAGAATCAGACGAAGGAGAAGGAGAAGGTGAAGTCTGGAGGGTGAATCAGAAGAAGCAGAAGAAAGAGAAGGAGAAGGTGAAGTCTGGAGGGTGTATCAGAAGAGGTAGAATAAGGAGAAGGGGAAGGTGAAGTCTGGAGGGTGAATCAGAAGAAGCAGAAGAAGGAGAAGTAGAAGATGAAGTCTGGAGCGTGAATCAGAAGAAGCAGAAGAAGGAGAAGGAGAAGATGAAGTCTGGAGGGTGAATCAGAAGAAGTAGAAGAAGGAGAAGGAGAAGCTGAGGTCTGGAGGGTGAATCAGAAGAAGCAGAAGAAGGAGAAGGAGAAGGTGAAGTCTGGAGGGTGAATCAGAAGAAGCAGAAGAAGGAGAAGGAGAAGGTGAAGTCTGGAGGGTGAATCAGAAGAAGCAGAAGAAGGAGAAGGAGAAGGTGAAGTCAGGAGGGTGAATCAGAAGAAGCAGAAGAAGGAGAAGGAGAAGGTGAAGTTAGGAGGGTGAATCAGAAGAAGCAGAAGAAGGAGAAGGAGAAGGTGAAGTCAGGGGGGTGAAGCAGAAGAAGTAGAAGAAGGAGAAGGAGAAGGTGAAGTCAGGAGGGTGATGCAGAAGAAGCAGAAGAAGGAGAGGGAGAAGGTGAAGTCAGGAGAGTGAAGCAGAAGAAGCAGAAGAAGGAGATGGAGACGGTGAAGTCTGGAGGGCGCAGCAGAAGAAGCAGAAGAAGGAGAAGGAGAAGGTGAAGTCCTAAGGGTGAAGCAGAAGAACCAGAAGAAGGAGAAGTAGAAGGTGAAGTCTGGAGGGTGAATCAGAAGAAGTAGAAAAAGGAGAAGGAGAAGGTGAAGTCAGGAGGGTGAAGCAGAAGAAGCAGAAGAAGGAGAAGGAGAAGGTGAAGTCTGGAGGGCGAAGCAGAAGAAGCAGAAGAAGGAGAAGGAGAAGGTGAAGTCTGGAGGGTGAAGCAGAAGAAGCAGAAGAAGGAGAAGGAGAAGGTGAAGTCTGGAGGGTGAATCAGAAGAAGTAGAAGAAGGAGAAGGAGAAGGTGAAGTAAGGAGGGTGAAGCAGAAGAAGCAGAAGAAGGAGAAGGAGAAGGTGAAGTCTGGAGGGTGAAGCAGAAGAAGCAGAAGAAGGAGAAGGAGAAGGCGAAGTCTGGAGGGTGAATCAGAAGAAGTGGAAGAAGGAGAAGGAGAAGGTGAAGTCTGGAGGGTGAATCAGAAGAAGCAGAAGAAGGAGAAGGAGAAGGTGAAGTCTAGAGGGAGAAGCAGAAGAAGTAGAAGAAGGAGAAGGAGAAGGAGAAGTCTGGAGGGTGAATCAGAAGAAGTAGAAGAAGGAGAAGGAGAAGGTGAAGTCTGGAGGGTGAATCAGAAGAAGTAGAAGAAGGAGAAGGAGAAGGTGATGTCTGGAGGGTGAATCAGAAGAAGCGGAAAAGGAGAAGGAGAAGGTGAAGTCTGGAGGGTGAATCAGAAGAAGCAGAAGAAGTAGAAGGAGAAGGTGAAGTCTGGAGGGTGAATAAGAAGAAGTAGAAGAAGGAGAAGGAGAAGGTGAAGTCTGGAGGGTGAATCAGAAGAAGCAGAAGAAGGAGAAGGAAAGGTGAAGTCAGGAAGGTGAATCAGAAGAAGCAGAAGAAGGAGAAGGAGAAGGTGAAGTCTGGAGGGTGAATCAGAAGAAGCAGAAGAAGGAGAAGGAGAAGGTGAAGACTGGAGGGTGAATCAGAAGAAGTAGAAGAAGGAGAAGGAGAAGGTGATGTCTGGAGGGTGAATCAGAAGAAGCAGAAGAAGGAGAAGGAGAAGATGAAGTCTGGAGGGTGAAGCAGAAGAAGTAGAAGAAGGAGAAGGAGAAGGTGATGTCTGGAGGGTGAATCAGAAGAAGCAGAAGAAGGAGAAGGAGAAGATGAAGTCTGGAGGGTGAAACAGAAGAAGTAGAAGAAGGAGAAGGAGAAGGTGAGGTCTGGAGGGTGAATCAGAAGAAGCAGAAGAAGGAGAAGGAGAAGGTGAAGTCTGAAGGGTGAATCAGAAGAAGCAGAAGAAGGAGAAGGAGAAGATGAAGTCTGGAGGGTGAATCAGAAGAAGCAGAAGAAGGAGAAGGAGAAGGTGAAGTCTGGAGGGTGAATCAGAAGAAGCAGAAGAAGGAGAAGGAGAAGGTGAAGTCTGGAGGGTGAATCAGAAGAAGTAGAAGAAGGAGAAGGAGAAGGTGAAGTCTGGAGGGTGAATCAGAAGAAGTAGAAGAAGGAGAAGGAGAAGATGAAGTCTGGAGGATGAATCAGAAGAAGCAGAAGAAGGAGAAGGAGAAGGTGAAGTCTGGAGGGTGAATCAGAAGAAGCAGAAGAAGGAGAAGGAGAAGATGAAGTCTGGCGGGTGAATCAGAAGAAGTAGAAGAAGGAGAAGGAGAAGGTGAAGTCTGGAGGGTGAATCAGAAGAAGCAGAAGAAGGAGAAGGAGAAGGTGAAGTCTGGAGGGTGAATCAGAAGAAGTAGAAGAAGGAGAAGGAGAAGGTGAAGTCTGGAGGGTGAAGCGGAAGAAGTAGAAGAAGGAGAAGGAGAAGGTGAAGTCAGGAGGGTGAATCAGAAGAAGTAGAAGAAGGAGAAGGAGAAGGTGAAGTCAGGAGGGTGAATCAGAAGAAGCAGAAGAAGGAGAAGGAGAAGGTGAAGTCTGGAGGGTGAATCAGAAGAATCAGACGAAGGAGAAGGAGAAGGTGAAGTCTGGAGGGTGAATCAGAAGAAGCAGAAGAAAGAGAAGGAGAAGGTGAAGTCTGGAGGGTGAAGCAGAAGAAGCAGAAGAAGGAGAAGGAGAAGGTGAAGACTGGAGTGTGAATCAGAAGAAGTAGAACAAGGAGAAGGAGAAGGTGAAGTCTGGAGGGTGTATCAGAAGAGGTAGAATAAGGAGAAGGGGAAGGTGAAGTCTGGAGGGTGAATCAGAAGAAACAGAAGAAGGAGAAGTAGAAGATGAAGTCTGGAGCGTGAAACAGAAGAAGCAGAAGAAGGAGAAGGAGAAGATGAAGTCTGGAGGGTGAATCAGAAGAAGTAGAAGAAGGAGAAGGAGAAGGTGAGGTCTGGAGGGTGAATCAGAAGAAGCAGAAGAAGGAGAAGGAGAAGGTGAAGTCTGGAGGGTTTATCAGAAGAAGCAGAAGAAGGAGAAGGAGAAGGTGAAGTCTGGAGGGTGAATCAGAAGAAGCAGAAGAAGGAGAAGGAGAAGGTGAAGTCAGGAGGGTGAATCAGAAGTAGCAGAAGAAGGAGAAGGAGAAGGTGAAGTTAGGAGGGTGAATCAGAAGAAGCAGAAGAAGGAGAAGGAGAAGGTGAAGTCAGGGGGGTGAAGCAGAAGAAGTAGAAGAAGCAGAAGGAGAAGGTGAAGTCAGGAGGGTGATGCAGAAGAAGCAGAAGAAGGAGAAGGAGAAGGTGAAGTCAGGAGGGTGAAGCAGAAGAAGCAGAAGAAGGAGATGGAGACGGTGAAGTCTGGAGGGCGCAGCAGAAGAAGCAGAAGAAGGAGAAGGAGAAGGTGAAGTCCTAAGGATGAAGCAGAAGAACCAGAAGAAGGAGAAGGAGAAGGTGAAGTCTGGAGGGTGAATCAGAAGAAGTAGAATAAGGAGAAGGAGAAGGTGAAGTCAGGAGGGTGAAGCAGAAGAAGCAGAAGAAGGAGAAGGAGAAGGTGAAGTCTGGAGGGCGAAGCAGAAGAAGCAGAAGAAGGAGAAGGAGAAGGTGAAGTCTGGAGGGTGAAGCAGAAGAAGCAGAAGAAGGAGAAGGAGACGGTGAAGTCTGGAGGGTGAATCAGAAGAAGTAGAAGAAGGAGAAGGAGAAGGTGAAGTAAGGAGGGTGAAGCAGAAGAAGCAGAAGAAGGAGAAGGAGAAGGTGAAGTCTGGAGGGTGAAGCAGAAAAAGCAGAAGAAGGAGAAGGAGAAGGTGAAGTCTGGAGGGTGAAGCAGAAGAAGCAGAAGAAGGAGAAGGAGAAGGTGAAGTCAGGAGGGTGTATCAGAATAAGTAGAAGAAGGAAAAGGAGAAGGTGAAGTTTGGAGGGTGAATCAGAAGAAGTAGAAGAAGGAGAAGGAGAAGGTGAAGTCTGGAGGGTGAATCAGAAGAAGTGGAAGAAGGAGAAGGAGAAGGTGAAGTCTGGAGGGTGAATCAGAAGAAGCAGAAGAAGGAGAAGGAGAAGGTGAAGTCTGGAGGGAGAAGCAGAAGAAGTAGAAAAAGGAGAAGGAGAAGGTGAAGTCTGGAGGGTGAATCAGAAGAAGTAGAAGAAGGAGAAGGAGAAGGTGAAGTCTGGAGGGTGAATCAGAAGAAGTAGACGAAGGAGAAGGAGAAGGTGAAGTCTGGAGGGTGAATCAGAAGAAGCAGAAGAAGGATAAGGAGAAGGTGAAGTCTGTAGGGTGAATCAGAAGAAGTAGAAGAAGGAGAAGGAGAAGGTGAAGTCTTGAGGGTGAATCAGAAGAAGCAGAAGAAGGAGAAGGAGAAGGTGAAGTCTGGAGGGTGAATCAGAAGAAGCAGAAGAAGGAGAAGGAGAAGGTGATGTCTGGAGGGTGAATCAGAAGAAGCGGAAGAAGGAGAAGGAGAAGGTGAAGTCTGGAGGGTGAATCAGAAGAAGCAGAAGAAGTAGAAGGAGAAGGTGAAGTCTGGAGGGTGAATAAGAAGAAGTAGAAGAAGGAGAAGGAGAAGGTGAAGTCTGGAGGGTGAATCAGAAGAAGCAGAAGAAGGAGAAGGAGAAGGTGAAGTCAGGAAGGTGAATCAGAAGAAGCAGAAGAAGGAGAAGGAGAAGGTGAAGTCTGGAGGGTGAATCAGAAGAAGCAGAAGAAGGAGAAGGAGAAGGTGAAGACTGGAGGGTGAATCAGAAGAAGTAGAAGAAGAAGAAGGAGAAGGTGAAGTCTGGAGGGTGAATCAGAAGAAGTAGAAGAAGGAGAAGGAGAAGGCGAAGTCTGGAGGGAGAATCAGAAGAAGCAGAAGAAGGAGAAGGAGAAGGTGATGTCTGGAGGGTGAATCAGAAGAAGCAGAAGAAGGAGAAGGAGAAGATGAAGTCTGGAGGGTGAAACAGAAGAAGTAGAAGAAGGAGAAGGAGAAGGTGAGGTCTGGAGGGTGAATCAGAAGAAGCAGAAGAAGGAGAAGGAGAAGGTGAAGTCTGAAGGGTGAATCAGAAGAAGCAGAAGAAGGAGAAGGAGAAGATGAAGTCTGGAGGGTGAATCAGAAGAAGCAGAAGAAGGAGAAGGAGAAGGTGAAGTCTGGAGGGTGAATCAGAAGAAGCAGAAGAAGGAGAAGGAGAAGGTGAAGTCTGGAGGGTGAATCAGAAGAAGTAGAAGAAGGAGAAGGAGAAGGTGAAGTCTGGAGGGTGAATCAGAAGAAGTAGAAGAAGGAGAAGGAGAAGATGAAGTCTGGAGGATGAATCAGAAGAAGCAGAAGAAGGAGAAGGAGAAGGTGAAGTCTGGAGGGTGAATCAGAAGAAGCAGAAGAAGGAGAAGGAGAAGATGAAGTCTGGCGGGTGAATCAGAAGAAGTAGAAGAAGGAGAAGGAGAAGGTGAAGTCTGGAGGGTGAATCAGAAGAAGCAGAAGAAGGAGAAGGAGAAGGTGAAGTCTGGAGGGTGAATCAGAAGAAGCAGAAGAAGGAGAAGGAGAAGGTGAAGTCTGGAGGGTGAATCAGAAGAAGCAGAATAAGGAGAAGGAGAAGGTGAACTCTGGAGGGTGAATCAGAAGAAGCAGAAGAAGGAGAAGGAGAAGGTGATGTCTGGAGGGTGTATCAGAAGAAGTAGAAGAAGGAGAAGGAGAAGGTGAAGTCTGGAGGGTGAAGCAGAAGAAGTAGAAGAAGGAGAAGGAGAAGGTGAAGTCAGGAGGGTGAATCAGAAGAAGTAGAAGAAGGAGAAGGAGAAGGTGAAGTCAGGAGGGTGAATCAGAAGAAGCAGAAGAAGGAGAAGGAGAAGGTGAAGTCTGGAGGGTGAATCAGAAGAATCAGAAGAAGGTGAAGGAGATGGTGAAGTCTAGAGGGTGAATCAGAAGAAGCAGAAGAAAGAGAAGGAGAAGGTGAAGTCTGGAGGGTGAAGCAGAAGAAGCAGAAGAAGGAGAAGGAGAAGGTGAAGACTGGAGGGTGAATCAAAAGAAGTAGAAGAAGGAGAAGGAGAAGGTGAAGTCTGGAGGGTGAATCAGAAGAAGTAGAAGAAGGAGAAGGAGAAGGTGAAGTCTGGAGAGTGAATCAGAAGAAGCAGAAGAAGGAGAAGGAGAAGGTGAAGACTGGAGGGTGAATCAGAAGAAGTAGACGAAGGAGAAGGAGAAGGTGAAGTCTGGAGGGTGAATCAGAAGAAGTAGAAGAAGGAGAAGGTGAAGTCTGGAGGGCGAATCAGAAGATGCAGAAGAAGGAGAAGGAGAAGGTGAAGTCTGGAGGGTGAATCAGAAGAAGGAGAAGAAGGAGAAGGAGAAGATGAAGTCTGGAGGGTGAATCAGAAGAAGTAGAAGAAGGAGAAGGAGAAGGTGAGGTCTGGAGGGTGAATCAGAAGAAGCAGAAGAAGGAGAAGGAGAAGATGAAGTCTGGAGGGTGAATCAGAAGAAGCAGAAGAAGGAGAAGGAGAAGGTGAAGTCTGGAGGGTGAATCAGAAGAAGTAGAAGAAGGAGAAGGAGAAGGTGTAGTCTGGAGGATGAATCAGAAGAAGTAGAAGAAGGAGAAGGAGAAGGTGAAGTCTGGAGGGTGAATCAGAAGAAGCAGAATAAGGAGAAGGAGAAGGTGAAGTCTGGAGGGTGAATCAGAAGAAGCAGAAGAAGGAGAAGGAGAAGGTGAAGTCTGGAGGGTGAATCAGAAGAAGTAGAAGAAGGAGAAGGAGAAGGTGAAGTCTGGAGGGTGAAGCAGAAGAAGTAGAAGAAGGAGAAGGAGAATGTGTAGTCTGGAGGGCGAAGCAGAAGAAGCAGAAGAAGGAGAAGGAGAAGGTGAAGTCTGGAGGGTGAAGCAGAAGAAGCAGAAGAAGGAGAAGGAGAAGGTGAAGTCTGGAGGGTGAATCAGAAGAAGTAGAAGAAGGAGAAGGAGAAGGTGAAGTAAGGAGGGTGAAGCAGAAGAAGCAGAAAAGGAGAAGGAGAAGGTGAAGTCTGGAGGGTGAAGCAGAAGAAGCAGAAGAAGGAGAAGGAGGAGGTGAAGTCTGGAGGGTGAATCAGAAGAAGCAGAAGAAGGAGAAGGAGAAGGTGAAGTCTGGAGGGTGAATCAGAAGAAGTAGAAGAAGGAGAAGGAGAAGGTGAGGTCTGGAGGGTGAATCAGAAGAAGCAGAAGAAGGAGAAGGAGAAGGTGAAGTCTGGAGGGTGAATCAGAAGAAGCAGAAGAAGGAGAAGGAGAAGGTGAAGTCTGGAGGGTGAATCAGAAGAAGCAGAAAAAGGAGAAGGAGAAGGTGAAGTCAGGAGGGTGAATCAGAAGAAGCAGAAGAAGGAGAAGGAGAAGGTGAAGTCAGGAGGGTGAATCAGAAGAAGCAGAAGAAGGAGAAGGAGAAGGTGAAGTCAGGGGGGTGAAGCAGAAGAAGTAGAAGAAGGAGAAGGAGAAGGTGAAGTCAGGAGGGTGATGCAGAAGAAGCAGAAGAAGGAGAAGGAGAAGGTGAAGTCAGGAGGGTGAAGCAGAAGAAGCAGAAGAAGGAGATGGAGACGGTGAAGTCTGGAGGGCGCAGCAGAAGAAGCAGAAGAAGGAGAAGGAGAAGGTGAAGTCCTAAGGGTGAAGCAGAAGAAGCAGAAGAAGGAGAAGGAGAAGGTGAAGTCTGGAGGGGGAATCAGAAGAAGTAGAATAAGGAGAAGGAGAAGGTGAAGTCAGGAGGGTGAAGCAGAAGAAGCAGAAGAAGGAGAAGGAGAAGGTGAAGTCTGGAGGGCGAAGCAGAAGAAGCAGAAGAAGGAGAAGGAGAAGGTGAAGTCTGGAGGGTGAAGCAGAAGAAGCAGAAGAAGGAGAAGGAGAAGGTGAAGTCTGGAGGGTGAATCAGAAGAAGTAGAAGAAGGAGAAGGAGAAGGTGAAGTAAGGAGGGTGAAGCAGAAGAAGCAGAAGAAGGAGAAGGAGAAGGTGAAGTCTGGAGGGTGAAGCAGAAGAAGCAGAAGAAGGAGAAGGAGAAGGTGAAGTCTGGAGGGTGAAGCAGAAGAAGCAGAAGAAGGAGAAGGAGAAGGTGAAGTCAGGAGGGTGTATCAGAAAAGTAGAAGAAGGAAAAGGAGAAGGTGGAGTCTGGAGGGTGAATCAGAAGAGGTAGAAGAAGGAGAAGGAGAAGGTGAAGTCTGGAGGGTGAATCAGAAGAAGTGGAAGAAGGAGAAGGAGAAGGTGAAGTCTGGAGGGTGAATCAGAAGAAGCAGAAGAAGGAGAAGGAGAAGGTGAAGTCTGGAGGGAGAAGCAGAAGAAGTAGAAGAAGGAGAAGGAGAAGGTGAAGTCTGGAGGGTGAATCAGAAGAAGTAGAAGAAGGAGAAGGAGAAGGTGAAGTCTGGAGGCTGAATCAGAAGAAGTAGACGAAGGAGAAGGAGAAGGTGAAGTCTGGAGGGTGAATCAGAAGAAGCATAAGAAGGAGAAGGAGAAGGTGAAGTCTGGAGGGTGAATCAGAAGAAGTAGAAGAAGGAGAAGGAGAAGGTGAAGTCTTGAGGGTGAATCAGAAGAAGCAGAAGAAGGAGAAGGAGAAGGTGAAGTCTGGAGGGTGAATCAGAAGAAGCAGAAGAAGGAGAAGGAGAAGGTGAAGTCTGGAGGGTGAATCAGAAGAAGCGGAAGAAGGAGAAGGAGAAGGTGAAGTCTGGAGGGTGAATCAGAAGAAGCAGAAGAAGTAGAAGGAGAATGTGAAGTCTGGAGGGTGAATAAGAAGAAGTAGAAGAAGGAGAAGGAGAAGGTGAAGTCTGGAGGGTGAATCAGAAGAAGCAGAAGAAGGAGAAGGAGAAGGTGAAGTCAGGAAGGTGAATCAGAAGAAGCAGAAGAAGGAGAAGGAGAAGGTGAAGTCTGGAGGGTGAATCAGAAGAAGCAGAAGAAGGAGAAGGAGAAGGTGAAGACTGGAGGGTGAATCAGAAGAAGTAGAAGAAGGAGAAGGAGAAGGTGAAGTCTGGAGGGTGAATCAGAAGAAGTAGAAGAAGGAGAAGGAGAAGGCGAAGTCTGGAGGGTGAATCAGAAGAAGCAGAAGAAGGAGAAGGAGAAGGTGATATCTGGAGGGTGAATCAGAAGAAGCAGAAGAAGGAGAAGGAGAAGATGAAGTCTGGAGAGTGAATCAGAAGAAGTAGAAGAAGGAGAAGGAGATGGTGAGGTCTGGAGGTTGAATCAGAAGAAGCAGAAGAAGGAGAAGGAGAAGGTGAAGTCTGAAGGGTGAATCAGAAGAAGCAGAAGAAGGAGAAGGAGAAGGTGAAGTCTGGACGGTGAATCAGAAGAAGCAGAAGAAGGAGAAGGAGAAGGTGAAGTCTGGAGGGTGAATCAGAAGAAGCAGAAGAAGGAGAAGGAGAAGGTGAAGTCTGGAGGGTGAATCAGAAGAAGTAGAAGAAGGAGAAGGAGAAGGTGAAGTCTGTAGGGTGAATCAGAAGAAGTAGAAGAAGGAGAAGGAGAAGATGAAGTCTGGAGGGTGAATCAGAAGAAGCAGAAGAAGGAGAAGGAGAAGGTGAAGTCTGGAGGGTGAATCAGAAGAAGCAGAAGAAGGAGAAGGAGAAGATGAAGTCTGGCGGGTGAATCAGAAGAAGTAGAAGAAGGAGAAGGAGAAGGTGAAGTCTGGAGGGTGAATCAGAAGAAGCAGAAGAAGGAGAAGGAGAAGGTGAAGTCTGGAGGGTGAATCAGAAGAAGCAGAAGAAGGAGAAGTAGAAGTTGAAGTCTGGAGGGTGAATCAGAAGAAGCAGAATAAGGAGGAGGAGAAGGTGAAGTCTGGAGGGTGAATCAGAAGAAGCAGAAGAAGGAGAAGGAGAAGGTGAAGTCTGGAGGGCGAATCAGAAGAAGTAGAAGAAGGAGAAGGAGAAGGTGAAGTCTGGAGGGTGAAGCAGAAGACGTAGAAGAAGGAGAAGGAGAAGGTGAAGTCAGGAGGGTGAATCAGAAGAAGTAGAAGAAGGAGAAGGAGAAGGTGAAGTCAGGAGGGTGAATCAGAAGAAGCAGAAGAAGGAGAAGGAGAAGGTGAAGTCTGGAGGGTGAATCAGAAGAATCAGAAGAAGGAGAAGGAGATGGTGAAGTCTAGAGGGTGAATCAGAAGAAGCAGAAGAAAGAGAAGGAGAAGGTGAAGTCTGGAGGGTGAAGCGGAAGAAGTAGAAGAAGGAGAAGGAGAAGGTGAAGTCAGGAGGGTGAATCAGAAGAAGTAGAAGAAGGAGAAGGAGAAGGTGAAGTCAGGAGGGTGAATCAGAAGAAGCAGAAGAAGGAGAAGGAGAAGGTGAAGTCTGGAGGGTGAATCAGAAGAATCAGACGAAGGAGAAGGAGAAGGTGAAGTCTGGAGGGTGAATCAGAAGAAGCAGAAGAAAGAGAAGGAGAAGGTGAAGTCTGGAGGGTGAAGCAGAAGAAGCAGAAGAAGGAGAAGGAGAAGGTGAAGACTGGAGTGTGAATCAGAAGAAGTAGAAGAAGGAGAAGGAGAAGGTGAAGTCTGGAGGGTGTATCAGAAGAGGTAGAATAAGGAGAAGGGGAAGGTGAAGTCTGGAGGGTGAATCAGAAGAAGCAGAAGAATGAGAAGTAGAAGATGAAGTCTGGAGCGTGAATCAGAAGAAGCAGAAGAAGGAGAAGGAGAAGATGAAGTCTGGAGGGTGAATCAGAAGAAGTAGAAGAAGGAGAAGGAGAAGGTGAGGTCTGGAGGGTGAATCAGAAGAAGCAGAAAAAGGAGAAGGAGAAGGTGATGTCTGGAGGGTGAATCAGAAGAAGCAGAAGAAGGAGAAGGAGCAGATGAAGTCTGGAGCGTGAATCAGAAGAAGTAGAAGAAGGAGAAGGAGAAGGTGAGGTCTGGAGGTTGAATCAGAAGAAGCAGAAGAAGGAGAAGGAGAAGGTGATGTCTGGAGGGTGAATCAGAAGAAGCAGAAGAAGGAGAAGGAGAAGATGAATTCTGGAGGGTGAATCAGAAGAAGCAGAAGAAGGAGAAGGAGATGGTGAAGTCTGGAGGGTGAATCAGAAGAAGTAGAAGAAGGAGAAGGAGAAGGTGAAGTCTGGAGGGTGAAGCAGAAGAAGTAGAAGAAGGAGAAGGAGAATGTGAAGTCTGGAGGGCGAAGCAGAAGAAGCAGAAGAAGGAGAAGGAGAAGGTGAAGTCTGGAGGGTGAAGCAGAAGAAGCAGAAGAAGGAGAAGGAGAAGGTGAAGTCTGGAGGGTGAATCAGAAGAAGTAGAAGAAGGAGAAGGAGAAGGTGAAGTAAGGAGGGTGAAGCAGAAAAAGCAGAAGAAGGAGAAGGAGAATGTGAAGTCTGGAGGGTGAAGCAGAAGAAGCAGAAGAAGGAGAAGGAGGAGGTGAAGTCTGGAGGGTGAATCAGAAGAAGCAGAAGAAGGAGAAGGAGAAGGTGAAGTCTGGAGGGCGAATCAGAAGAAGTTGAAGAAGGAGAAGGAGAAGGTGTAGTCTGGAGGGTGAATCAGAAGAAGTAGAAGAAGGAGAAAGAGAAGGTGAAGTCTGGAGGGTGAATCAGAAGAAGCAGAATAAGGAGAAGGAGAAGGTGAAGTCTGGAGGGTGAATCAGAAGAAGCAGAAGAAGGAGAAGGAGAAAGTGAAGTCTGAAGGGTGAATCAGAAGAAGCAGAAGAAGGAGAAGGAGAAGGTGAAGTCTGGAGGGTGAATCAGAAGAAGCAGAAGAAGGAGAAGGAGAAGGTGAAGTCTGGAGGGTGAATCAGAAGAATCAGACGAAGGAGAAGGAGAAGGTGAAGTCTGGAGGGTGAATCAGAAGAAGCAGAAGAAAGAGAAGGAGAAGGTGAAGTCTGGAGGGTGAAGCAGAAGAAGCAGAAGAAGGAGAAGGAGAAGGTGAAGACTGGAGTGTGAATCAGAAGAAGTAGAAGAAGGAGAAGGAGAAGGTGAAGTCTGGAGGGTGTATCAGAAGAGGTAGAATAAGGAGAAGGGGAAGGTTAAGTCTGGAGGGTGAATCAGAAGAAGCAGAAGAAGGAGAAGTAGAAGATGAAGTCTGGAGCGTGAATCAGAAGAAGCAGAAGAAGGAGAAGGAGAAGATGAAGTCTGGAGGGTTAATCAGAAGAAGCAGAAGAAGGAGAAGGAGAAGGTGAAGTCTGGAGGGTGGATCAGAAGAAGCAGAAGAAGGAGAAGGAGAAGGTGAAGTCAGGAGGGTGAATCAGAAGAAGCAGAAGAAGGAGAAGGAGAAGGTGAGGTCTGGAGGGTGAATCAGAAGAAGCAGAAGAAGGAGAAGGAGAAGGTGAAGTCAGGAGGGTGAATCAGAAGAAGCAGAAGAAGGAGAAGGAGAAGGTGAAGTTAGGAGGGTGAATCAGAAGAAGCAGAAGAAGGAGAAGGAGAAGGTGAAGTCAGGGGGGTGAAGCAGAAGAAGTAGAAGAAGGAGAAGGAGAAGGTGAAGTCCGGAGGGTGATGCAGAAGAAGCAGAAGAAGGAGAAGGAGAAAGTGAAGTCAGGAGGGTGAAGCAGAAGAAGCAGAAGAAGGGGATGGAGACGGAGAAGTCTGGAGGGCGCAGCAGAAGAAGCAGAAGAAGGAGAAGGAGAAGGTGAAGTCCTAAGGGTGAAGCAGAAGAACCAGAAGAAGGAGAAGGAGAAGGTGAAGTCTGGAGGGTGAATCAGAAGAAGTAGAATAAGGAGAAGGAGAAGGTGAAGTCAGGAGGGTGAAGCAGAAGAAGCAGAAGAAGGAGAAGGAGAAGGTGAAGTCTGGAGGGCGAAGCAGAAGAAGCAGAAGAAGGAGAAGGAGAAGGTGAAGTCTGGAGGGTGAAGCAGAAGAAGCAGAAGAAGGAGAAGGAGAAGGTGAAGTCTGGAGGGTGAATCAGAAGAAGTAGAAGAAGGAGAAGGAGAAGGTGAAGTAAGGAGGGTGAAGCAGAAGAAGCAGAAGAAGGAGAAGGAGAAGGTGAAGTCTGGAGGGTGAAGCAGAAGAAGGAGAAGGAGAAGGTGAAGTCTGGAGGGTGAAGCAGAAGAAGCAGAAGAAGGAGAAGGAGAAGGTGAAGTCAGGAGGGTGTATCAGAAGAAGTAGAAGAAGGAAAAGGAGAAGGTGAAGTCAGGAGGGTGTATCAGAAGAAGTAGAAGAAGGAAAAGGAGAAGGTGAAGTCTGGAGGGTGAATCAGAAGAAGCAGAAGAAGGAGAAGGAGAAGGTGAAGTCTGGAGGGAGAAGCAGAAGAAGTAGAAGAAGGAGAAGGAAAAGGTGAAGTCTGGAGGGTGAATCAGAAGAAGTAGAAGAAGGAGAAGGAGAAGGTGAAGTCTGGAGGGTGAATCAGAAGAAGTAGACGAAGGAGAAGGAGAAGGTGAAGTCTGGAGGGTGAATCAGAAGAAGCAGAAGAAAGAGAAGGAGAAGGTGAAGTCTGGAGGGTGAAGCAGAAGAAGCAGAAGAAGGAGAAGGAAAAGGTGAAGACTGGAGTGTGAATCAGAAGAAGTAGAAGAAGGATAGGGAGAAGGTGAAGTCTGGAGGGTGTATCAGAAGAGGTAGAATAAGGAGAAGGGGAAGGTGAAGTCTGGAGGGTGAATCAGAAGAAGCAGAAGAAGGAGAAGTAGAAGATGAAGTCTGGAGCGTGAATCAGA
The DNA here is from genome assembly GCF_052327205.1 of Somniosus microcephalus. Classification (NCBI taxonomy): domain Eukaryota; kingdom Metazoa; phylum Chordata; class Chondrichthyes; order Squaliformes; family Somniosidae; genus Somniosus; species Somniosus microcephalus. The sequence goes on along the minus strand of NW_028225431.1, from coordinate 180,544 downwards.
AGAAGCAGAAAAGGAGAAGGAGAAGATGAAGTCTGGAGGGTGAATCAGAAGAAGTAGAAGAAGGAGAAGGAGAAGGTGAGGTCTGGAGGGTGAATCAGAAGAAGCAGAAGAAGGAGAAGGAGAAGGTGAAGTCTGGAGGGTGAATCAGAAGAAGCAGAAGAAGGAGAAGGAGAAGGTGAAGTCTGGAGGGTGAATCAGAAGAAGCAGAAGAAGGAGAAGGAGAAGGTGAAGTCAGGAGGGTGAATCAGAAGAAGCAGAAGAAGGAGAAGGAGAAGGTGAAGTTAGGAGGGTGAATCAGAAGAAGCAGAAGAAGGAGAAGGAGAAGGTGAAGTCAGGGGGGTGAAGCAGAAGAAGTAGAAGAAGGAGAAGGAGAAGGTGAAGTCAGCAGGGTGATGCAGAAGAAGCAGAAGAAGGAGAAGGAGAAGGTGAAGTCAGGAGGGTGAAGCAGAAGAAGCAGAAGAAGGAGATGGAGACGGTGAAGTCTGGAGGGCGCAGCAGAAGAAGCAGAAGAAGGAGAAGGAGAAGGTGAAGTCCTAAGGGTGAAGCAGAAGAACCAGAAGAAGGAGAAGGAGAAGGTGAAGTCTGGAGGGTGAATCAGAAGAAGTAGAATAAGGAGAAGGAGAAGGTGAAGTCAGGAGGGTGAAGCAGAAGAAGCAGACGAAGGAGAAGGAGAAGGTGAAGACTGGAGGGCGAAGCAGAAGAAGCAGAAGAAGGAGAAGGAGAAGGTGAAGTCTGGAGGGTGAAGCAGAAGAAGCAGAAGAAGGAGAAGGAGAAGGTGAAGTCTGGAGGGTGAATCAGAAGAAGTAGAAGAAGGAGAAGGAGAAGGTGAAGTAAGGAGGGTGAAGCAGAAGAAGCAGAAGAAGGAGAAGGAGAAGGTGAAGTCTGGAGGGTGAAGCAGAAGAAGGAGAAGTAGAAGGTGAAGTCTGGAGGGTGAAGCAGAAGAGGCAGAAGAAGGAGAAGGAGAAGGTGAAGTCAGGAGGGTGTATCAGAAGAAGTAGAAGAAGGAAAAGGAGAAGGTGAAGTCTGGAGGGTGAATCAGAAGAAGTAGAAGAAGGAGAAGGAGAAGGTGATGTCTGGAGGGTGAATCAGAAGAAGTGGAAGAAGGAGAAGGAGAAGGTGAAGTCTGGAGGGTGAATCAGAAGAAGGAGAAGGAGAAGGTGAAGTCTGGAGGGAGAAGCAGAAGAAGTAGAAGAAGGAGAAGGAGAAGGTGAAGTCTGGAGGGTGAATCAGAAGAAGTAGAAGAAGGAGAAGGAGAAGGTGAAGTCTGGAGGGTGAATCAGAAGAAGTAGACGAAGGAGAAGGAGAAGGTGAAGTCTGGAGGGTGAATCAGAAGAAGCAGAAGAAGGAGAAGGAGAAGGTGAAGTCTGGAGGGTGAATCAGAAGAAGTAGAAGAAGGAGAAGGAGAAGGTGATGTCTTGAGGGTGAATCAGAAGAAGCAGAAGAAGGAGAAGGAGAAGGTGAAGTCTGGAGGGTGAATCAGAAGAAGCAGAAGAAGGAGAAGGAGAAGGTGATGTCTGGAGGGTGAATCAGAAGAAGCGGAAGAAGGAGAAGGAGAAGGTGAAGTCTGGAGGGTGAATCAGTAGAAGCAGAAGAAGTAGAAGGAGAAGGTGAAGTCTGGAGGGTGAATAAGAAGAAGAAGAAGAAGGAGAAGGAGAAGGTGAAGTCTGGAGGGTGAATCAGAAGAAGCAGAAGAAGGAGAATGAGAAGGTGAAGTCTGAAGGGTGAATCAGAAGAAGCAGAAGAAGGAGAAGGAGAAGGTGAAGTCTGGAGGGTGAATCAGAAGAAGCAGAAGAAGGAGAAGGAGAAGGTGAAGTCTGGAGGGTGAATCAGAAAAAGTAGAAGAAGGAGAAGGAGAAGGTGAAGTCTGGAGGGTGAATCAGAAGAAGTAGAAGAAGGAGAAGGAGAAGGTGAGGTCTGGAGGGTGAATCAGAAGAAGCAGAAGAAGGAGAAGGAGAAGGTGAAGTCTGAAGGGTGAATCAGAAGAAGCAGAAGAAGGAGAAGGAGAAGATGAAGTCTGGAGGGTGAATCAGAAGAAGCAGAAGAAGGAGAAGGAGAAGGTGAAGTCTGGAGGGTGAATCAGAAGAAGCAGAAGAAGGAGAAGGAGAAGGTGAAGTCTGGAGGGTGAATCAGAAGAAGTAGGAGAAGGAGAAGGAGAAGGTGAAGTCTGGAGGGTGAATCAGAAGAAGTAGAAGAAGGAGAAGGAGAAGATGAAGTCTGGAGGGTGAATCAGAAGAAGCAGAAGAAGGAGAAGGAGAAGGTGAAGTCTGGAGGGTGAATCAGAAGAAGCAGAAGAAGGAGAAGGAGAAGATGAAGTCTGGCGGGTGAATCAGAAGAAGTAGAAGAAGGAGAAGGAAAAGGTGAAGTCTGGATGGTGAATCAGAAGAAGCAGAAGAAGGAGAAGGAGAAGGTGAAGTCTGGAGGGTGAATCAGAAGAAGCAGAAGAAGGAGAAGGAGAAGGTGAAGTCTGGAGGGTGAATCGGAAGAAGCAGAATAAGGAGAAGGAGAAGGTGAAGTCTGGAGGGTGAATCAGAAGAAGCAGAAGAAGGAGAAGGAGAAGGTGAAGTCTGGAGGGTGAATCAGAAGAAGTAGAAGAAGGAGAAGGAGAAGGTGAAGTCTGGAGGGTGAAGCAGAAGAAGTAGAAGAAGGAGAAGGAGAAGGTGAAGTTAGGAGGGTGAATCAGAAGAAGTAGAAGAAGGAGAAGGAGAAGGTGAAGTCAGGAGGGTGAATCAGAAGAAGCAGAAGAAGGAGAAGGAGAAGGTGAAGTCTGGAGGGTGAATCAAAAGAAGTAGAAGAAGGAGAAGGAGAAGGTGAAGTCTGGAGGGTGAATCAGAAGAAGTAGAAGAAGGAGAAGGAGAAGGTAAAGTCTGGAGGGTGAATCAGAAGATGCAGAAGAAGGAGAAGGAGAAGGTGAAGTCTGGAGGGTGAATCAGAAGAAGCAGAAGAAGGAGAAGGAGAAGATGAAGTCTGGAGGGTGAATCAGAAGAAGTAGAAGAAGGAGAAGGAGAAGGTGAGGTCTGGAGGGTGAATCAGAAGAAGCAGAAGAAGGAGAAGGAGAAGATGAAGTCTGGAGGGTGAATCAGAAGAAGCAGAAGAAGGAGAAGGAGAAGGTGAAGTCTGGAGGGTGAATCAGAAGAAGCAGAAGAAGGAGAAGGAGAAGGTAAAGTTAGGAGGGTGAATCAGAAGAAGCAGAAGAAGGAGAAGGAGAAGGTGAAGTCAGGGGGGTGAAGCAGAAGAAGTAGAAGAAGGAGAAGGTGAAGTCAGGAGGGTGAAGCAGAAGAAGCAGAAGAAGGAGAAGGAGAAGGTGAAGATGGAGGGCGCAGCAGAAGAAGGAGAAGGAGGAGGTGAAGTCTGGAGGGTGAAGCAGAAGAAGCAGAAGAAGGAGAAGGAGAAGCAGAAGTCTGGAGGGTGAATCAGAAGAAGTAGATGAAGGAGAAGGAGAAGGTGAAGTCAGGAGGGTGAAGCAGAAGAAGCAGAAGAAGCAGAAGGAGAAGGTGAAGTCTGGAGGGTGAAGCAGAAGAAGCAGAAGAAGGAGAAGGAGAAGGTGAAGTCTGGAGGGTGAATCTGAAGAAGTAGAAGAAGGAGAAGGAGAAGGTGAAGTCTGAAGGGTGAATCAGAAGAAGCAGAAGGAGGAGAAGGAGAAGGTGAAGTCTGGAGGGAGAAGCAGAAGACGTAGAAGAAGGAAAAGGAGAAGGTGAAGTCTGGAGGGTGAATCAGAAGAAGTAGAAGAAGGAGAAGGAGAAGGTGAAGTCTGGAGGGTGAATCAGAAGAAGTAGAAGAAGGAGAAGGAGAAGGTGAAGTCTGGAGGGTGAATCAGAAGAAGCAGAAGAAGGAGAAGGAGAAGGTGAAGTCCGGAGGGTGAATCAGAAGAAGTAGAAGAAGGAGAAGGAGAAGGTGTAGTCTGAAGGGTGAATCAGAAGTAGCAGAAGAAGGAGAAGGAGAACGTGAAGTCAGTAGGGTGAATCAGAAGAAGCAGAAGAAGGAGAAGGAGAAGGTGACGTCTGGAGGGAGAAGCAGAAGAAGTAGAAGAAGGAGAAGGAGAAGGTGAAGTCTGGAGGGTGAATCAGAAGAAGTATAAGAAGGAGAAGGAGAAGGTGAAGTCTGGAGGGTGAATCAGAAGAAGTAGAAGAAGGAGAAGGAGAAGGTGAAGTCTGGAGGTGAATCAGAAGAAGCAGAAGAAGTAGAAGGAGAAGGTGAAGTCTGGAGGATGAATCAGAAGAAGTAGAAGAAGGAGAAGGAGAAGGTGTAGTCTGGAGGGTGAATCAGAAGAAGTAGGCGAAGGAGAAGGAGAAGGTGAAGTCTGGAGGGTGAATCAGAAGAAGCAGAAGAAGGAGAAGGAGAAGGAGAAGTCTGGGGGGTGAATCAGAAGAAGTAGAAGAAGGAGAAGGAGAAGGTGAGGTCTGGAGGGTGAATCAGAAGAAGCAGAAGAAGGAGAAGGAGAAGGTGAAGTCTGAAGGGTGAATCAGAAGAAGCAGAAGAAGGAGAAGGAGTAGGTGAAGTCTGGAGGGTGAATCAGAAGAAGCAGAAGAAGGAGAAGGAGAAGGTGAAGTCTGGAGGGTGAATCAGAAGAAGCAGAAGAAGGAGAAGGAGAAGGTGAAGTCTGGAGGGTGAATCAGAAGAAGTAGAAGAAGGAGAAGGAGAAGGTGAAGTCTGGAGGGTGAATCAGAAGAAGTAGAAGAAGGAGAAGGAGAAGGTGAAGTATGGAGGGTGAATCAGAAGAAGCAGAAGAAGGAGAAGGAGAAGGTGAAGTCTGGAGGGTGAATCAGAAGAAGCAGAATAAGGAGAATGGGAAGGTGAAGTCTGGAGGGTGAATCAGAAGAAGCAGAAGAAGGAGAAGGAGAAGGTGAAGTCTGGAGGGTGAATCAGAAGAAGTAGAAGAAGGAGAAGGAGAAGGTGAAGTCTGGAGGGTGAAGCAGAAGAAGTAGAAGAAGGAGAAGGAGAAGGTGAAGTCTGGAGGGTGAATCAGAAGAAGTAGAAGAAGGAGAAGGAGCAGGTGAAGTCAGGAGGGTGAATCAGAAGAAGCAGAAGAAGGAGAAGGAGAAGGTGAAGTCTGGAGGGTGAATCAGAAGAATCAGAAAAAGGAGAAGAAGAAGGTGAAGTCTGGAGGGTGAATCAGAAGAAGCAGAAGAAAGAGAAGGAGAAGGTGAAGTCTGGAGGGTGAAGCAGAAGAAGCAGAAGAAGGAAAAGCAGAAGGTGAAGACTGGAGGGTGAATCAGAAGAAGTAGAAGAAGGAGAAGGAGAAGGTGAAGTCAGGAGGGTGAATCAGAAGAAGCAGAAGAAGGAGAAGGAGAAGGTGAAGTCTGGAGGGCGCAGCAGAAGAAGCAGAAGAAGGAGAAGGAGAAGGTGAAGTCTGGAGGGTGAAGCAGAAGAAGCAGAAGAAGGAGAAGGAGAAGGTGAAGTCTGGAGGGTGAATCAGAAGAAGTAGAAGAAGGAGAAGGAGAAGGTGAAGTCAGGAGGGTGAAGCAGAAGAAGCAGAAGAAGGAGAAGGAGAAGGTGTAGTCTGGACGGTGAAGCAGAAGAAGCAGAAGAAGGAGAAGGAGAAGGTGAAGTCTGGAGGGCGAAGCAAAAGAAGCAGAAGAAGGAGAAGGAGAAGGTGAAGTCTGGAGGGTGAATCAGAAGAAGCAGAAGAAGGAGAAGGAGAAGGTGAAGTCTGGAGGGTGAATCAGAAGAAGCAGAAGAAGGAGAAGGAGAAAATGAAGTCTGGAGGGTGAATCAGAAGAAGTAGAAGAAGTAGAAGTAGAAGGTGAGGTCTGGAGGGTGAATCAAAAGAAGCAGAAGAAGGAGAAGGAGAAGGTGAAGTCTGGAGCGTGAATCAGAAGAAGCAGAAGAAGGAGAAGGAGAAGGTGAAGTCTGGAGGGTGAACCAGAAGAAGCAGAAGAAGGAGAAGGAGAAGGTGAAGTCAGGGGGGTGAAGCAGAAGAAGTAGAAGAAGGAGAAGGAGAAGGTGAAGTCAGGAGGGTGAAGCAGAAGAAGCAGAAGAAGGAGAAAGAGAAGGTGAAGTCTGGAGGGTGCAGCAGAAGAAGCAGAAGAAGGAGAAGGAGAAGTTGAAGTCTGGAGGGTGAAGCAGAAGAAGTAGAAGAAGGAGAAGGAGAAGGTGAAGCCTGGAGGGTGAATCAGAAGAAGTAGAAGAAGGAGAAGGCGAAGGTGAAGTCTGGAGGGTGAATCAGAAGAAACAGAAGAAGGAGAAGGAGAAGGTGAAGTCCGGAGGGTGAATCAGAAGAAGTAGAAGAAGGAGAAGGAGAAGGTGTAGTCTGGAGGGTGAATCAGAAGAAGTAGACGAAGGAGAAGGAGAAGGTGAAGTCTGGAGGGTGAATCAGAAGAAGCAGAAGAAGGAGAAGGAGAAGGTGAAGTCTGGAGGGTGAATCAGGAGATGTAGAAGAAGGAGAAGGAGAAGGTGAAGTCTGGAGGGTGAATCAGAAGAAGCAGAAGAAGGAGAAGGAGAAGGTGAAGTCTGGAGGGTGAATCAGAAGAAGTAGAAGAAGGAGAAGGAGAAGGCAAAGTCTGGAGGGTGAATCAGAAGAAGCAGAAGAAGGAGAAGGAGAAGATGAAGTCTGGAGGGTGAATCAGAAGAAGCAGAAGAAGGAGAAGGAGAATATGAAGTCTGGAGGGTGAATCAGAAGAAGTAGAAGAAGGAGAAGGAGAAGGTGAGGTCTGCAGGGTGAATCAGAAGAAGCAGAAGAAGGAGAAGGAGAAGGTGAAGTCTGAAGGGTGAATCAGAAGAAGCAGAAGAAGGAGAAGGAGAAGGTGAAGTCTGGAGGGTGAATCAGAAGAAGCAGAAGAAGGAGAAGGAGAAGGTGAAGTCTGAAGGGTGAATCAGAAGAAGCAGAAGAAGGAGAAGTAGAAGGTGAAGTCTGGAGAGTGAATCAGAAGAAGTAGAAGAAGGAGAAGGAGAAGGTGAAGTCTGGAGGGTGAAGCAGAAGAAGTAGAAGAAGGAGAAGGAGAAGGTGAAGTCTGGAGGGTGAATCAGAAGAAGCAGAAGAAGGAGAAGGAGAAGGTGAAGTCTGGAGGGTGAATCAGAAGAAGCAGAAGAAGGAGAAGGAGAAGATGAAGTCTGGAGGGTGAATCCGAAGAAGTAGAAGAAGGAGAAGGAGAAGGTGAAGTCTGGAGGGTGAATCAGAAGACGCAGAACAAGGAGAAGGAGAAGGTGAAGTCTGGAGTGTGAATCAGAAGAAGCAGAAGAAGGAGAAGGAGAAGGTGAAGTCTGGAAGGTGAATCAGAAGAAGTAGAAGAAGGAGAAGGTGAAGGTGAAGTCTGGAGGGTGAAGCAGGAGAAGTAGAAGAAGGAGAAGGAGAAGGTGAAGTCAGGAGGGTGAATCAGAAGAAGTAGAAGAAGGAGAAGGAGAAGGTGAAGTCAGGAGGGTGAATCAAAAGAAGCAGAAGAAGGAGAAGGAGAAGGTGAAGTCTGGAGGGTGAATCAGAAGAATCAGAAGAAGGAGAAGGAGAAGGTGAAGTCTGGAGGGTGAATCAGAAGAAGCAGAAGAAAGAGAAGGAGAAGGTGAAGTCTGGAGGGTGAAGCAGAAGAAGCAGAAGAAGGAGAAGGAGAAGGTGTAGACTGGAGGGTGAATCAGAAGAAGTAGAAGAAGGAGAAGGAGAAGGTGAAGTCTGGAGGGTGAATCAGAAGAAGCAGAAAAAGGAGAAGGAGATGGTGAAGTTAGGAGGGTGAATCAGAAGAAGCAGAAAAAGGAGAAGGAGAAGGTGAAGTCAGGGGGGTGAAGCAGAAGAAGTAGAAGAAGGAGAAGGAGAAGGTGAAGTCAGGAGGGTGAAGCAGAAGAAGCAGAAGAAGGAGAAGGAGAAGGTGAAGTCTGGAGGGTGAATCAGAAGAAGTAGAAGAAGGAGAAGGAGAAGGTGAAGTCTGGAGGGTGAATCAGAAGAAGCAGAAGAAGGAGAAGGTGAAGTCAGGGGGGTGAAGCAGAAGAAGTAGAAGAAGGAGAAGGAGAAGGTGAAGTCAGGAGGGTGAAGCAGAAGAAGCAGAAGAAGGAGAAGGAGAAGGTGAAGTCTGGAGGGCGCAGCAGAAGAAGCAGAAGAAGGAGAAGGAGAAGGTGAAGTCTGGAGGGTGAAGTAGAAGAAGCAGAAGAAGGAGAAGGTGAAGTCTGGAGGGTGAATCAGAAGAAGTAGAAGAAGGAGAAGGAGAAGGTGAAGTCTGGAGGGTGAATCAGAAGAAGCAGAAGAAGGAGAAGGTGAAGTCTGGAGGGTGAATCAGAAGAAGCAGAAGAAGGAGAAGGAGAATGTGAAGTCTGGAGGGTGAATCAGAAGAAGCAGAAGAAGGAGAAGGAGAAGGTGAAGTCTGGAGGGTGAATCAGAAGAAGTAGAAGAAGGAGAAGGAGAAGGTGAAGTCTGGAGGGTGAATCAGAAGAAGCAGAAGAAGGAGAAGGAGAAGGTGAAGTCTGGGAGGTGAATCAGAAGAAGCAGAAGAAGGAGAAGGAGAAGATGAAGTCTGGAGGGTGAATCAGAAGAAGTAGAAGAAGGAGAAGGAGAAGGTGAAGTCTGGAGGGTGAATCAGAAGAAGCAGAAGAAGGAGAAGGAGAAGGTGAAGTCTGGAGGGTGAATTAAAAGAAGCAGTAGAAGGAGAAGGAGAAGGTGAAGTCTGGAGGGTGAATCAGAAGAAGCAGAATATGGAGAAGGAGAAGGTGAAGTCTGGAGGGTGAATCAGAAGAAGCAGAAGAAGGAGAAGGAGAAGGTGAAGTCTGGAGGGTGAATCAGAAGAAGTAGAAGAAGGAGAAGGAGAAGGTGAAGTTTGGAGGGTGAAGCAGAAGAAGTAGAAGAAGGAGAAGTAGAAGGTGAAGTCTGGAGGGTGAATCAGAAGAAGTAGAAGAAGGAGAAGGAGAAGGTGAAGTCAGGAGGGTGAATCAGAAGAAGCAGAAGAAGGAGAAGGAGAAGGTGAAGTCTGGAGGGTGAATCAGAAGAATCAGAAGAAGGAGAAGGAGAAGGTGAAGTCTGGAGGGTGAATCAGAAGAAGCAGAAGAAAGAGAAGGAGAAGGTGATGTCTGGAGGGTGAAGCAGAAGAAGCAGAAGAAGGAAAAGGAGAAGGTGAAGACTGGAGGGTGAATCAGAAGAAGTAGAAGAAGGAGAAGGAGAAGGTGAAGTCTGGAGGGTGAATCAGAAGAAGTAGAAGAAGGAAAAGGAGAAGGTGAAGTCTGGGGGCTGAATCAGAAGAAGTAGAAGAAGGAGAAGGAGAAGATGAAGTCTGGAGGTTGAATCAGAAGAAGCAGAAGAAGGAGAAGGAGAAGGTGAAGTCTGGAGGGTGAATCAGAAGAAGTAGAAGAAGGAGTAGAAGAAGATGAAGTCTGGAGGGTGTATCAGGAGAAGTAGAAGAAGGAGAAGGAGAAGGTGAGGTCTGGAGGGTGAATCAGAAGAAGCAGAAGAAGGAGAAGGAGAAGGTGAAGTCTGGAGGGTGAATCAGAAGAAGCAGAAGAAGGAGAAGGAGATGGTGAAGTCTGGAGGGTGAATCAGAAGAAGCAGAAGAAGGAGAAGGAGAAGGTGAAGTCAGGAGGGTGAATCAGAAGAAGCAGAAGAAGGAGAAGGTGAAGTTAGGAGGGTGAATCAGAAGAAGCAGAAAAAGGAGAAGGAGATGGTGAAGTCAGGGGGGTGAAGCAGAAGAAGTAGAAGAAGGAGAAGGAGAAGGTGAAGTCAGGAGGGTGAAGCAGAAGAAGCAGAAGAAGGAGAAGGAGAAGGTGAAGTCTGGAGGGCGCAGCAGAAGAAGCAGAAGAAGGAGAAGGAGAAGGTGAAGTCTGGAGGGTGAAGCAGAAGAAGCAGAAGAAGGAGAAGGAGAAGGTGAAGTCTGGAGGGTGAATCAGAAGAAGTAGAAGAAGGAGAAGGAGAAGGTGAAGTCTGGAGGGTGAATCAGAAGAAGCAGAAGAAGGAGAAGGAGAAGGTGAAGTCTGGAGGGTGAATCAGAAGAAGCAGAAGAAGGAGAAGGAGAAGGTGAAGTCTGGAGGGTGAATCAGAAGAAGCAGAAGAAGGAGAAGGGGAAGGTGAAGTCTGGAGGGTGAATCAGAAGAAGTAGAAGAAGGAGAAGGAGAAGGTGAAGTCTGGAGGGTGAATCAGAAGAAGCAGAAGAAGGAGAAGGAGAAGGTGAAGTCTGGAAGGTGAATCAGAAGAAGCAGAAGAAGGAGAAGGAGAAGATGAAGTCTGGAGGGTGAATCAGAAGAAGTAGAAGAAGGAGAAGGAGAAGGTGATGTCTGGAGGGTGAATCAGAAGAAGTGGAAGAAGGAGAAGGAGAAGGTGAAGTCTGGAGGGTGAATCAGAAGAAGCAGAAGAAGGAGAAGGAGAAGGTGAAGTCTGGAGGGAGAAGCAGAAGAAGTAGAAGAAGGAGAAGGAGAAGGTGAAGTCTGGAGGGTGAATCAGAAGAAGTAGAAGAAGGAGAAGGAGAAGGTGAAGTCTGGAGGGTGAATCAGAAGAAGTAGACGAAGGAGAAGGAGAAGGTGAAGTCTGGAGGGTGAATCAGAAGAAGCAGAAGAAGGAGAAGGAGAAGGTGAAGTCTGGAGGGTGAATCAGAAGAAGTAGAAGAAGGAGAAGGAGAAGGTGAAGTAAGGAGGGTGAAGCAGAAGAAGCAGAAGAAGGAGAAGGAGAAGGTGAAGTCTGGAGGGTGAAGCAGAAGAAGGAGAAGGAGAAGGTGAAGTCTGGAGGGTGAAGCAGAAGAGGCAGAAGAAGGAGAAGGAGAAGGTGAAGTCAGGAGGGTGTATCAGAAGAAGTAGAAGAAGGAAAAGGAGAAGGTGAAGTCTGGAGGGTGAATCAGAAGAAGTAGAAGAAGGAGAAGGAGAAGGTGATGTCTGGAGGGTGAATCAGAAGAAGTGGAAGAAGGAGAAGGAGAAGGTGAAGTCTGGAGGGTGAATCAGAAGAAGCAGAAGAAGGAGAAGGAGAAGGTGAAGTCTGGAGGGAGAAGCAGAAGAAGTAGAAGAAGGAGAAGGAGAAGGTGAAGTCTGGAGGGTGAATCAGAAGAAGTAGAAGAAGGAGAAGGAGAAGGTGAAGTCTGGAGGGTGAATCAGAAGAAGTAGACGAAGGAGAAGGAGAAGGTGAAGTCTGGAGGGTGAATCAGAAGAAGCAGAAGAAGGAGAAGGAGAAGGTGAAGTCTGGAGGGTGAATCAGAAGAAGTAGAAGAAGGAGAAGGAGAAGGTGATGTCTTGAGGGTGAATCAGAAGAAGCAGAAGAAGGAGAAGGAGAAGGTGAAGTCTGGAGGGTGCATCAGAAGAAGCAGAAAAAGGAGAAGGAGAAGGTGATGTCTGGAGGGTGAATCAGAAGAAGCGGAAGAAGGAGAAGGAGAAGGTGAAGTCTGGAGGTTGAATCAGAAGAAGTAGAAGAAGGAGAAGGAGAAGGTGATGTCTGGAGGGTGAATCAGAAGAAGTGGAAGAAGGAGAAGGAGAAGGTGAAGTCTGGAGGGTGAATCAGAAGAAGCAGAAGAAGGAGAAGGAGAAGGTGAAGTCTGGAGGGAGAAGCAGAAGAAGTAGAAGAAGGAGAAGGAAAAGGTGAAGTCTGGAGGGTGAATCAGAAGAAGTAGAAGAAGGAGAAGGAGAAGGTGAAGTCTGGAGGGTGAATCAGAAGAAGTAGACGAAGGAGAAGGAGAAGGTGAAGTCTGGAGGGTGAATCAGAAGAAGCAGAAGAAAGAGAAGGAGAAGGTGAAGTCTGGAGGGTGAAGCAGAAGAAGCAGAAGAAGGAGAAGGAGAAGGTGAAGACTGGAGTGTGAATCAGAAGAAGTAGAAGAAGGATAGGGAGAAGGTGAAGTCTGGAGGGTGTATCAGAAGAGGTAGAATAAGGAGAAGGGGAAGGTGAAGTCTGGAGGGTGAATCAGAAGAAGCAGAAGAAGGAGAAGTAGAAGATGAAGTCTGGAGCGTGAATCAGAAGAAGCAGAAAAGGAGAAGGAGAAGATGAAGTCTGGAGGGTGAATCAGAAGAAGTAGAAGAAGGAGAAGGAGAAGGTGAGGTCTGGAGGGTGAATCAGAAGAAGCAGAAGAAGGAGAAGGAGAAGGTGAAGTCTGGAGGGTGAATCAGAAGAAGCAGAAGAAGGAGAAGGAGAAGGTGAAGTCTGGAGGGTGAATCAGAAGAAGCAGAAGAAGGAGAAGGAGAAGGTGAAGTCAGGAGGGTGAATCAGAAGAAGCAGAAGAAGGAGAAGGAGAAGGTGAAGTTAGGAGGGTGAATCAGAAGAAGCAGAAGAAGGAGAAGGAGAAGGTGAAGTCAGGGGGGTGAAGCAGAAGAAGTAGAAGAAGGAGAAGGAGAAGGTGAAGTCAGCAGGGTGATGCAGAAGAAGCAGAAGAAGGAGAAGGAGAAGGTGAAGTCAGGAGGGTGAAGCAGAAGAAGCAGAAGAAGGAGATGGAGACGGTGAAGTCTGGAGGGCGCAGCAGAAGAAGCAGAAGAAGGAGAAGGAGAAGGTGAAGTCCTAAGGGTGAAGCAGAAGAACCAGAAGAAGGAGAAGGAGAAGGTGAAGTCTGGAGGGTGAATCAGAAGAAGTAGAATAAGGAGAAGGAGAAGGTGAAGTCAGGAGGGTGAAGCAGAAGAAGCAGACGAAGGAGAAGGAGAAGGTGAAGACTGGAGGGCGAAGCAGAAGAAGCAGAAGAAGGAGAAGGAGAAGGTGAAGTCTGGAGGGTGAAGCAGAAGAAGCAGAAGAAGGAGAAGGAGAAGGTGAAGTCTGGAGGGTGAATCAGAAGAAGTAGAAGAAGGAGAAGGAGAAGGTGAAGTAAGGAGGGTGAAGCAGAAGAAGCAGAAGAAGGAGAAGGAGAAGGTGAAGTCTGGAGGGTGAAGCAGAAGAAGGAGAAGGAGAAGGTGAAGTCTGGAGGGTGAAGCAGAAGAGGCAGAAGAAGGAGAAGGAGAAGGTGAAGTCAGGAGGGTGTATCAGAAGAAGTAGAAGAAGGAAAAGGAGAAGGTGAAGTCTGGAGGGTGAATCAGAAGAAGTAGAAGAAGGAGAAGGAGAAGGTGATGTCTGGAGGGTGAATCAGAAGAAGTGGAAGAAGGAGAAGGAGAAGGTGAAGTCTGGAGGGTGAATCAGAAGAAGCAGAAGAAGGAGAAGGAGAAGGTGAAGTCTGGAGGGAGAAGCAGAAGAAGTAGAAGAAGGAGAAGGAGAAGGTGAAGTCTGGAGGGTGAATCAGAAGAAGTAGAAGAAGGAGAAGGAGAAGGTGAAGTCTGGAGGGTGAATCAGAAGAAGTAGACGAAGGAGAAGGAGAAGGTGAAGTCTGGAGGGTGAATCAGAAGAAGCAGAAGAAGGAGAAGGAGAAGGTGAAGTCTGGAGGGTGAATCAGAAGAAGTAGAAGAAGGAGAAGGAGAAGGTGATGTCTTGAGGGTGAATCAGAAGAAGCAGAAGAAGGAGAAGGAGAAGGTGAAGTCTGGAGGGTGAATCAGAAGAAGCAGAAGAAGGAGAAGGAGAAGGTGATGTCTGGAGGGTGAATCAGAAGAAGCGGAAGAAGGAGAAGGAGAAGGTGAAGTCTGGAGGGTGAATCAGTAGAAGCAGAAGAAGTAGAAGGAGAAGGTGAAGTCTGGAGGGTGAATAAGAAGAAGTAGAAGAAGGAGAAGGAGAAGGTGAAGTCTGGAGGGTGAATCAGAAGAAGCAGAAGAAGGAGAATGAGAAGGTGAAGTCTGAAGGGTGAATCAGAAGAAGCAGAAGAAGGAGAAGGAGAAGGTGAAGTCTGGAGGGTGAATCAGAAGAAGCAGAAGAAGGAGAAGGAGAAGGTGAAGTCTGGAGGGTGAATCAGAAGAAGTAGAAGAAGGAGAAGGAGAAGGTGAAGTCTGGAGGGTGAATCAGAAGAAGTAGAAGAAGGAGAAGGAGAAGGTGAGGTCTGGAGGGTGAATCAGAAGAAGCAGAAGAAGGAGAAGGAGAAGGTGAAGTCTGAAGGGTGAATCAGAAGAAGCAGAAGAAGGAGAAGGAGAAGATGAAGTCTGGAGGGTGAATCAGAAGAAGCAGAAGAAGGAGAAGGAGAAGGTGAAGTCTGGAGGGTGAATCAGAAGAAGCAGAAGAAGGAGAAGGAGAAGGTGAAGTCTGGAGGGTGAATCAGAAGAAGTAGGAGAAGGAGAAGGAGGAGGTGAAGTCTGGAGGGTGAATCAGAAGAAGTAGAAGAAGGAGAAGGAGAAGATGAAGTCTGGAGGGTGAATCAGAAGAAGCAGAAGAAGGAGAAGGAGAAGGTGAAGTCTGGAGGGTGAATCAGAAGAAGCAGAAGAAGGAGAAGGAGAAGATGAAGTCTGGCGGGTGAATCAGAAGAAGTAGAAGAAGGAGAAGGAGAAGGTGAAGTCTGGATGGTGAATCAGAAGAAGCAGAAGAAGGAGAAGGAGAAGGTGAAGTCTGGAGGGTGAATCAGAAGAAGCAGAAGAAGGAGAAGGAGAAGGTGAAGTCTGGAGGGTGAATCAGAAGAAGCAGAATAAGGAGAAGGAGAAGGTGAAGTCTGGAGGGTGAATCAGAAGAAGCAGAAGAAGGAGAAGGAGAAGGTGAAGTCTGGAGGGTGAATCAGAAGAAGTAGAAGAAGGAGAAGGAGAAGGTGAAGTCTGGAGGGTGAAGCAGAAGAAGTAGAAGAAGGAGAAGGAGAAGGTGAAGTCAGGAGGGTGAATCAGAAGAAGTAGAAGAAGGAGAAGGAGAAGGTGAAGTCAGGAGGGTGAATCAGAAGAAGCAGAAGAAGGAGAAGGAGAAGGTGAAGTCTGGAGGGTGAATCAAAAGAAGTAGAAGAAGGAGAAGGAGAAGGTGAAGTCTGGAGGGTGAATCAGAAGAAGTAGAAGAAGGAGAAGGAGAAGGTGAAGTCTGGAGGGTGAATCAGAAGATGCAGAAGAAGGAGAAGGAGAAGGTGAAGTCTGGAGGGTGAATCAGAAGAAGCAGAAGAAGGAGAAGGAGAAGATGAAGTCTGGAGGGTGAATCAGAAGAAGTAGAAGAAGGAGAAGGAGAAGGTGAGGTCTGGAGGGTGAATCAGAAGAAGCAGAAGAAGGAGAAGGAGAAGATGAAGTCTGGAGGGTGAATCAGAAGAAGCAGAAGAAGGAGAAGGAGAAGGTGAAGTCTGGAGGGTGAATCAGAAGAAGCAGAAGAAGGAGAAGGAGAAGGTAAAGTTAGGAGGGTGAATCAGAAGAAGCAGAAGAAGGAGAAGGAGAAGGTGAAGTCAGGGGGGTGAAGCAGAAGAAGTAGAAGAAGGAGAAGGTGAAGTCAGGAGGGTGAAGCAGAAGAAGCAGAAGAAGGAGAAGGAGAAGGTGAAGATGGAGGGCGCAGCAGAAGAAGGAGAAGGAGGAGGTGAAGTCTGGAGGGTGAAGCAGAAGAAGCAGAAGAAGGAGAAGGAGAAGCAGAAGTCTGGAGGGTGAATCAGAAGAAGTAGATGAAGGAGAAGGAGAAGGTGAAGTCAGGAGGGTGAAGCAGAAGAAGCAGAAGAAGCAGAAGGAGAAGGTGAAGTCTGGAGGGTGAAGCAGAAGAAGCAGAAGAAGGAGAAGGAGAAGGTGAAGTCTGGAGGGTGAATCTGAAGAAGTAGAAGAAGGAGAAGGAGAAGGTGAAGTCTGAAGGGTGAATCAGAAGAAGCAGAAGGAGGAGAAGGAGAAGGTGAAGTCTGGAGGGAGAAGCAGAAGAAGTAGAAGAAGGAAAAGGAGAAGGTGAAGTCTGGAGGGTGAATCAGAAGAAGTAGAAGAAGGAGAAGGAGAAGGTGAAGTCTGGAGGGTGAATCAGAAGAAGTAGAAGAAGGAGAAGGAGAAGGTGAAGTCTGGAGGGTGAATCAGAAGAAGCAGAATAAGGAGAAGGAGAAGGTGAAGTCCGGAGGGTGAATCAGAAGAAGTAGAAGAAGGAGAAGGAGAAGGTGTAGTCTGAAGGGTGGATCAGAAGTAGCAGAAGAAGGAGAAGGAGAACGTGAAGTCAGTAGGGTGAATCAGAAGAAGCAGAATAAGGAGAAGGAGAAGGTGACGTCTGGAGGGAGAAGCAGAAGAAGTAGAAGAAGGAGAAGGAGAAGGTGAAGTCTGGAGGGTGAATCAGAAGAAGTATAAGAAGGAGAAGGAGAAGGTGAAGTCTGGAGGGTGAATCAGAAGAAGTAGAAGAATGAGAAGGAGAAGGTGAAGTCTGGAGGTGAATCAGAAGAAGCAGAAGAAGTAGAAGGAGAAGGTGAAGTCTGGAGGATGAATCAGAAGAAGTAGAAGAAGGAGAAGGAGAAGGTGTAGTCTGGAGGGTGAATCAGAAGAAGTAGACGAAGGAGAAGGAGAAGGTGAAGTCTGGAGGGTGAATCAGAAGAAGCAGAAGAAGGAGAAGGAGAAGGAGAAGTCTGGGGGGTGAATCAGAAGAAGTAGAAGAAGGAGAAGGAGAAGGTGAGGTCTGGAGGGTGAATCAGAAGAAGCAGAAGAAGGAGAAGGAGAAGGTGAAGTCTGAAGGGTGAATCAGAAGAAGCAGAAGAAGGAGAAGGAGAAGGTGAAGTCTGGAGGGTGAATCAGAAGAAGCAGAAGAAGGAGAAGGAGAAGGTGAAGTCTGGAGGGTGAATCAGAAGAAGCAGAAGAAGGAGAAGGAGAAGGTGAAGTCTGGAGGGTGAATCAGAAGAAGTAGAAGAAGGAGAAGGAGAAGGTGAAGTCTGGAGGGTGAATCAGAAGAAGTAGAAGAAGGAGAAGGAGAAGGTGAAGTATGGAGGGTGAATCAGAAGAAGCAGAAGAAGGAGAAGGAGAAGGTGAAGTCTGGAGGGTGAATCAGAAGAAGCAGAATAAGGAGAATGGGAAGGTGAAGTCTGGAGGGTGAATCAGAAGAAGCAGAAGAAGGAGAAGGAGAAGGTGAAGTCTGGAGGGTGAATCAGAAGAAGTAGAAGAAGGAGAAGGAGAAGGTGAAGTCTGGAGGGTGAAGCAGAAGAAGTAGAAGAAGGAGAAGGAGAAGGTGAAGTCTGGAGGGTGAATCAGAAGAAGTAGAAGAAGGAGAAGGAGCAGGTGAAGTCAGGAGGGTGAATCAGAAGAAGCAGAAGAAGGAGAAGGAGAAGGTGAAGTCTGGAGGGTGAATCAGAAGAATCAGAAAAAGGAGAAGAAGAAGGTGAAGTCTGGAGGGTGAATCAGAAGAAGCAGAAGAAAGAGAAGGAGAAGGTGAAGTCTGGAGGGTGAAGCAGAAGAAGCAGAAGAAGGAAAAGCAGAAGGTGAAGACTGGAGGGTGAATCAGAAGAAGTAGAAGAAGGAGAAGGAGAAGGTGAAGTCAGGAGGGTGAATCAGAAGAAGCAGAAGAAGGAGAAGAAGAAGGTGAAGTCTGGAGGGCGCAGCAGAAGAAGCAGAAGAAGGAGAAGGAGAAGGTGAAGTCTGGAGGGTGAAGCAGAAGAAGCAGAAGAAGGAGAAGGAGAAGGTGAAGTCTGGAGGGTGAATCAGAAGAAGTAGAAGAAGGAGAAGGAGAAGGTGAAGTCAGGAGGGTGAAGCAGAAGAAGCAGAAGAAGGAGAAGGAGAAGGTGAAGTCTGGACGGTGAAGCAGAAGAAGCAGAAGAAGGAGAAGGAGAAGGTGAAGTCTGGAGGGCGAAGCAAAAGAAGCAGAAGAAGGAGAAGGAGAAGGTGAAGTCTGGAGGGTGAATCAGAAGAAGCAGAAGAAGGAGAAGGAGAAGGTGAAGTCTGGAGGGTGAATCAGAAGAAGCAGAAGAAGGAGAAGGAGAAAATGAAGTCTGGAGGGTGAATCAAAAGAAGTAGAAGAAGTAGAAGTAGAAGGAGAGGTCTGGAGGGTGAATCAAAAGAAGCAGAAGAAGGAGAAGGAGAAGGTGAAGTCTGGAGGGTGAATCAGAAGAAGCAGAAGAAGGAGAAGGAGAAGGTGAAGTCTGGAGGGTGAATCAGAAGAAGCAGAAGAAGGAGAAGGAGAAGGTGAAGTCAGGGGGGTGAAGCAGAAGAAGTAGAAGAAGGAGAAGGAGAAGGTGAAGTCAGGAGGGTGAAGCAGAAGAAGCAGAAGAAGGAGAAAGAGAAGGTGAAGTCTGGAGGGTGCAGCAGAAGAAGCAGAAGAAGGAGAAGGAGAAGTTGAAGTCTGGAGGGTGAAGCAGAAGAAGTAGAAGAAGGAGAAGGAGAAGGTGAAGCCTGGAGGGTGAATCAGAAGAAGTAGAAGAAGGAGAAGGCGAAGGTGAAGTCTGGAGGGTGAATCAGAAGAAACAGAAGAAGGAGAAGGAGAAGGTGAAGTCCGGAGGGTGAATCAGAAGAAGTAGAAGAAGGAGAAGGAGAAGGTGTAGTCTGGAGGGTGAATCAGAAGAAGTAGACGAAGGAGAAGGAGAAGGTGAAGTCTGGAGGGTGAATCAGAAGAAGCAGAAGAAGGAGAAGGAGAAGGTGAAGTCTGGAGGGTGAATCAGGAGATGTAGAAGAAGGAGAAGGAGAAGGTGAAGTCTGGAGGGTGAATCAGAAGAAGCAGAAGAAGGAGAAGGAGAAGGTGAAGTCTGGAGGGTGAATCAGAAGAAGTAGAAGAAGGAGAAGGAGAAGGCGAAGTCTGGAGGGTGAATCAGAAGAAGCAGAAGAAGGAGAAGGAGAAGATGAAGTCTGGAGGGTGAATCAGAAGAAGCAGAAGAAGGAGAAGGAGAATATGAAGTCTGGAGGGTGAATCAGAAGAAGTAGAAGAAGGAGAAGGAGAAGGTGAGGTCTGCAGGGTGAATCAGAAGAAGCAGAAGAAGGAGAAGGAGAAGGTGAAGTCTGAAGGGTGAATCAGAAGAAGCAGAAGAAGGAGAAGGAGAAGGTGAAGTCTGGAGGGTGAATCAGAAGAAGCAGAAGAAGGAGAAGGAGAAGGTGAAGTCTGAAGGGTGAATCAGAAGAAGCAGAAGAAGGAGAAGTAGAAGGTGAAGTCTGGAGAGTGAATCAGAAGAAGTAGAAGAAGGAGAAGGAGAAGGTGAAGTCTGGAGGGTGAAGCAGAAGAAGTAGAAGAAGGAGAAGGAGAAGGTGAAGTCTGGAGGGTGAATCAGAAGAAGCAGAAGAAGGAGAAGGAGAAGGTGAAGTCTGGAGGGTGAATCAGAAGAAGCAGAAGAAGGAGAAGGAGAAGATGAAGTCTGGAGGGTGAATCCGAAGAAGTAGAAGAAGGAGAAGGAGAAGGTGAAGTCTGGAGGGTGAATCAGAAGACGCAGAACAAGGAGAAGGAGAAGGTGAAGTCTGGAGGGTGAATCAGAAGAAGCAGAAGAAGGAGAAGGAGAAGGTGAAGTCTGGAAGGTGAATCAGAAGAAGTAGAAGAAGGAGAAGGTGAAGGTGAAGTCTGGAGGGTGAAGCAGGAGAAGTAGAAGAAGGAGAAGGAGAAGGTGAAGTCAGGAGGGTGAATCAGAAGAAGTAGAAGAAGGAGAAGGAGAAGGTGAAGTCAGGAGGGTGAATCAAAAGAAGCAGAAGAAGGAGAAGGAGAAGGTGAAGTCTGGAGGGTGAATCAGAAGAATCAGAAGAAGGAGAAGGAGAAGGTGAAGTCTGGAGGGTGAATCAGAAGAAGCAGAAGAAAGAGAAGGAGAAGGTGAAGTCTGGAGGGTGAAGCAGAAGAAGCAGAAGAAGGAGAAGGAGAAGGTGTAGACTGGAGGGTGAATCAGAAGAAGTAGAAGAAGGAGAAGGAGAAGGTGAAGTCTGGAGGGTGAATCAGAAGAAGTAGAAAAAGGAGAAGGAGAAGGTGAAGTCTGGAGGGTGAACCAGAAGAAGTAGAAGAAGGAGAAGGAGAAGGTGAAGTCTGGAGGGTGAATCTGAAGATGCAGAAGAAGGAGAAGGAGAAGATGAAGTCTGGAGGGTGAATCAGAAGAAGTAGAAGAAGGAGAAGGAGAAGGTGAAGTCAGGAGGGTGAATCAGAAGAAGCAGAAGAAGGAGAAGGAGAAGGTTAAGTTAGGAGGGTGAATCAGTAGAAGCAGAAGAAGGAGAAGGAGAAGGTGAAGTCAGGGGGGTGAAGCAGAAGAAGTAGAGGAAGGAGAAGGAGAAGGTGAAGTCTGGAGGGTGAATCAGAAGAAGCAGAAGAAGGAGAAGGAGAAGGTGAAGACTGGAGGGTGAATCAGAAGAAGTAGAAGAAGGAGAAGGAGAAGGTGAAGTCTGGATGGTGAATCAGAAGAAGTAGAAGAAGGAGAAGGAGAAGGCGAAGTCTGGAGGGTGAATCAGAAGAAGCAGAAGAAGGAGAAGGAGAAGATGAAGTCTGGAGGTTGAATCAGAAGAAGCAGAAGAAGGAGAAGGAGAAGATGAAGTCTGGAGGGTGAATCAGAAGAAGTAGAAGAAGGAGAAGGAGAAGGTGAGGTCTGGAGGGTGAATCAGAAGAAGCAGAAGAAGGAGAAGGAGAAGGTGAAGTCTGAAGGGTGAATCAGAAGAAGCAGAAAAAGGAGAAGGATAAGGTGAAGTCTGGAGGGTGAATCAGAAGAAGCAGAAGAAGGAGAAGGAGAAGGTGAAGTCTGGAGGGTGAATCAGAAGAAGCAGAAGAAGGAGAAGGAGAAGGTGAAGTCTGGAGGGTGAATCAGAAGAAGTAGAAGAAGAAGAAGGAGAAGCTGAAGTCTGGAGGGTGAATCAGAAGAAGTAGAAGAAGGAGAAGGAGAAGGTTAAGTCTGGAAGGTGAATCAGAAGAAGCAGAAGAAGGAGAAGGTTAAGTCTGGAGTGTGAATCAGAAGAAGCAGAAGAAGGAGAATGAGAAGATGAAGTCTGGAGGGTGAATCAGAAGAATTAGAAGAAGGAGAAGGAGAAGGTGAAGTCTGGAGGGTGAATCAGAAGAAACAGAACAAGGAGAAGGAGAAGGTGAAGTCTGGAGGGTGAATCAGAAGAAGTAGAAGAAGGAGAAGGAGAAGGCGAAGTCTGGAGGGTGAATCAGAAGAAGCAGAAGAAGGAGAAGGAGAAGATGAAGTCTGGATGGTGAATCAGAAGAAGCAGAAGAAGGAGAAGGAGAAGATGAAGTCTGGAGGGTGAATCAGAAGAAGTAGAAGAAGGAGAAGGAGAAGGTGAGGTCTGGAGCGTGAATCAGAAGAAGCAGAAGAAGGAGAAGGAGAAGGTGAAGTCTGAAGGGTGAATCAGAAGAAGCAGAAGAAGGAGAAGGAGAAGGTGAAGTCTGGAGGGTGAATCAGAAGAAGCAGAAGAAGGAGAAGGAGAAGGTGAAGTCTGGAGGGTGAATCAGAAGAAGCAGAAGAAGGAGAAGGAGAAGGTGAAGTCTGGAGGGTGAATCAGAAGAAGTAGAAGAAGGAGAAGGAGAAGCTGAAGTCTGGAGAGTGAATCAGAAGAAGTAGAAGAAGGAGAAGGAGAAGGTTAAGTCTGGAGGGTGAATCAGAAGAAGCAGAAGAAGGAGAAGGTGAAGTCTGGAGGGTGAATCAGAAGAAGCAGAAGAAGGAGAATGAGAAGATGAAGTCTGGAGGGTGAATCAGAAGAAGTATAAGAAGGAGAAGGAGAAGGTGAAGTCTGGAAGGTGAATCAGAAGAAGCAGAACAAGGAGAAGGAGAAGGTGAAGTCTGGAGGGTGAATCAGAAGAAGAAGAAGAAGGAGAAGGAGAAGGTGAAGTCTGGAGGGTGAATCAGAAGAAGCAGAATAAGGAGAAGGAGAAGGTGAAGTCTGGAGGGTGAATCAGAAGAAGCAGAAGAAGGAGAAGCAGAAGGTGAAGTCTGGAGGGTGAATCAGAAGAAGTAGAAGAAGGAGAAGGAGAAGGTGAAGTCCGGCGGGTGAAGCAGAAGAAGTAGAAGAAGGAGAAGGAGAAGGTGAAGTCAGCAGGGTGAATCAGAAGAAGTAGAAGAAGGAGAAGGAGAAGGTGAAGTCAGGAGGGTGAATCAGAAGAAGCAGAAGAAGGAGAAGGAGAAGGTGAAGTCTGGAGGGTGAATCAGAAGAATCAGAAGAAGGAGAAGGAGAAGGTGAAGTCAGGAGGGTGAATCAGAAGAAGCAGAAGAAAGAGAAGGAGAAGGTGAAGTCTGGAGGGTGAAGCAGAAGAAGCAGAAGAAGGAGAAGGAGAAGGTGAAGACTGGAGGGTGAATCAGAAGAAGTAGAAGAAGGAGAAGGAGAAGTTGAAGTCTGGAGGGTGAATCAGAAGAAGTAGAAGATGGAGAAGGAGAAGGTCAAGTCTGGAGGGTGAATCAGAAGAAGCAGAAGAAGGAGAAGGAGAAGGTGAAGTCTGGAGGGTGAATCAGAAGAAGCAGAAGAAGGAGAAGGAGAAGATGAAGTCTGGAGGGTGAATCAGAAGAAGTAGAAGAAGGAGAAGGAGAAGGTGAGGTCTGGAGGGTGAATCAGAAGAAGCAGAAGAAGGAGAAGGAGAAGGTAAAGTCTGGATAGTGAATCAGAAGAAGCAGAAGAAGGAGAAGGAGAAGGTGAAGTCTGGAGGGTGAATCAGAAGAAGCAGAAGAAGGATAAGGAGAAGGTGAAGTCTGGAGGGTGAATCAGAAGAAGCAGAATAAGGAGAAGGAGAAGGTGAAGTCTGGAGAGTGAATCAGAAGAAGTAGAAGATGAGAAGGAGAAGGTGAAGTCTGGAGGGTGAATCAGAAGAAGCAGAAGATGGAGAAGGAGAAGGTGAAGTCTGGAGGGTGAATCAGAAGAAGCAGAATAAGGAGAAGGAGAAGGTGAAGTCTGGAGGGTGAATCAGAAGAAGCAGAAGAAGGAGAAGGAGAAGGTGAAGTCAGGAGGGTGAATCAGAAGAAGCAGAAGAAGGAGAAGGAGAAGGTGAAGTCTGGAGGGTGAATCAGAAGAAGCAGAAGAAGGAGAATGAGAAGGTGAAGTCTGGAGGGTGAATCAGAAGAAGCAGTAGAAGGAGAAGGAG
Source organism: Somniosus microcephalus (assembly GCF_052327205.1). Lineage (NCBI taxonomy): Eukaryota > Metazoa > Chordata > Chondrichthyes > Squaliformes > Somniosidae > Somniosus > Somniosus microcephalus. The sequence continues at coordinate 157,980 of NW_028225431.1, read as the reverse complement.
AAGGTGAAGTCTGGAGGGTGAATCAGAAGAAGCAGAATATGGAGAAGGAGAAGGTGAAGTCTGGAGGGTGAATCAGAAGAAGCAGAAGAAGGAGAAGGAGAAGGTGAAGTCTGGAGGGTGAATCAGAAGAAGTAGAAGAAGGAGAAGGAGAAGGTGAAGTCTGGAGGGTGAAGCAGAAGAAGTAGAAGAAGGAGAAGGAGAAGGTGAAGTCTGGAGGGTGAATCAGAAGAAGTAGAAGAAGGAGAAGGAGAAGGTGAAGTCAGGAGGGTGAATCAGAAGAAGCAGAAGAAGGAGAAGGAGAAGGTGAAGTCTGGAGGGTGAACCAGAAGAATCAGAAGAAGGAGAAGGAGAAGGTGAAGTCTGGAGGGTGAATCAGAAGAAGCAGAAGAAAGAGAAGGAGAAGGTGATGTCTGGAGGGTGAAGCAGAAGAAGCAGAAGAAGGAAAAGGAGAAGGTGAAGACTGGAGGGTGAATCAGAAGAAGTAGAAGAAGGAGAAGGAGAAGGTGAAGTCTGGAGGGTGAATCAGAAGAAGTAGAAGAAGGAAAAGGAGAAGGTGAAGTCTGGAGGCTGAATCAGAAGAAGTAGAAGAAGGAGAAGGAGAAGGTGAAGTCTGGAGGTTGAATCAGAAGAAGCAGAAGAAGGAAAAGGAGAAGGTGAAGTCTGGAGGGTGAATCAGAAGAAGCAGAAGAAGGAGTAGAAGAAGATGAAGTCTGGAGGGTGAATCAGAAGAAGTAGAAGAAGGAGAAGGAGAAGGTGAGGTCTGGAGGGTGAATCAGAAGAAGCAGAAGAAGGAGAAGGAGAAGGTGAAGTTTGGAGGGTGAATCAGAAGAAGCAGAAGAAGGAGAAGGAGATGGTGAAGTCTGGAGGGTGAATCAGAAGAAGCAGAAGAAGGAGAAGGAGAAGGTTAAGTCAGGAGGGTGAATCAGAAGAAGCAGAAGAAGGAGAAGGAGAAGGTGAAGTTAGGAGGGTGAATCAGAAGAAGCAGAAAAAGGAGAAGGAGAAGGTGAAGTCAGGGGGGTGAAGCAGAAGAAGTAGAAGAAGGAGAAGGAGAAGGTGAAGTCAGGAGGGTGAAGCAGAAGAAGCAGAAGAAGGAGAAGGAGAAGGTGAAGTCTGGAGGGCGCAGCAGAAGAAGCAGAAGAAGGAGAAGGAGAAGGTGAAGTCTGGAGGGTGAAGCAGAAGAAGCAGAAGAAGGAGAAGGAGAAGGTGAAGTCTGGAGGGTGAATCAGAAGAAGTAGAAGAAGGAGAAGGAGAAGGTGAAGTCTGGAGGGTGAATCAGAAGAAGCAGAAGAAGGAGAAGGAGAAGGTGAAGTCTGGAGGGTGAATCAGAAGAAGCAGAAGAAGGAGAAGGAGAAGGTGAAGTCTGGAGGGTGAATCAGAAGAAGCAGAAGAAGGAGAAGGAGAAGGTGAAGTCTGGAGGGTGAATCAGAAGAAGTAGAAGAAGGAGAAGGAGAAGGTGAAGTCTGGAGGGTGAATCAGAAGAAGCAGAAGAAGGAGAAGGAGAAGGTGAAGTCTGGAAGGTGAATCAGAAGAAGCAGAAGAAGGAGAAGGAGAAGATGAAGTCTGGAGGGTGAATCAGAAGAAGTAGAAGAAGGAGAAGGAGAAGGTGAAGTCTGGAGGGTGAATCAGAAGAAGCAGAAGAAGGAGAAGGAGAAGGTGAAGTCTGGAGGGTGAATCAGAAGAAGCAGTAGAAGGAGAAGGAGAAGGTGAAGTCTGGAGGGTGAATCAGAAGAAGCAGAATATGGAGAAGGAGAAGGTGAAGTCTGGAGGGTGAATCAGAAGAAGCAGAAGAAGGAGAAGGAGAAGGTGAAGTCTGGAGGGTGAATCAGAAGAAGTAGAAGAAGGAGAAGGAGAAGGTGAAGTTTGGAGGGTGAAGCAGAAGAAGTAGAAGAAGGAGAAGTAGAAGGTGAAGTCTGGAGGGTGAATCAGAAGAAGTAGAAGAAGGAGAAGGAGAAGGTGAAGTCAGGAGGGTGAATCAGAAGAAGCAGAAGAAGGAGAAGGAGAAGGTGAAGTCTGGAGGGTGAATCAGAAGAATCAGAAGAAGGAGAAGGAGAAGGTGAAGTCTGGAGGGTGAATCAGAAGAAGCAGAAGAAAGAGAAGGAGAAGGTGATGTCTGGAGGGTGAAGCAGAAGAAGCAGAAGAAGGAAAAGGAGAAGGTGAAGACTGGAGGGTGAATCAGAAGAAGTAGAAGAAGGAGAAGGAGAAGGTGAAGTCTGGAGGGTGAATCAGAAGAAGTAGAAGAAGGAAAAGGAGAAGGTGAAGTCTGGAGGCTGAATCAGAAGAAGTAGAAGAAGGAGAAGGAGAAGATGAAGTCTGGAGGTTGAATCAGAAGAAGCAGAAGAAGGAGAAGGAGAAGGTGAAGTCTGGAGGGTGAATCAGAAGAAGTAGAAGAAGGAGTAGAAGAAGATGAAGTCTGGAGGGTGTATCAGGAGAAGTAGAAGAAGGAGAAGGAGAAGGTGAGGTCTGGAGGGTGAATCAGAAGAATCAGAAGAAGGAGAAGGAGAAGGTGAAGTCTGGAGGGTGAATCAGAAGAAGCAGAAGAAGGAGAAGGAGATGGTGAAGTCTGGAGGGTGAATCAGAAGAAGCAGAAGAAGGAGAAGGAGAAGGTGAAGTCAGGAGGGTGAATCAGAAGAAGCAGAAGAAGGAGAAGGTGAAGTTAGGAGGGTGAATCAGAAGAAGCAGAAAAAGGAGAAGGAGATGGTGAAGTCAGGGGGGTGAAGCAGAAGAAGTAGAAGAAGGAGAAGGAGAAGGTGAAGTCAGGAGGGTGAAGCAGAAGAAGCAGAAGAAGGAGAAGGAGAAGGTGAAGTCTGGAGGGCGCAGCAGAAGAAGCAGAAGAAGGAGAAGGAGAAGGTGAAGTCTGGAGGGTGAAGCAGAAGAAGCAGAAGAAGGAGAAGGAGAAGGTGAAGTCTGGAGGGTGAATCAGAAGAAGTAGAAGAAGGAGAAGGAGAAGGTGAAGTCAGGAGGGTGAAGCAGAAGAAGCAGAAGAAGGAGAAGGAGAAGGTGAAGTCTGGAGGGTGAAGCAGAAGAAGCAGAAGAAGGAGAAGGAGAAGGTGAAGACTGGAGGGCGAAGCAGAAGAAGCAGAAGAAGGAGAAGGAGAAGGTGAAGTCTGGAGGGTGAATCAGAAGAAGTAGAAGAAGGAGAAGGAGAAGGTGAAGTCTGGAGGGTGAATCAGAAGAAGCAGAAGAAGGAGAAGGTGAAGTCTGGAGGGTGAATCAGAAGAAGCAGAAGAAGGAGAAGGAGAAGATGAAGTCTGGAGGGTGAATCAGAAGAAGTAGAAGAAGGAGAAGGAGAAGGTGAGGTCTGGAGGGTGAATCAGAAGAAGCAGAAGAAGGAGAAGGAGAAGGTGAAGTCAGGAGGGTCAAGCAGAAGAAGCAGAAGAAGGAGAAGGAGAAGGTGAAGTCTGGAGGGCGCAGCAGAAGATGCAGAAGAAGGAGAAGGAGAAGGTGAAGTCTGGAGGGTGAAGCAGAAGAAGTAGAAGAAGGAGAAGGAGAAGGTGAAGTCTGGAGGGTGAATCAGAAGAAGTAGAAGAAGGAGAAGGAGAAGGTGAAGTCTGCAGGGTGAATCAGAAGAAACAGAAGAAGGAGAAGGAGAAGGTGAAGTCTGGAGGGTGAATCAGAAGAAGTAGAAGAAGGAGAAGGAGAAGGTGTAGTCTGGAGGGTGAATCAGAAGAAGTAGACGAAGAAGAAGGAGAAGGTGAAGTCTGGAGGGTGAATCAGAAGAAGTAGAAGATGGGAAGGAGAAGTTGAAGTCTGGAGGGTGAATCAGAAGAAGCAGAAGAAGGAGAAGGAGAAGGTGAAGTCAGGAGGGTGAATCAGAAGAAGCAGAAGAAGGAGAAGGAGAAGGTGAAGTCTGGAGGGTGAATCAGAAGAAGTAGAAGAAGGAGAAGGAGAAGGTGAAGTCTGGAGGGTGAATCAGAAGAAGCAGAAGAAGGAGAAGGAGAAGGTGAAGTCTGGAGGGTGAATCAGAAGAAGCAGAAGAAGGAGAAGGAGAAGGTGAAGTCTGGAGGGTGAATCAGAAGAAGTAGAAGAAGGAGAAGGAGAAGGTGAAGTCTGGAGGGTGAATCAGAAGAATCAGAAGAAGGAGAAGGAGAAGGTGAAGTCTGGAGGGTGAATCAGAAGAAGCAGAAGAAAGAGAAGGAGAAGGTGAAGTCTGGAGGGTGAAGCTGAAGAAGCAGAAAAAGGAGAAGGAGATGGGGAGGTCTGGAGGGTGAATCAGAAGAAGCAGAAGAAGGAGAAGGAGAAGGTGAAGTCTGGAGGGTGAATCAGAAGAAGTAGAAGAAGGAGAAGGAGAAGGTGAAGTCTGGAGGGTGAATCAGAAGAAGCAGAAGAAGGAGAAGAAGAAGTTGAAGTCTGGAGGGTGAATCAGAAGAAGCAGAAGAAGGAGAAGGAGAAGATGAAGTCTGGAGGGTGAATCAGAAGAAGTAGAAGAAGGAGAAGGAGATGGTGAGGTCTGGAGGGTGAATCAGAAGAAGCAGAAGAAGGAGAAGGAGAAGGTGAAGTCTGGAGGGTGAATCAGAAGAAGCAGAAGAAGGAGAAGGAGAAGGTGAAGTCTGGAAGGTGAATCAGAAGAAGCAGAAGAAGGAGAAGGAGAAGATGAAGTCTGGAGGGTGAATCAGAAGAAGTAGAAGAAGGAGAAGGAGAAGGTGAAGTCTGGAGGGTGAATCAGAAGAAGCAGAAGAAGGAGAAGGAGAAGGTGAAGTCTGGAGGGTGAATCAGAAGAAGCAGTAGAAGGAGAAGGAGAAGGTGAAGTCTGGAGGGTGAATCAGAAGAAGCAGAATATGGAGAAGGAGAAGGTGAAGTCTGGAGGGTGAATCAGAAGAAGCAGAAGAAGGAGAAGGAGAAGGTGAAGTCTGGAGGGTGAATCAGAAGAAGTAGAAGAAGGAGAAGGAGAAGGTGAAGTCTGGAGGGTGAAGCAGAAGAAGTACAAGAAGGAGAAGGAGAAGGTGAAGTCTGGAGGGTGAATCAGAAGAAGTAGAAGAAGGAGAAGGAGAAGGTGAAGTCAGGAGGGTGAATCAGAAGAAGCAGAAGAAGGAGAAGGAGAAGGTGAAGTCTGGAGGGTGAATCAGAAGAATCAGAAGAAGGAGAAGGAGAAGGTGAAGTCTGGAGGGTGAATCAGAAGAAGCAGAAGAAAGAGAAGGAGAAGGTGATGTCTGGAGGGTGAAGCAGAAGAAGCAGAAGAAGGAAAAGGAGAAGGTGAAGACTGGAGGGTGAATCAGAAGAAGTAGAAGAAGGAGAAGGAGAAGGTGAAGTCTGGAGGGTGAATCAGAAGAAGTAGAAGAAGGAAAAGGAGAAGGTGAAGTCTGGAGGCTGAATCAGAAGAAGTAGAAGAAGGAGAAGGAGAAGTTGAAGTCTGGAGGTTGAATCAGAAGAAGCAGAAGAAGGAGAAGGAGAAGGTGAAGTCTGGAGGGTGAATCAGAAGAAGCAGAAGAAGGGGTAGAAGAAGATGAAGTCTGGAGGGTGTATCAGGAGAAGTAGAAGAAGGAGAAGGAGAAGGTGAGGTCTGGAGGGTGAATCAGAAGAAGCAGAAGAAGGAGAAGGAGAAGGTGAAGTCTGGAGGGTGAATCAGAAGAAGCAGAAGAAGGAGAAGGAGATGGTGAAGTCTGGAGGGTGAATCAGAAGAAGCAGAAGAAGGAGAAGGAGAAGGTGAAGTCAGGAGGGTGAATCAGAAGAAGCAGAAGAAGGAGAAGGTGAAGTTAGGAGGGTGAATCAGAAGAAGCAGAAAAAGGAGAAGGAGAAGGTGAAGTCAGGGGGGTGAAGCAGAAGAAGTAGAAGAAGGAGAATGAGAAGGTGAAGTCAGGAGGGCGAAGCAGAAGAAGCAGAAGAGGGAGAAGGAGAAGGTGAAGTCTGGAGGGCGCAGCAGAAGAAGCAGAAGAAGGAGAAGGAGAAGGTGAAGTCTGGAGGGTGAAGCAGAAGAAGCAGAAGAAGGAGAAGGAGAAGGTGAAGTCTGGAGGGTGAATCAGAAGAAGTAGAAGAAGGAGAAGGAGAAGGTGAAGTCAGGAGGGTGAAGCAGAAAAAGCAGAAGAAGGAGAAGGAGAAGGTGAAGTGTGGAGGGTGAAGCAGAAGAAGCAGAAGAAGGAGAAGGAGAAGGTGAAGACTGGAGGGCGAAGCAGAAGAAGCAGAAGAAGGAGAAGGAGAAGGTGAAGTCTGGAGGGTGAATCAGAAGAAGTAGAAGAAGGAGAAGGAGAAGGTGAAGTCTGGAGGGTGAATCAGAAGAAGCAGAAGAAGGAGAAGGTGAAGTCTGGAGGGTGAATCAGAAGAAGCAGAAGAAGGAGAAGGAGAAGATGAAGTCTGGAGGGTGAATCAGAAGAAGTAGAAGAAGGAGAAGGAGAAGGTGAGGTCTGGAGGGTGAATCAGAAGAAGCAGAAGAAGGAGAAGGAGAAGGTGAAGTCAGGAGGGTGAAGCAGAAGAAGCAGAAGAAGGAGAAGGAGAAGGTGAAGTCTGGAGGGCGCAGCAGAAGATGCAGAAGAAGGAGAAGGAGAAGGTGAAGTCTGGAGGGTGAAGCAGAAGAAGTAGAAGAAGGAGAAGGAGAAGGTGAAGTCTGGAGGGTGAATCAGAAGAAGTAGAAGAAGGAGAAGGAGAAGGTGAAGTCTGCAGGGTGAATCAGAAGAAACAGAAGAAGGAGAAGGAGAAGGTGAAGTCTGGAGGGTGAATCAGAAGAAGTAGAAGAAGGAGAAGGAGAAGGTGTAGTCTGGAGGGTGAATCAGAAGAAGTAGACAATGGGAAGGAGAAGGTGAAGTCTGGAGGGTGAATCAGAGGAAGCAGAAGAAGGAGAAGGAGAAGGTGAAGTCAGGAGGGTGAATCAGAAGAAGCAGAAGAAGGAGAAGGAGAAGGTGAAGTCTGGAGGGTGAATCAGAAGAAGCAGAAGAAGGAGAAGGAGAAGGTGAAGACTGGAGGGTGAATCAGAAGAAGTAGAAGAAGGAGAAGGAGAAGGTGAAGTCTGGAGTGTGAATCAGAAGAAGCAGAAGAAGGAGAAGGAGAAGGTGAAGTCTGGAGGGTGAATCAGAAGAAGTGGAAGAATGAGAAGGAGAAGGTGAAGTCTGGAGGGTGTATCAGAAGAAGTAGAAGAAGGAGAAGGAGAAGGTGAAGTCTGGAGTGTGAATCAGAAGAAGCAGAAGAAGGAGAAGGAGAAGGTGAAGTCTGGAAGGTGAATCAGATGAAGCAGAAGAAGGAGAAGGAGAAGATGAAGTCTGGAGGGTGAATCAGAAGAAGTAGAAGAAGGAGAAGGAGAAGGTTAAGTCTGGAGGGTGAATCAGAAGAAGCAGAAGAAAGAGAAGGAGAAGGTGAAGTCTGGAGGGTGAATCAGAAGAAGCAGAAGAAGGAGAAGGAGAAGGTGAAGTCTGGAGGGTGAATGAGAAGAAGCAGAATAAGGAGAAGGGGAAGGTGAAGTCTGGAGGGTGAATCGGAAGAAGCAGAAGAAGGAGAAGGAGAAGGTGAAGTCTGGAGGGTGAATCAGAAGAAGTAGAAGAAGGAGAAGGAGAAGGTGAAGTCTGGAGGGTGAATCAGAAGAAGCAGAAGAAGGAGAAGGAGAAGGTGAAGTCTGGAGGGTGAATCAGAAGAAGCAGAAGAAGGAGAAGGAGAAGGTGAAGTCTGGAGGGTGAATCAGAAGAAGTAGAAGAAGGAGAAGGAGAAGGTGAAGTCTGGAGGGTGAATCAGAAGAATCAGAAGAAGGAGAAGGAGAAGGTGAAGTCTGGAGGGTGAATCAGAAGAAGCAGAAGAAAGAGAAGGAGAAGGTGTAGTCTGGAGGGTGAAGCTGAAGAAGCAGAAGAAGGAGAAGGAGATGGGGAGGTCTGGAGGGTGAATCAGAAGAAGCAGAAGAAGGAGAAGGAGAAGGTGAAGTCTGGAGGGTGAATCAGAAGAAGTAGAAGAAGGAGAAGGAGAAGGTGAAGTCTGGAGGGTGAATCAGAAGAAGCAGAAGAAGGAGAAGAAGAAGTTGAAGTCTGGAGGGTGAATCAGAAGAAGCAGAAGAAGGAGAAGGAGAAGATGAAGTCTGGAGGGTGAATCAGAAGAAGTAGAAGAAGGAGAAGGAGATGGTGAGGTCTGGAGGGTGAATCAGAAGAAGCAGAAGAAGGAGAAGGAGAAGGTGAAGTCTGGAGGGTGAATCAGTAGAAGCAGAAGAAGGAGAAGGAGAAGGTGAAGTCTGGAAGGTGAATCAGAAGAAGCAGAAGAAGGAGAAGGAGAAGATGAAGTCTGGAGGGTGAATCAGAAGAAGTAGAAGAAGGAGAAGGAGAAAGGGAAGTCTGGAGGGTGAATCAGAAGAAGCAGAAGAAGGAGAAGGAGAAGGTGAAGTCTGGAGGGTGAATCAGAAGAAGCAGTAGAAGGAGAAGGAGAAGGTGAAGTCTGGAGGGTGAATCAGAAGAAGCAGAATATGGAGAAGGAGAAGGTGAAGTCTGGAGGGTGAATCAGAAGAAGCAGAAGAAGGAGAAGGAGTAGGTGAAGTCTGGAGGGTGAATCAGAAGAAGTAGAAGAAGGAGAAGGAGAAGGTGAAGTCTGGAGGGTGAAGCAGAAGAAGTAGAAGAAGGAGAAGGAGAAGGTGAAGTCTGGAGGGTGAATCAGAAGAAGTAGAAGAAGGAGAAGGAGAAGGTGAAGTCAGGAGGGTGAATCAGAAGAAGCAGAAGAAGGAGAAGGAGAAGGTGAAGTCTGGAGGGTGAATCAGAAGAATCAGAAGAAGGAGAAGGAGAAGGTGAAGTCTGGAGGATGAATCAGAAGAAGCAGAAGAAAGAGAAGGAGAAGGTGATGTCTGGAGGGTGAAGCAGAAGAAGCAGAAGAAGGAGAAGGAGAAGGTGAAGTCTGGAGGGTGAATCAGAAGAAGTAGAAGAAGGAAAAGGAGAAGGTGAAGTCTGGAGGCTGAATCAGAAGAAGTAGAAGAAGGAGAAGGAGAAGGTGAAGTCTGGAGGTTGAATCAGAAGAAGCAGAAGAAGGAGAAGGAGAAGGTGAAGTCTGGAGGGTGAATCAGAAGAAGCAGAAGAAGGAGTAGAAGAAGATGAAGTCTGGAGGGTGTATCAGGAGAAGTAGAAGAAGGAGAAGGAGAAGGTGAGGTCTGGAGGGTGAATCAGAAGAAGCAGAAGAAGGAGAAGGAGAAGGTGAAGTCTGGAGGGTGAATCAGAAGAAGCAGAAGAAGGAGAAGGAGATGGTGAAGTCTGGAGGGTGAATCAGAAGAAGCAGAAGAAGGAGAAGGAGAAGGTGAAGTCAGGAGGGTGAATCAGAAGAAGCAGAAGAAGGAGAAGGTGAAGTTAGGAGGGTGAATCAGAAGAAGCAGAAAAAGGAGAAGGAGAAGGTGAAGTCAGGGGGGTGAAGCAGAAGAAGTAGAAGAAGGAGAAGGAGAAGGTGAAGTCAGGAGGGTGAAGCAGAAGAAGCAGAAGAAGGAGAAGGACAAGGTGAAGTCTGGAGGGCGCAGCAGAAGAAGCAGAAGAAGGAGAAGGAGAAGGTGAAGTCTGGAGGGTGAAGCAGAAGAAGCAGAAGAAGGAGAAGGAGAAGGTGAAGTCTGGAGGGTGAATCAGAAGAAGTAGAAGAAGGAGAAGGAGAAGGTGAAGTCAGGAGGGTGAAGCAGAAAAAGCAGAAGAAGGAGAAGGAGAAGGTGAAGTCTGGAGGATGAAGCAGAAGAAGCAGAAGAAGGAGAAGGAGAAGGTGAAGACTGGAGGGCGAAGCAGAAGAAGCAGAAGAAGGAGAAGGAGAAGGTGAAGTCTGGAGGGTGAATCAGAAGAAGTAGAAGAAGGAGAAGGAGAAGGTGAATTCTGGAGGGTGAATCAGAAGAAGCAGAAGAAGGAGAAGGTGAAGTCTGGAGGGTGAATCAGAAGAAGCAGAAGAAGGAGAAGGAGAAGATGAAGTCTGGAGGGTGAATCAGAAGAAGTAGAAGAAGGAGAAGGAGAAGGTGAGGTCTGGAGGGTGAATCAGAAGAAGCAGAAGAAGGAGAAGGAGAAGGTGAAGTCAGGAGGGTGAAGCAGAAGAAGCAGAAGAAGGAGAAGGAGAAGGTGAAGTCTGGAGGGCGCAGCAGAAGATGCAGAAGAAGGAGAAGGAGAAGGTGAAGTCTGGAGGGTGAAGCAGAAGAAGTAGAAGAAGGAGAAGGAGAAGGTGAAGTCTGGAGGGTGAATCAGAAGAAGTAGAAGAAGGAGAATGAGAAGGTGAAGTCTGCAGGGTGAATCAGAAGAAACAGAAGAAGGAGAAGGAGAAGGTGAAGTCTGGAGGGTGAATCAGAAGAAGTAGAAGAAGGAGAAGGAGAAGGTGTAGTCTGGAGGGTGAATCAGAAGAAGTAGACGAAGAAGAAGGAGAAGGTGAAGTCTGGAGGGTGAATCAGAAGAAGTAGAAGATGGGAAGGAGAAGGTGAAGTCTGGAGGGTGAATCAGAAGAAGCAGAAGAAGGAGAAGGAGAAGGTGAAGTCTGGAGGGTGAATCAGAAGAAGCAGAAGAAGGAGAAGGAGATGGTGAAGTCTGGAGGGTGAATCAGAAGAAGCAGAAGAAGGAGAAGGAGAAGGTGAAGTCAGGAGGGTGAATCAGAAGAAGCAGAAGAAGGAGAATGTGAAGTTAGGAGGGTGAATCAGAAGAAGCAGAAAAAGGAGAAGGAGATGGTGAAGTCAGGGGGGTGAAGCAGAAGAAGTAGAAGAAGGAGAAGGAGAAGGTGAAGTCAGGAGGGTGAAGCAGAAGAAGCAGAAGAAGGAGAAGGAGAAGGTGAAGTCTGGAGGGCGCAGCAGAAGAAGCAGAAGAAGGAGAAGGAGAAGGTGAAGTCTGGAGGGTGAAGCAGAAGAAGCAGAAGAAGGAGAAGGAGAAGGTGAAGTCTGGAGGGTGAATCAGAAGAAGTAGAAGAAGGAGAAGGAGAAGGTGAAGTCAGGAGGGTGAAGCAGAAGAAGCAGAAGAAGGAGAAGGAGAAGGTGAAGTCTGGAGGGTGAAGCAGAAGAAGCAGAAGAAGGAGAAGGAGAAGGTGAAGACTGGAGGGCGAAGCAGAAGAAGCAGAAGAAGGAGAAGGAGAAGGTGAAGTCTGGAGGGTGAATCAGAAGAAGTAGAAGAAGGAGAAGGAGAAGGTGAAGTCTGGAGGGTGAATCAGAAGAAGCAGAAGAAGGAGAAGGTGAAGTCTGGAGGGTGAATCAGAAGAAGCAGAAGAAGGAGAAGGAGAAGATGAAGTCTGGAGGGTGAATCAGAAGAAGTAGAAGAAGGAGAAGGAGAAGGTGAGGTCTGGAGGGTGAATCAGAAGAAGCAGAAGAAGGAGAAGGAGAAGGTGAAGTCAGGAGGGTGAAGCAGAAGAAGCAGAAGAAGGAGAAGGAGAAGGTGAAGTCTGGAGGGCGCAGCAGAAGATGCAGAAGAAGGAGAAGGAGAAGGTGAAGTCTGGAGGGTGAAGCAGAAGAAGTAGAAGAAGGAGAAGGAGAAGGTGAAGTCTGGAGGGTGAATCAGAAGAAGTAGAAGAAGGAGAAGGAGAAGGTGAAGTCTGCAGGGTGAATCAGAAGAAACAGAAGAAGGAGAAGGAGAAGGTGAAGTCTGGAGGGTGAATCAGAAGAAGTAGAAGAAGGAGAAGGAGAAGGTGTAGTCTGGAGGGTGAATCAGAAGAAGTAGACGAAGAAGAAGGAGAAGGTGAAGTCTGGAGGGTGAATCAGAAGAAGTAGAAGATGGGAAGGAGAAGGTGAAGTCTGGAGGGTGAATCAGAAGAAGCAGAAGAAGGAGAAGGAGAAGGTGAAGTCAGGAGGGTGAATCAGAAGAAGCAGAAGAAGGAGAAGGAGAAGGTGAAGTCTGGAGGGTGAATCAGAAGAAGTAGAAGAAGGAGAAGGAGAAGGTGAAGTCTGGAGGGTGAATCAGAAGAAGCAGAAGAAGGAGAAGGAGAAGGTGAAGTCTGGAGGGTGAATCAGAAGAAGCAGAAGAAGGAGAAGGAGAAGGTGAAGTCTGGAGGGTGAATCAGAAGAAGTAGAAGAAGGAGAAGGAGAAGGTGAAGTCTGGAGGGTGAATCAGAAGAATCAGAAGAAGGAGAAGGAGAAGGTGAAGTCTGGAGGGTGAATCAGAAGAAGCAGAAGAAAGAGAAGGAGAAGGTGAAGTCTGGAGGGTGAAGCTGAAGAAGCAGAAAAAGGAGAAGGAGATGGGGAGGTCTGGAGGGTGAATCAGAAGAAGCAGAAGAAGGAGAAGGAGAAGGTGAAGTCTGGAGGGTGAATCAGAAGAAGTAGAAGAAGGAGAAGGAGAAGGTGAAGTCTGGAGGGTGAATCAGAAGAAGCAGAAGAAGGAGAAGAAGAAGTTGAAGTCTGGAGGGTGAATCAGAAGAAGCAGAAGAAGGAGAAGGAGAAGATGAAGTCTGGAGGGTGAATCAGAAGAAGTAGAAGAAGGAGAAGGAGATGGTGAGGTCTGGAGGGTGAATCAGAAGAAGCAGAAGAAGGAGAAGGAGAAGGTGAAGTCTGGAGGGTGAATCAGAAGAAGCAGAAGAAGGAGAAGGAGAAGGTGAAGTCTGGAAGGTGAATCAGAAGAAGCAGAAGAAGGAGAAGGAGAAGATGAAGTCTGGAGGGTGAATCAGAAGAAGTAGAAGAAGGAGAAGGAGAAGGTGAAGTCTGGAGGGTGAATCAGAAGAAGCAGAAGAAGGAGAAGGAGAAGGTGAAGTCTGGAGGGTGAATCAGAAGAAGCAGTAGAAGGAGAAGGAGAAGGTGAAGTCTGGAGGGTGAATCAGAAGAAGCAGAATATGGAGAAGGAGAAGGTGAAGTCTGGAGGGTGAATCAGAAGAAGCAGAAGAAGGAGAAGGAGAAGGTGAAGTCTGGAGGGTGAATCAGAAGAAGTAGAAGAAGGAGAAGGAGAAGGTGAAGTCTGGAGGGTGAAGCAGAAGAAGTACAAGAAGGAGAAGGAGAAGGTGAAGTCTGGAGGGTGAATCAGAAGAAGTAGAAGAAGGAGAAGGAGAAGGTGAAGTCAGGAGGGTGAATCAGAAGAAGCAGAAGAAGGAGAAGGAGAAGGTGAAGTCTGGAGGGTGAATCAGAAGAATCAGAAGAAGGAGAAGGAGAAGGTGAAGTCTGGAGGGTGAATCAGAAGAAGCAGAAGAAAGAGAAGGAGAAGGTGATGTCTGGAGGGTGAAGCAGAAGAAGCAGAAGAAGGAAAAGGAGAAGGTGAAGACTGGAGGGTGAATCAGAAGAAGTAGAAGAAGGAGAAGGAGAAGGTGAAGTCTGGAGGGTGAATCAGAAGAAGTAGAAGAAGGAAAAGGAGAAGGTGAAGTCTGGAGGCTGAATCAGAAGAAGTAGAAGAAGGAGAAGGAGAAGTTGAAGTCTGGAGGTTGAATCAGAAGAAGCAGAAGAAGGAGAAGGAGAAGGTGAAGTCTGGAGGGTGAATCAGAAGAAGCAGAAGAAGGGGTAGAAGAAGATGAAGTCTGGAGGGTGTATCAGGAGAAGTAGAAGAAGGAGAAGGAGAAGGTGAGGTCTGGAGGGTGAATCAGAAGAAGCAGAAGAAGGAGAAGGAGAAGGTGAAGTCTGGAGGGTGAATCAGAAGAAGCAGAAGAAGGAGAAGGAGATGGTGAAGTCTGGAGGGTGAATCAGAAGAAGCAGAAGAAGGAGAAGGAGAAGGTGAAGTCAGGAGGGTGAATCAGAAGAAGCAGAAGAAGGAGAAGGTGAAGTTAGGAGGGTGAATCAGAAGAAGCAGAAAAAGGAGAAGGAGAAGGTGAAGTCAGGGGGGTGAAGCAGAAGAAGTAGAAGAAGGAGAATGAGAAGGTGAAGTCAGGAGGGTGAAGCAGAAGAAGCAGAAGAAGGAGAAGGAGAAGGTGAAGTCTGGAGGGCGCAGCAGAAGAAGCAGAAGAAGGAGAAGGAGAAGGTGAAGTCTGGAGGGTGAAGCAGAAGAAGCAGAAGAAGGAGAAGGAGAAGGTGAAGTCTGGAGGGTGAATCAGAAGAAGGAGAAGAAGGAGAAGGAGAAGGTGAAGTCAGGAGGGTGAAGCAGAAAAAGCAGAAGAAGGAGAAGGAGAAGGTGAAGTCTGGAGGGTGAAGCAGAAGAAGCAGAAGAAGGAGAAGGAGAAGGTGAAGACTGGAGGGCGAAGCAGAAGAAGCAGAAGAAGGAGAAGGAGAAGGTGAAGTCTGGAGGGTGAATCAGAAGAAGTAGAAGAAGGAGAAGGAGAAGGTGAAGTCTGGAGGGTGAATCAGAAGAAGCAGAAGAAGGAGAAGGTGAAGTCTGGAGGGTGAATCAGAAGAAGCAGAAGAAGGAGAAGGAGAAGATGAAGTCTGGAGGGTGAATCAGAAGAAGTAGAAGAAGGAGAAGGAGAAGGTGAGGTCTGGAGGGTGAATCAGAAGAAGCAGAAGAAGGAGAAGGAGAAGGTGAAGTCAGGAGGGTGAAGCAGAAGAAGCAGAAGAAGGAGAAGGAGAAGGTGAAGTCTGGAGGGCGCAGCAGAAGATGCAGAAGAAGGAGAAGGAGAAGGTGAAGTCTGGAGGGTGAAGCAGAAGAAGTAGAAGAAGGAGAAGGAGAAGGTGAAGTCTGGAGGGTGAATCAGAAGAAGTAGAAGAAGGAGAAGGAGAAGGTGAAGTCTGCAGGGTGAATCAGAAGAAACAGAAGAAGGAGAAGGAGAAGGTGAAGTCTGGAGGGTGAATCAGAAGAAGTAGAAGAAGGAGAAGGAGAAGGTGTAGTCTGGAGGGTGAATCAGAAGAAGTAGACAATGGGAAGGAGAAGGTGAAGTCTGGAGGGTGAATCAGAGGAAGCAGAAGAAGGAGAAGGAGAAGGTGAAGTCAGGAGGGTGAATCAGAAGAAGCAGAAGAAGGAGAAGGAGAAGGTGAAGTCTGGAGGGTGAATCAGAAGAAGCAGAAGAAGGAGAAGGAGAAGGTGAAGACTGGAGGGTGAATCAGAAGAAGTAGAAGAAGGAGAAGGAGAAGGTGAAGTCTGGAGTGTGAATCAGAAGAAGCAGAAGAAGGAGAAGGAGAAGGTGAAGTCTGGAGGGTGAATCAGAAGAAGTGGAAGAATGAGAAGGAGAAGGTGAAGTCTGGAGGGTGTATCAGAAGAAGTAGAAGAAGGAGAAGGAGAAGGTGAAGTCTGGAGTGTGAATCAGAAGAACCAGAAGAAGGAGAAGGAGAAGGTGAAGTCTGGAAGGTGAATCAGATGAAGCAGAAGAAGGAGAAGGAGAAGATGAAGTCTGGAGGGTGAATCAGAAGAAGTAGAAGAAGGAGAAGGAGAAGGTGAAGTCTGGAGGGTGAATCAGAAGAAGCAGAAGAAAGAGAAGGAGAAGGTGAAGTCTGGAGGGTGAATCAGAAGAAGCAGAAGAAGGAGAAGGAGAAGGTGAAGTCTGGAGGGTGAATGAGAAGAAGCAGAATAAGGAGAAGGGGAAGGTGAAGTCTGGAGGGTGAATCGGAAGAAGCAGAAGAAGGAGAAGGAGAAGGTGAAGTCTGGAGGGTGAATCAGAAGAAGTAGAAGAAGGAGAAGGAGAAGGTGAAGTCTGGAGGGTGAATCAGAAGAAGCAGAAGAAGGAGAAGGAGAAGGTGAAGTCTGGAGGGTGAATCAGAAGAAGCAGAAGAAGGAGAAGGAGAAGGTGAAGTCTGGAGGGTGAATCAGAAGAAGTAGAAGAAGGAGAAGGAGAAGGTGAAGTCTGGAGGGTGAATCAGAAGAATCAGAAGAAGGAGAAGGAGAAGGTGAAGTCTGGAGGGTGAATCAGAAGAAGCAGAAGAAAGAGAAGGAGAAGGTGTAGTCTGGAGGGTGAAGCTGAAGAAGCAGAAGAAGGAGAAGGAGATGGGGAGGTCTGGAGGGTGAATCAGAAGAAGCAGAAGAAGGAGAAGGAGAAGGTGAAGTCTGGAGGGTGAATCAGAAGAAGTAGAAGAAGGAGAAGGAGAAGGTGAAGTCTGGAGGGTGAATCAGAAGAAGCAGAAGAAGGAGAAGAAGAAGTTGAAGTCTGGAGGGTGAATCAGAAGAAGCAGAAGAAGGAGAAGGAGAAGATGAAGTCTGGAGGGTGAATCAGAAGAAGTAGAAGAAGGAGAAGGAGATGGTGAGGTCTGGAGGGTGAATCAGAAGAAGCAGAAGAAGGAGAAGGAGAAGGTGAAGTCTGGAGGGTGAATCAGAAGAAGCAGAAGAAGGAGAAGGAGAAGGTGAAGTCTGGAAGGTGAATCAGAAGAAGCAGAAGAAGGAGAAGGAGAAGATGAAGTCTGGAGGGTGAATCAGAAGAAGTAGAAGAAGGAGAAGGAGAAGGTGAAGTCTGGAGGGTGAATCAGAAGAAGCAGAAGAAGGAGAAGGAGAAGGTGAAGTCTGGAGGGTGAATCAGAAGAAGCAGTAGAAGGAGAAGGAGAAGGTGAAGTCTGGAGGGTGAATCAGAAGAAGCAGAATATGGAGAAGGAGAAGGTGAAGTCTGGAGGGTGAATCAGAAGAAGCAGAAGAAGGAGAAGGAGTAGGTGAAGTCTGGAGGGTGAATCAGAAGAAGTAGAAGAAGGAGAAGGAGAAGGTGAAGTCTGGAGGGTGAAGCAGAAGAAGTAGAAGAAGGAGAAGGAGAAGGTGAAGTCTGGAGGGTGAATCAGAAGAAGTAGAAGAAGGAGAAGGAGAAGGTGAAGTCAGGAGGGTGAATCAGAAGAAGCAGAAGAAGGAGAAGGAGAAGGTGAAGTCTGGAGGGTGAATCAGAAGAATCAGAAGAAGGAGAAGGAGAAGGTGAAGTCTGGAGGATGAATCAGAAGAAGCAGAAGAAAGAGAAGGAGAAGGTGATGTCTGGAGGGTGAAGCAGAAGAAGCAGAAGAAGGAGAAGGAGAAGGTGAAGTCTGGAGGGTGAATCAGAAGAAGTAGAAGAAGGAAAAGGAGAAGGTGAAGTCTGGAGGCTGAATCAGAAGAAGTAGAAGAAGGAGAAGGAGAAGGTGAAGTCTGGAGGTTGAATCAGAAGAAGCAGAAGAAGGAGAAGGAGAAGGTGAAGTCTGGAGGGTGAATCAGAAGAAGCAGAAGAAGGAGTAGAAGAAGATGAAGTCTGGAGGGTGTATCAGGAGAAGTAGAAGAAGGAGAAGGAGAAGGTGAGGTCTGGAGGGTGAATCAGAAGAAGCAGAAGAAGGAGAAGGAGAAGGTGAAGTCTGGAGGGTGAATCAGAAGAAGCAGAAGAAGGAGAAGGAGATGGTGAAGTCTGGAGGGTGAATCAGAAGAAGCAGAAGAAGGAGAAGGAGAAGGTGAAGTCAGGAGGGTGAATCAGAAGAAGCAGAAGAAGGAGAAGGTGAAGTTAGGAGGGTGAATCAGAAGAAGCAGAAAAAGGAGAAGGAGAAGGTGAAGTCAGGGGGGTGAAGCAGAAGAAGTAGAAGAAGGAGAAGGAGAAGGTGAAGTCAGGAGGGTGAAGCAGAAGAAGCAGAAGAAGGAGAAGGACAAGGTGAAGTCTGGAGGGCGCAGCAGAAGAAGCAGAAGAAGGAGAAGGAGAAGGCGAAGTCTGGAGGGTGAAGCAGAAGAAGCAGAAGAAGGAGAAGGAGAAGGTGAAGTCTGGAGGGTGAATCAGAAGAAGTAGAAGAAGGAGAAGGAGAAGGTGAAGTCAGGAGGGTGAAGCAGAAAAAGCAGAAGAAGGAGAAGGAGAAGGTGAAGTCTGGAGGATGAAGCAGAAGAAGCAGAAGAAGGAGAAGGAGAAGGTGAAGACTGGAGGGCGAAGCAGAAGAAGCAGAAGAAGGAGAAGGAGAAGGTGAAGTCTGGAGGGTGAATCAGAAGAAGTAGAAGAAGGAGAAGGAGAAGGTGAATTCTGGAGGGTGAATCAGAAGAAGCAGAAGAAGGAGAAGGTGAAGTCTGGAGGGTGAATCAGAAGAAGCAGAAGAAGGAGAAGGAGAAGATGAAGTCTGGAGGGTGAATCAGAAGAAGTAGAAGAAGGAGAAGGAGAAGGTGAGGTCTGGAGGGTGAATCAGAAGAAGCAGAAGAAGGAGAAGGAGAAGGTGAAGTCAGGAGGGTGAAGCAGAAGAAGCAGAAGAAGGAGAAGGAGAAGGTGAAGTCTGGAGGGCGCAGCTGAAGATGCAGAAGAAGGAGAAGGAGAAGGTGTAGTCTGGAGGGTGAATCAGAAGAAGTAGAAGAAGGAGAATGAGAAGGTGAAGTCTGCAGGGTGAATCAGAAGAAACAGAAGAAGGAGAAGGAGAAGGTGAAGTCTGGAGGGTGAATCAGAAGAAGTAGAAGAAGGAGAAGGAGAAGGTGTAGTCTGGAGGGTGAATCAGAAGAAGTAGACGAAGAAGAAGGAGAAGGTGAAGTCTGGAGGGTGAATCAGAAGAAGTAGAAGATGGGAAGGAGAAGGTGAAGTCTGGAGGGTGAATCAGAAGAAGCAGAAGAAGGAGAAGGAGAAGGTGAAGTCTGGAGGGTGAATCAGAAGAAGCAGAAGAAGGAGAAGGAGAAGGTGAAGTCTGGAGGGTGAATCAGAAGAAGTAGAAGAAGGAGAAGGAGAAGGTGAAGTCTGGAGGGTGAAGCAGAAGAAGTAGAAGAAGGAGAAGGAGAAGGTGAAGTCTGGAGGGTGAATCAGAAGAAGTAGAAGAAGGAGAAGGAGAAGGTGAAGTCAGGAGGGTGAATCAGAAGAAGCAGAAGAAGGAGAAGGAGAAGGTGAAGTCTGGAGGGTGAATCAGAAGAATCAGAAGAAGGAGAAGGAGAAGGTGAAGTCTGGAGGGTGAATCAGAAGAAGCAGAAGAAAGAGAAGGAGAAGGTGATGTCTGGAGGGTGAAGCAGAAGAAGCAGAAGAAGGAAAAGGAGAATGTGAAGACTGGAGG
The DNA here is from genome assembly GCF_052327205.1 of Somniosus microcephalus. Classification (NCBI taxonomy): domain Eukaryota; kingdom Metazoa; phylum Chordata; class Chondrichthyes; order Squaliformes; family Somniosidae; genus Somniosus; species Somniosus microcephalus. Next base: position 139,391 of record NW_028225431.1, on the reverse strand, counting down.
GTGAATCAGAAGAAGTAGAAGAAGGAGAAGGAGAAGGTGTAGTCTGGAGGGTGAATCAGAAGAAGTAGAAGAAGGAAAAGGAGAAGGTGAAGTCTGGAGGCTGAATCAGAAGAAGTAGAAGAAGGAGAAGGAGAAGTTGAAGTCTGGAGGTTGAATCAGAAGAAGCAGAAGAAGGAGAAGGTGAAGTCTGGAGGGTGAATCAGAAGAAGCAGAAGAAGGAGTAGAAGAAGATGAAGTCTGGAGGGTGTATCAGGAGAAGTAGAAGAAGGAGAAGGAGAAGGTGAGGTCTGGAGGGTGAATCAGAAGAAGCAGAAGAAGGAGAAGGAGAAGGTGAAGTCTGGAGGGTGAATCAGAAGAAGCAGAAGAAGGAGAAGGAGATGGTGAAGTCAGGGGGGTGAAGCAGAAGAAGTAGAAGAAGGAGAAGGAGAAGGTGAAGTCAGGAGGGTGAAGCAGAAGAAGCAGAAGAAGGAGAAGGAGAAGGTGAAGTCTGGAGGGCGCAGCAGAAGAAGCAGAAGAAGGAGAAGGAGAAGGTGAAGTCTGGAGGGTGAAGCAGAAGAAGCAGAAGAAGGAGAAGGTGAAGTCTGGAGGGTGAATCAGAAGAAGTAGAAGAAGGAGAAGGAGAAGGTGAAGTCAGGAGGGTGAAGCAGAAAAAGCAGAAGAAGGAGAAGGAGAAGGTGAAGTCTGGAGGGTGAAGCAGAAGAAGCAGAAGAAGGAGAAGGAGAAGGTGAAGACTGGAGGGCGAAGCAGAAGAAGCAGAAGAAGGAGAAGGAGAAGGTGAAGTCTGGAGGGTGAATCAGAAGAAGTAGAAGAAGGAGAAGGAGAAGGTGAAGTCTGGAGGGTGAATCAGAAGAAGCAGAAGAAGGAGAAGGTGAAGTCTGGAGGGTGAATCAGAAGAAGCAGAAGAAGGAGAAGGAGAAGATGAAGTCTGGAGGGTGAATCAGAAGAAGTAGAAGAAGGAGAAGGAGAAGGTGAGGTCTGGAGGGTGAATCAGAAGAAGCAGAAGAAGGAGAAGGAGAAGGTGAAGTCAGGAGGGTGAAGCAGAAGAAGCAGAAGAAGGAGAAGGAGAAGGTGAAGTCTGGAGGGCGCAGCAGAAGATGCAGAAGAAGGAGAAGGAGAAGGTGAAGTCTGGAGGGTGAAGCAGAAGAAGTAGAAGAAGGAGAAGGAGAAGGTGAAGTCTGGAGGGTGAATCAGAAGAAGTAGAAGAAGGAGAAGGAGAAGGTGAAGTCTGCAGGGTGAATCAGAAGAAACAGAAGAAGGAGAAGGAGAAGGTGAAGTCTGGAGGGTGAATCAGAAGAAGTAGAAGAAGGAGAAGGAGAAGGTGTAGTCTGGAGGGTGAATCAGAAGAAGTAGACGAAGAAGAAGGAGAAGGTGAAGTCTGGAGGGTGAATCAGAAGAAGTAGAAGATGGGAAGGAGAAGGTGAAGTCTGGAGGGTGAATCAGAAGAAGCAGAAGAAGGAGAAGGAGAAGGTGAAGTCAGGAGGGTGAATCAGAAGAAGCAGAAGAAGGAGAAGGAGAAGGTGAAGTCTGGAGGGTGAATCAGAAGAAGCAGAAGAAGGAGAAGGAGAAGGTGAAGACTGGAGGGTGAATCAGAAGAAGTAGAAGAAGGAGAAGGAGAAGGTGAAGTCTGGAGTGTAAATCAGAAGAAGCAGAAGAAGGAGAAGGAGAAGGTGAAGTCTGGAGGGTGAATCAGAAGAAGTAGAAGAATGAGAAGGAGAAGGTGAAGTCTGGAGGGTGTATCAGAAGAAGTAGAAGAAGGAGAAGGAGAAGGTGAAGTCTGGAGTGTGAATCAGAAGAAGCAGAAGAAGGAGAAGGAGAAGGTGAAGTCTGGAAGGTGAATCAGATGAAGCAGAAGAAGGAGAAGGAGAAGATGAAGTCTGGAGGGTGAATCAGAAGAAGTAGAAGAAGGAGAAGGAGAAGGTGAAGTCTGGAGGGTGAATCAGAAGAAGCAGAAGAAAGAGAAGGAGAAGGTGAAGTCTGGAGGGTGAATCAGAAGAAGCAGAAGAAGGAGAAGGAGAAGGTGAAGTCTGGAGGGTGAATGAGAAGAAGCAGAATAAGGAGAAGGGGAAGGTGAAGTCTGGAGGGTGAATCGGAAGAAGCAGAAGAAGGAGAAGGAGAAGGTGAAGTCTGGAGGGTGAATCAGAAGAAGTAGAAGAAGGAGAAGGAGACGGTGAAGTCTGGAGGGTGAATCAGAAGAAGCAGAAGAAGGAGAAGGAGAAGGTGAAGTCTGGAGGGTGAATCAGAAGAAGCAGAAGAAGGAGAAGGAGAAGGTGAAGTCTGGAGGGTGAATCAGAAGAAGTAGAAGAAGGAGAAGGAGAAGGTGAAGTCTGGAGGGTGAATCAGAAGAATCAGAAGAAGGAGAAGGAGAAGGTGAAGTCTGGAGGGTGAATCAGAAGAAGCAGAAGAAAGAGAAGGAGAAGGTGAAGTCTGGAGGGTGAAGCTGAAGAAGCAGAAGAAGGAGAAGGAGATGGGGAGGTCTGGAGGGTGAATCAGAAGAAGCAGAAGAAGGAGAAGGAGAAGGTGAAGTCTGGAGGGTGAATCAGAAGAAGTAGAAGAAGGAGAAGGAGAAGGTGAAGTCTGGAGGGTGAATCAGAAGAAGCAGAAGAAGGAGAAGAAGAAGTTGAAGTCTGGAGGGTGAATCAGAAGAAGCAGAAGAAGGAGAAGGAGAAGATGAAGTCTGGAGGGTGAATCAGAAGAAGTAGAAGAAGGAGAAGGAGATGGTGAGGTCTGGAGGGTGAATCAGAAGAAGCAGAAGAAGGAGAAGGAGAAGGTGAAGTCTGGAGGGTGAATCAGAAGAAGCAGAAGAAGGAGAAGGAGAAGGTGAAGTCTGGAAGGTGAATCAGAAGAAGCAGAAGAAGGAGAAGGAGAAGATGAAGTCTGGAGGGTGAATCAGAAGAAGTAGAAGAAGGAGAAGGAGAAGGTGAAGTCAGGAGGGTGAAGCAGAAGAAGCAGAAGAAGGAGAAGGAGAAGGTGAAGTCTGGAGGGCGCAGCAGAAGATGCAGAAGAAGGAGAAGGAGAAGGTGAAGTCTGGAGGGTGAAGCAGAAGAAGTAGAAGAAGGAGAAGGAGAAGGTGAAGTCTGGAGGGTGAATCAGAAGAAGTAGAAGAAGGAGAAGGAGAAGGTGAAGTCTGCAGGGTGAATCAGAAGAAACAGAAGAAGGAGAAGGAGAAGGTGAAGTCTGGAGGGTGAATCAGAAGAAGTAGAAGAAGGAGAAGGAGAAGGTGTAGTCTGGAGGGTGAATCAGAAGAAGTAGACAATGGGAAGGAGAAGGTGAAGTCTGGAGGGTGAATCAGAGGAAGCAGAAGAAGGAGAAGGAGAAGGTGAAGTCAGGAGGGTGAATCAGAAGAAGCAGAAGAAGGAGAAGGAGAAGGTGAAGTCTGGAGGGTGAATCAGAAGAAGCAGAAGAAGGAGAAGGAGAAGGTGAAGACTGGAGGGTGAATCAGAAGAAGTAGAAGAAGGAGAAGGAGAAGGTGAAGTCTGGAGTGTGAATCAGAAGAAGCAGAAGAAGGAGAAGGAGAAGGTGAAGTCTGGAGGGTGAATCAGAAGAAGTGGAAGAATGAGAAGGAGAAGGTGAAGTCTGGAGGGTGTATCAGAAGAAGTAGAAGAAGGAGAAGGAGAAGGTGAAGTCTGGAGTGTGAATCAGAAGAACCAGAAGAAGGAGAAGGAGAAGGTGAAGTCTGGAAGGTGAATCAGATGAAGCAGAAGAAGGAGAAGGAGAAGATGAAGTCTGGAGGGTGAATCAGAAGAAGTAGAAGAAGGAGAAGGAGAAGGTGAAGTCTGGAGGGTGAATCAGAAGAAGCAGAAGAAAGAGAAGGAGAAGGTGAAGTCTGGAGGGTGAATCAGAAGAAGCAGAAGAAGGAGAAGGAGAAGGTGAAGTCTGGAGGGTGAATGAGAAGAAGCAGAATAAGGAGAAGGGGAAGGTGAAGTCTGGAGGGTGAATCGGAAGAAGCAGAAGAAGGAGAAGGAGAAGGTGAAGTCTGGAGGGTGAATCAGAAGAAGTAGAAGAAGGAGAAGGAGAAGGTGAAGTCTGGAGGGTGAATCAGAAGAAGCAGAAGAAGGAGAAGGAGAAGGTGAAGTCTGGAGGGTGAATCAGAAGAAGCAGAAGAAGGAGAAGGAGAAGGTGAAGTCTGGAGGGTGAATCAGAAGAAGTAGAAGAAGGAGAAGGAGAAGGTGAAGTCTGGAGGGTGAATCAGAAGAATCAGAAGAAGGAGAAGGAGAAGGTGAAGTCTGGAGGGTGAATCAGAAGAAGCAGAAGAAAGAGAAGGAGAAGGTGTAGTCTGGAGGGTGAAGCTGAAGAAGCAGAAGAAGGAGAAGGAGATGGGGAGGTCTGGAGGGTGAATCAGAAGAAGCAGAAGAAGGAGAAGGAGAAGGTGAAGTCTGGAGGGTGAATCAGAAGAAGTAGAAGAAGGAGAAGGAGAAGGTGAAGTCTGGAGGGTGAATCAGAAGAAGCAGAAGAAGGAGAAGAAGAAGTTGAAGTCTGGAGGGTGAATCAGAAGAAGCAGAAGAAGGAGAAGGAGAAGATGAAGTCTGGAGGGTGAATCAGAAGAAGTAGAAGAAGGAGAAGGAGATGGTGAGGTCTGGAGGGTGAATCAGAAGAAGCAGAAGAAGGAGAAGGAGAAGGTGAAGTCTGGAGGGTGAATCAGAAGAAGCAGAAGAAGGAGAAGGAGAAGGTGAAGTCTGGAAGGTGAATCAGAAGAAGCAGAAGAAGGAGAAGGAGAAGATGAAGTCTGGAGGGTGAATCAGAAGAAGTAGAAGAAGGAGAAGGAGAAGGTGAAGTCTGGAGGGTGAATCAGAAGAAGCAGAAGAAGGAGAAGGAGAAGGTGAAGTCTGGAGGGTGAATCAGAAGAAGCAGTAGAAGGAGAAGGAGAAGGTGAAGTCTGGAGGGTGAATCAGAAGAAGCAGAATATGGAGAAGGAGAAGGTGAAGTCTGGAGGGTGAATCAGAAGAAGCAGAAGAAGGAGAAGGAGTAGGTGAAGTCTGGAGGGTGAATCAGAAGAAGTAGAAGAAGGAGAAGGAGAAGGTGAAGTCTGGAGGGTGAAGCAGAAGAAGTAGAAGAAGGAGAAGGAGAAGGTGAAGTCTGGAGGGTGAATCAGAAGAAGTAGAAGAAGGAGAAGGAGAAGGTGAAGTCAGGAGGGTGAATCAGAAGAAGCAGAAGAAGGAGAAGGAGAAGGTGAAGTCTGGAGGGTGAATCAGAAGAATCAGAAGAAGGAGAAGGAGAAGGTGAAGTCTGGAGGATGAATCAGAAGAAGCAGAAGAAAGAGAAGGAGAAGGTGATGTCTGGAGGGTGAAGCAGAAGAAGCAGAAGAAGGAGAAGGAGAAGGTGAAGTCTGGAGGGTGAATCAGAAGAAGTAGAAGAAGGAAAAGGAGAAGGTGAAGTCTGGAGGCTGAATCAGAAGAAGTAGAAGAAGGAGAAGGAGAAGGTGAAGTCTGGAGGTTGAATCAGAAGAAGCAGAAGAAGGAGAAGGAGAAGGTGAAGTCTGGAGGGTGAATCAGAAGAAGCAGAAGAAGGAGTAGAAGAAGATGAAGTCTGGAGGGTGTATCAGGAGAAGTAGAAGAAGGAGAAGGAGAAGGTGAGGTCTGGAGGGTGAATCAGAAGAAGCAGAAGAAGGAGAAGGAGAAGGTGAAGTCTGGAGGGTGAATCAGAAGAAGCAGAAGAAGGAGAAGGAGATGGTGAAGTCTGGAGGGTGAATCAGAAGAAGCAGAAGAAGGAGAAGGAGAAGGTGAAGTCAGGAGGGTGAATCAGAAGAAGCAGAAGAAGGAGAAGGTGAAGTTAGGAGGGTGAATCAGAAGAAGCAGAAAAAGGAGAAGGAGAAGGTGAAGTCAGGGGGGTGAAGCAGAAGAAGTAGAAGAAGGAGAAGGAGAAGGTGAAGTCAGGAGGGTGAAGCAGAAGAAGCAGAAGAAGGAGAAGGACAAGGTGAAGTCTGGAGGGCGCAGCAGAAGAAGCAGAAGAAGGAGAAGGAGAAGGCGAAGTCTGGAGGGTGAAGCAGAAGAAGCAGAAGAAGGAGAAGGAGAAGGTGAAGTCTGGAGGGTGAATCAGAAGAAGTAGAAGAAGGAGAAGGAGAAGGTGAAGTCAGGAGGGTGAAGCAGAAAAAGCAGAAGAAGGAGAAGGAGAAGGTGAAGTCTGGAGGATGAAGCAGAAGAAGCAGAAGAAGGAGAAGGAGAAGGTGAAGACTGGAGGGCGAAGCAGAAGAAGCAGAAGAAGGAGAAGGAGAAGGTGAAGTCTGGAGGGTGAATCAGAAGAAGTAGAAGAAGGAGAAGGAGAAGGTGAATTCTGGAGGGTGAATCAGAAGAAGCAGAAGAAGGAGAAGGTGAAGTCTGGAGGGTGAATCAGAAGAAGCAGAAGAAGGAGAAGGAGAAGATGAAGTCTGGAGGGTGAATCAGAAGAAGTAGAAGAAGGAGAAGGAGAAGGTGAGGTCTGGAGGGTGAATCAGAAGAAGCAGAAGAAGGAGAAGGAGAAGGTGAAGTCAGGAGGGTGAAGCAGAAGAAGCAGAAGAAGGAGAAGGAGAAGGTGAAGTCTGGAGGGCGCAGCTGAAGATGCAGAAGAAGGAGAAGGAGAAGGTGTAGTCTGGAGGGTGAATCAGAAGAAGTAGAAGAAGGAGAATGAGAAGGTGAAGTCTGCAGGGTGAATCAGAAGAAACAGAAGAAGGAGAAGGAGAAGGTGAAGTCTGGAGGGTGAATCAGAAGAAGTAGAAGAAGGAGAAGGAGAAGGTGTAGTCTGGAGGGTGAATCAGAAGAAGTAGACGAAGAAGAAGGAGAAGGTGAAGTCTGGAGGGTGAATCAGAAGAAGTAGAAGATGGGAAGGAGAAGGTGAAGTCTGGAGGGTGAATCAGAAGAAGCAGAAGAAGGAGAAGGAGAAGGTGAAGTCTGGAGGGTGAATCAGAAGAAGCAGAAGAAGGAGAAGGAGAAGGTGAAGTCTGGAGGGTGAATCAGAAGAAGTAGAAGAAGGAGAAGGAGAAGGTGAAGTCTGGAGGGTGAAGCAGAAGAAGTAGAAGAAGGAGAAGGAGAAGGTGAAGTCTGGAGGGTGAATCAGAAGAAGTAGAAGAAGGAGAAGGAGAAGGTGAAGTCAGGAGGGTGAATCAGAAGAAGCAGAAGAAGGAGAAGGAGAAGGTGAAGTCTGGAGGGTGAATCAGAAGAATCAGAAGAAGGAGAAGGAGAAGGTGAAGTCTGGAGGGTGAATCAGAAGAAGCAGAAGAAAGAGAAGGAGAAGGTGATGTCTGGAGGGTGAAGCAGAAGAAGCAGAAGAAGGAAAAGGAGAATGTGAAGACTGGAGGGTGAATCAGAAGAAGTAGAAGAAGGAGAAGGAGAAGGTGTAGTCTGGAGGGTGAATCAGAAGAAGTAGAAGAAGGAAAAGGAGAAGGTGAAGTCTGGAGGCTGAATCAGAAGAAGTAGAAGAAGGAGAAGGAGAAGTTGAAGTCTGGAGGTTGAATCAGAAGAAGCAGAAGAAGGAGAAGGTGAAGTCTGGAGGGTGAATCAGAAGAAGCAGAAGAAGGAGTAGAAGAAGATGAAGTCTGGAGGGTGTATCAGGAGAAGTAGAAGAAGGAGAAGGAGAAGGTGAGGTCTGGAGGGTGAATCAGAAGAAGCAGAAGAAGGAGAAGGAGAAGGTGAAGTCTGGAGGGTGAATCAGAAGAAGCAGAAGAAGGAGAAGGAGATGGTGAAGTCAGGGGGGTGAAGCAGAAGAAGTAGAAGAAGGAGAAGGAGAAGGTGAAGTCAGGAGGGTGAAGCAGAAGAAGCAGAAGAAGGAGAAGGAGAAGGTGAAGTCTGGAGGGCGCAGCAGAAGAAGCAGAAGAAGGAGAAGGAGAAGGTGAAGTCTGGAGGGTGAAGCAGAAGAAGCAGAAGAAGGAGAAGGTGAAGTCTGGAGGGTGAATCAGAAGAAGTAGAAGAAGGAGAAGGAGAAGGTGAAGTCAGGAGGGTGAAGCAGAAAAAGCAGAAGAAGGAGAAGGAGAAGGTGAAGTCTGGAGGGTGAAGCAGAAGAAGCAGAAGAAGGAGAAGGAGAAGGTGAAGACTGGAGGGCGAAGCAGAAGAAGCAGAAGAAGGAGAAGGAGAAGGTGAAGTCTGGAGGGTGAATCAGAAGAAGTAGAAGAAGGAGAAGGAGAAGGTGAAGTCTGGAGGGTGAATCAGAAGAAGCAGAAGAAGGAGAAGGTGAAGTCTGGAGGGTGAATCAGAAGAAGCAGAAGAAGGAGAAGGAGAAGATGAAGTCTGGAGGGTGAATCAGAAGAAGTAGAAGAAGGAGAAGGAGAAGGTGAGGTCTGGAGGGTGAATCAGAAGAAGCAGAAGAAGGAGAAGGAGAAGGTGAAGTCAGGAGGGTGAAGCAGAAGAAGCAGAAGAAGGAGAAGGAGAAGGTGAAGTCTGGAGGGCGCAGCAGAAGATGCAGAAGAAGGAGAAGGAGAAGGTGAAGTCTGGAGGGTGAAGCAGAAGAAGTAGAAGAAGGAGAAGGAGAAGGTGAAGTCTGGAGGGTGAATCAGAAGAAGTAGAAGAAGGAGAAGGAGAAGGTGAAGTCTGCAGGGTGAATCAGAAGAAACAGAAGAAGGAGAAGGAGAAGGTGAAGTCTGGAGGGTGAATCAGAAGAAGTAGAAGAAGGAGAAGGAGAAGGTGTAGTCTGGAGGGTGAATCAGAAGAAGTAGACGAAGAAGAAGGAGAAGGTGAAGTCTGGAGGGTGAATCAGAAGAAGTAGAAGATGGGAAGGAGAAGGTGAAGTCTGGAGGGTGAATCAGAAGAAGCAGAAGAAGGAGAAGGAGAAGGTGAAGTCAGGAGGGTGAATCAGAAGAAGCAGAAGAAGGAGAAGGAGAAGGTGAAGTCTGGAGGGTGAATCAGAAGAAGCAGAAGAAGGAGAAGGAGAAGGTGAAGACTGGAGGGTGAATCAGAAGAAGTAGAAGAAGGAGAAGGAGAAGGTGAAGTCTGGAGTGTAAATCAGAAGAAGCAGAAGAAGGAGAAGGAGAAGGTGAAGTCTGGAGGGTGAATCAGAAGAAGTAGAAGAATGAGAAGGAGAAGGTGAAGTCTGGAGGGTGTATCAGAAGAAGTAGAAGAAGGAGAAGGAGAAGGTGAAGTCTGGAGTGTGAATCAGAAGAAGCAGAAGAAGGAGAAGGAGAAGGTGAAGTCTGGAAGGTGAATCAGATGAAGCAGAAGAAGGAGAAGGAGAAGATGAAGTCTGGAGGGTGAATCAGAAGAAGTAGAAGAAGGAGAAGGAGAAGGTGAAGTCTGGAGGGTGAATCAGAAGAAGCAGAAGAAAGAGAAGGAGAAGGTGAAGTCTGGAGGGTGAATCAGAAGAAGCAGAAGAAGGAGAAGGAGAAGGTGAAGTCTGGAGGGTGAATGAGAAGAAGCAGAATAAGGAGAAGGGGAAGGTGAAGTCTGGAGGGTGAATCGGAAGAAGCAGAAGAAGGAGAAGGAGAAGGTGAAGTCTGGAGGGTGAATCAGAAGAAGTAGAAGAAGGAGAAGGAGACGGTGAAGTCTGGAGGGTGAATCAGAAGAAGCAGAAGAAGGAGAAGGAGAAGGTGAAGTCTGGAGGGTGAATCAGAAGAAGCAGAAGAAGGAGAAGGAGAAGGTGAAGTCTGGAGGGTGAATCAGAAGAAGTAGAAGAAGGAGAAGGAGAAGGTGAAGTCTGGAGGGTGAATCAGAAGAATCAGAAGAAGGAGAAGGAGAAGGTGAAGTCTGGAGGGTGAATCAGAAGAAGCAGAAGAAAGAGAAGGAGAAGGTGAAGTCTGGAGGGTGAAGCTGAAGAAGCAGAAGAAGGAGAAGGAGATGGGGAGGTCTGGAGGGTGAATCAGAAGAAGCAGAAGAAGGAGAAGGAGAAGGTGAAGTCTGGAGGGTGAATCAGAAGAAGTAGAAGAAGGAGAAGGAGAAGGTGAAGTCTGGAGGGTGAATCAGAAGAAGCAGAAGAAGGAGAAGAAGAAGTTGAAGTCTGGAGGGTGAATCAGAAGAAGCAGAAGAAGGAGAAGGAGAAGATGAAGTCTGGAGGGTGAATCAGAAGAAGTAGAAGAAGGAGAAGGAGATGGTGAGGTCTGGAGGGTGAATCAGAAGAAGCAGAAGAAGGAGAAGGAGAAGGTGAAGTCTGGAGGGTGAATCAGAAGAAGCAGAAGAAGGAGAAGGAGAAGGTGAAGTCTGGAAGGTGAATCAGAAGAAGCAGAAGAAGGAGAAGGAGAAGATGAAGTCTGGAGGGTGAATCAGAAGAAGTAGAAGAAGGAGAAGGAGAAGGTGAAGTCTGGAGGGTGAATCAGAAGAAGCAGAAGAAGGAGAAGGAGAAGGTGAAGTCTGGAGGGTGAATCAGAAGAAGCAGTAGAAGGAGAAGGAGAAGGTGAAGTCTGGAGGGTGAATCAGAAGAAGCAGAATATGGAGAAGGAGAAGGTGAAGTCTGGAGGGTGAATCAGAAGAAGCAGAAGAAGGAGAAGGAGAAGGTGAAGTCTGGAGGGTGAATCAGAAGAAGTAGAAGAAGGAGAAGGAGAAGGTGAAGTCTGGAGGGTGAAGCAGAAGAAGTAGAAGAAGGAGAAGGAGAAGGTGAAGTCTGGAGGGTGAATCAGAAGAAGTAGAAGAAGGAGAAGGAGAAGGTGAAGTCAGGAGGGTGAATCAGAAGAAGCAGAAGAAGGAGAAGGAGAAGGTGAAGTCTGGAGGGTGAATCAGAAGAATCAGAAGAAGGAGAAGGAGAAGGTGAAGTCTGGAGGATGAATCAGAAGATGCAGAAGAAAGAGAAGGAGAAGGTGATGTCTGGAGGGTGAAGCAGAAGAAGCAGAAGAAGGAGAAGGAGAAGGTGAAGTCTGGAGGGTGAATCAGAAGAAGTAGAAGAAGGAAAAGGAGAAGGTGAAGTCTGGAGGCTGAATCAGAAGAAGTAGAAGAAGGAGAAGGAGAAGGTGAAGTCTGGAGGTTGAATCAGAAGAAGCAGAAGAAGGAGAAGGAGAAGGTGAGGTCTGGAGGGTGAATCAGAAGAAGCAGAAGAAGGAGAAGGAGAAGGTGAAGTCAGGAGGGTGAAGCAGAAGAAGCAGAAGAAGGAGAAGGAGAAGGTGAAGTCTGGAGGGCGCAGCAGAAGAAGCAGAAGAAGGAGAAGGAGAAGGTGAAGTCTGGAGGGTGAAGCAGAAGAAGCAGAAGAAGGAGAAGGAGATGGTGAAGTCTGGAGGGTGAATCAGAAGAAGCAGAAGAAGGAGAAGGAGAAGGTGAAGTCAGGAGGGTGAATCAGAAGAAGCAGAAGAAGGAGAAGGTGAAGTTAGGAGGGTGAATCAGAAGAAGCAGAAAAAGGAGAAGGAGAAGGTGAAGTCAGGGGGGCGAAGCAGAAGAAGTAGAAGAAGGAGAAGGAGAAGGTGAAGTCAGGAGGGTGAAGCAGAAGAAGCAGAAGAAGGAGAAGGAGAAGGTGAAGTCTGGAGGGCGCAGCAGAAGAAGCAGAAGAAGGAGAAGGAGAAGGTGAAGTCTGGAGGGTGAAGCAGAAGAAGCAGAAGAAGGAGAAGGAGAAGGTGAAGTCTGGAGGGTGAATCAGAAGAAGTAGAAGAAGGAGAAGGAGAAGGTGAAGTCAGGAGGGTGAAGCAGAAAAAGCAGAAGAAGGAGAAGGAGAAGGTGAAGTCTGGAGGATGAAGCAGAAGAAGCAGAAGAAGGAGAAGGAGAAGGTGAAGACTGGAGGGCGAAGCAGAAGAAGCAGAAGAAGGAGAAGGAGAAGGTGAAGTCTGGAGGGTGAATCAGAAGAAGTAGAAGAAGGAGAAGGAGAAGGTGAATTCTGGAGGGTGAATCAGAAGAAGCAGAAGAAGGAGAAGGTGAAGTCTGGAGGGTGAATCAGAAGAAGCAGAAGAAGGAGAAGGAGAAGATGAAGTCTGGAGGGTGAATCAGAAGAAGTAGAAGAAGGAGAAGGAGAAGGTGAGGTCTGGAGGGTGAATCAGAAGAAGCAGAAGAAGGAGAAGGAGAAGGTGAAGTCAGGAGGGTGAAGCAGAAGAAGCAGAAGAAGGAGAAGGAGAAGGTGAAGTCTGGAGGGCGCAGCAGAAGATGCAGAAGAAGGAGAAGGAGAAGGTGAAGTCTGGAGGGTGAAGCAGAAGAAGTAGAAGAAGGAGAAGGAGAAGGTGAAGTCTGGAGGGTGAATCAGAAGAAGTAGAAGAAGGAGAATGAGAAGGTGAAGTCTGCAGGGTGAATCAGAAGAAACAGAAGAAGGAGAAGGAGAAGGTGAAGTCTGGAGGGTGAATCAGAAGAAGTAGAAGAAGGAGAAGGAGAAGGTGTAGTCTGGAGGGTGAATCAGAAGAAGTAGACGAAGAAGAAGGAGAAGGTGAAGTCTGGAGGGTGAATCAGAAGAAGTAGAAGATGGGAAGGAGAAGGTGAAGTCTGGAGGGTGAATCAGAAGAAGCAGAAGAAGGAGAAGGAGAAGGTGAAGTCAGGAGGGTGAATCAGAAGAAGCAGAAGAAGGAGAAGGAGAAGGTGAAGTCTGGAGGGTGAATCAGAAGAAGCAGAAGAAGGAGAAGGAGAAGGTGAAGACTGGAGGGTGAATCAGAAGAAGTAGAAGAAGGAGAAGGAGAAGGTGAAGTCTGGAGTGTGAATCAGAAGAAGCAGAAGAAGGAGAAGGAGAAGGTGAAGTCTGGAGGGTGAATCAGAAGAAGTAGAAGAAGGAGAAGGAGAAGGTGAAGTCTGGAGGGTGAATCAGAAGAAGTAGAAGAAGGAGAAGGAGAAGGTGAAGTCTGGAGTGTGAATCAGAAGAAGCAGAAGAAGGAGAAGTAGAAGGTGAAGTCTGGAGGGCGCAGCAGAAGAAGCAGAAGAAGGAGAAGGAGAAGGTGAAGTCTGGAGGGTGAAGCAGAAGAAGCAGAAGAAGGAGAAGGAGATGGTGAAGTCTGGAGGGTGAATCAGAAGAAGCAGAAGAAGGAGAAGGAGAAGGTGAAGTCAGGAGGGTGAATCAGAAGAAGCAGAAGAAGGAGAAGGTGAAGTTAGGAGGGTGAATCAGAAGAAGCAGAAAAAGGAGAAGGAGAAGGTGAAGTCAGGGGGGTGAAGCAGAAGAAGTAGAAGAAGGAGAAGGAGAAGGTGAAGTCAGGAGGGTGAAGCAGAAGAAGCAGAAGAAGGAGAAGGAGAAGGTGAAGTCTGGAGGGCGCAGCAGAAGAAGCAGAAGAAGGAGAAGGAGAAGGTGAAGTCTGGAGGGTGAAGCAGAAGAAGCAGAAGAAGGAGAAGGAGAAGGTGAAGTCTGGAGGGTGAATCAGAAGAAGTAGAAGAAGGAGAAGGAGAAGGTGAAGTCAGGAGGGTGAAGCAGAAAAAGCAGAAGAAGGAGAAGGAGAAGGTGAAGTCTGGAGGATGAAGCAGAAGAAGCAGAAGAAGGAGAAGGAGAAGGTGAAGACTGGAGGGCGAAGCAGAAGAAGCAGAAGAAGGAGAAGGAGAAGGTGAAGTCTGGAGGGTGAATCAGAAGAAGTAGAAGAAGGAGAAGGAGAAGGTGAATTCTGGAGGGTGAATCAGAAGAAGCAGAAGAAGGAGAAGGTGAAGTCTGGAGGGTGAATCAGAAGAAGCAGAAGAAGGAGAAGGAGAAGATGAAGTCTGGAGGGTGAATCAGAAGAAGTAGAAGAAGGAGAAGGAGAAGGTGAGGTCTGGAGGGTGAATCAGAAGAAGCAGAAGAAGGAGAAGGAGAAGGTGAAGTCAGGAGGGTGAAGCAGAAGAAGCAGAAGAAGGAGAAGGAGAAGGTGAAGTCTGGAGGGCGCAGCAGAAGATGCAGAAGAAGGAGAAGGAGAAGGTGAAGTCTGGAGGGTGAAGCAGAAGAAGTAGAAGAAGGAGAAGGAGAAGGTGAAGTCTGGAGGGTGAATCAGAAGAAGTAGAAGAAGGAGAATGAGAAGGTGAAGTCTGCAGGGTGAATCAGAAGAAACAGAAGAAGGAGAAGGAGAAGGTGAAGTCTGGAGGGTGAATCAGAAGAAGTAGAAGAAGGAGAAGGAGAAGGTGTAGTCTGGAGGGTGAATCAGAAGAAGTAGACGAAGAAGAAGGAGAAGGTGAAGTCTGGAGGGTGAATCAGAAGAAGTAGAAGATGGGAAGGAGAAGGTGAAGTCTGGAGGGTGAATCAGAAGAAGCAGAAGAAGGAGAAGGAGAAGGTGAAGTCAGGAGGGTGAATCAGAAGAAGCAGAAGAAGGAGAAGGAGAAGGTGAAGTCTGGAGGGTGAATCAGAAGAAGCAGAAGAAGGAGAAGGAGAAGGTGAAGACTGGAGGGTGAATCAGAAGAAGTAGAAGAAGGAGAAGGAGAAGGTGAAGTCTGGAGTGTGAATCAGAAGAAGCAGAAGAAGGAGAAGGAGAAGGTGAAGTCTGGAGGGTGAATCAGAAGAAGTAGAAGAAGGAGAAGGAGAAGGTGAAGTCTGGAGGGTGAATCAGAAGAAGTAGAAGAAGGAGAAGGAGAAGGTGAAGTCTGGAGTGTGAATCAGAAGAAGCAGAAGAAGGAGAAGGAGAAGGTGAAGTCTGGAAGGTGAATCAGAAGAAGCAGAAGAAGGAGAAGGAGAAGGTGAAGTCTGGAGGGTGAATGAGAAGAAGCAGAATAAGGAGAAGGGGAAGGTGAAGTCTGGAGGGTGAATCGGAAGAAGCAGAAGAAGGAGAAGGAGAAGGTGAAGTCTGGAGGGTGAATCAGAAGAAGTAGAAGAAGGAGAAGGAGAAGGTGAAGTCTGGAGGGTGAAGCAGAAGAAGCAGAAGAAGGAAAAGGAGAAGGTGAAGACTGGAGGGTGAATCAGAAGAAGTAGAAGAAGGAGAAGGAGAAGGTGAAGTCTGGAGGGTGAATCAGAAGAAGTAGAAGAAGGAAAAGGAGAAGGTGAAGTCTGGAGGCTGAATCAGAAGAAGTAGAAGAAGGAGAAGGAGAAGGTGAAGTCTGGAGGGTGAATCAGAAGAAGCAGAAGAAGGAGAAGGAGAAGGTGAAGTCTGGAGGGTGAATCAGAGGAAGCAGAAGAAGGAGAAGGAGAAGATGAAGTCTGGAGGGTGAATCAGAAGAAGTAGAAGAAGGAGAAGGTGAGGTCTGGAGGGTGAATCAGAAGAAGCAGAAGAAGGAGAAGGAGAAGGTGAAGTCTGGAGGGTGAATCAGAAGAAGCAGAAGAAGGAGAAGGAGAAGGTGAAGTCTGGAGGGTGAATCAGAAGAAGCAGAAGAAGTAGAAGGAGAAGGTGAAGTCAGGAGGGTGAATCAGAAGAAGCAGAAGAAGGAGAAGGAGAAGGTGAAGTTAGGAGGGTGAATCAGTTGAAGCAGAAGAAGGAGAAGGAGAAGGTGAAGTCAGGGGGGTGAAGCAGAAGAAGTAGAAGAAGGAGAAGGAGAAGGTGAAGTCAGGAGGGTGAAGCAGAAGAAGCAGAAGAAGGAGAAGGAGAAGGTGAAGTCTGGAGGGCGAAGCAGAAGAAGCAGAAGAAGGAGAAGGAGAAGGTGAAGTCTGGAGGGTGAAGCAGAAGAAGCAGAAGAAGGAGAAGGAGAAGGTGAAGTCTGGAGGGTGAAGCAGAAGAAGCAGAAGAAGGAGAAGGAGAAGGTGAAGTCTGGAGGGCGAAGCAGAAGAAGCAGAAGAAGGAGAAGGAGAAGGTGAAGTCCGGAGGGTGAATCAGAAGAAGTAGAAGAAGGAGAAGGAGAAGGTGAATTCTGGAGGGTGAATCAGAAGAAGCAGGAGAACGAGAAGGAGAAGGTGAAGTCTGGAGGGTGAATCAGAAGAAGCAGAAGAAGGAGAAGGAGAAGATGAAGTCTGGAGGGTGAATCAGAAGTAGAAGAAGGAGAAGGAGAAGGTGAGGTCTGGAGGGTGAATCAGAAGAAGCAGAAGAAGGAGAAGGAGAAGGTGAAGTCAGGAGGGTGAAGCAGAAGAAGCAGAAGAAGGAGAAGGAGAAGGTGAAGTCTGTAGGGCGCAGCAGAAGATGCAGAAGAAGGAGAAGGAGAAGGTGAAGTCTATGGGTGAAGCAGAAGAAGTAGAAGAAGGAGAAGGTGAAGGTGAAGTCTGGAGGGTGAATCAGAAGAAGTAGAAGAAGGAGAAGGAGAAGGTGAAGTCTGCAGGGTGAATCAGAAGAAGCAGAAGAAGGAGAATGAGAAGGTGAAGTCTGGAGGGTGAATCAGAAGAAGTAGAAGAAGGAGAAGGAGAAGGTGCAGTCTGGAGGGTGAATCAGAAGAAGTAGACGAAGGAGAAGGAGAAGGTGAAGTCTGGAGGGTGAATCAGAAGAAGCAGAAGAAGGAGAAGGAGAAGGTGAAGTCAGGAGGGTGAATCAGAAGAAGCAGAAGAAGGAGAAGGAGAAGGTGAAGTCTGGAGGGTGAATCAGAAGAAGCGGAAGAAGGAGAAGGAGAAGGTGAAGACTGGAGGGTGAATCAGAAGAAGCAGAAGAAGGAGAAGGAGAAGTTGAAGTCTGGAGGGTGAATCAGAAGAAGCAGAAGAAGGAGAAGGAGAAGGTGATGTCTGGAGGGTGAATCAGAAGAAGTAGAAGAAGGAGAAGGAGAAGGTGAAGTCTGGAGGGTGAATCAGAAGAAGTAGAAGAAGGAGAAGGAGAAGGTGAAGTCTGGAGGGTGAATCAGAAGAAGCAGAAGAAGGAGAAGGAGAAGGTGAAGTCTGGAAGGTGAATCAGAAGAAGCAGAAGAAGGAGAAGGAGAAGGTGAAGTCTGGAGGGTGAATCAGAAGAAGTAGAAGAAACAGAAGGAGAAGGTGAAGTCTGGAGGGTGAAGCAGAAGAAGCAGAAGAAGGAAAAGGAGAAGGTGAAGACTGCAGGGTGAATCAGAAGAAGTAGAAGAAGGAGAAGGAGAAGGTGAAGTCTGGAGGGTGAATCAGAAGAAGTAGAAGAAGGAAAAGGAGAAGGTGAAGTCTGGAGGCTGAATCAGAAGAAGTAGAAGAAGGAGAAGGAGAAGGTGAAGTCTGGAGGGCGCAGCAGAAGATGCAGAAGAAGGAGAAGGAGAAGGTGATGTCTGGAGGCTGAAGCAGAAGAAGTAGAAGAAGGAGAAGGAGAAGGTGAAGTCTGGAGGGTGAATCAGAAGAAGTAGAAGAAGGAGAAGGAGAAGGTGAAGTCTGCAGGGTGAATCAGAAGAAGCAGAAGAAGGAGAAGGAGAAGGTGAAGTCTGGAGGGTGAATCAGAAGAAGTAGAAGAAGGAGAAGGAGAAGGTGTAATCTGGAGGGTGAATCAGAAGAAGTAGACGAAGGAGAAGGAGAAGGTGAAGTCTGGATGCTGAATTAGAAGAAGTAGAAGATGGGAAGGAGAAGGTGAAGTCTGGAGGGTGAATCAGAAGAAGCAGAAGAAGGAGAAGGAGAAGGTGAAGTCAGGAGGGTGAAGCAGAAGAAGCAGAAGAAGGAGAAGGAGAAGGTGAAGTCTGGAGGGCGCAGCAGAAGATGCAGAAGAAGGAGAAGGAGAAGGTGAAGTCTGGAGGGTGAAGCAGAAGAAGTAGAAGAAGGAGAAGGAGAAGGTGAAGTCTGGAGGGTGAATCAGAAGAAGTAGAAGAAGGAGAAGGAGAAGGTGAAGTCTGCAGGGTGAATCAGAAGAAACAGAAGAAGGAGAAGGAGAAGGTCAAGTCTGGAGGGTGAATCAGAAGAAGTAGAAGAAGGAGAAGGAGAAGGTGTAGTCTGGAGGGTGAATCAGAACAAGTAGACGAAGAAGAAGGAGAAGGTGAAGTCTGGAGGGTGAATCAGAAGAAGTAGAAGATGGGAAGGAGAAGGTGAAGTCTGGAGGGTGAATCAGAAGAAGCAGAAGAAGGAGAAGGAGAAGGTGAAGTCAGGAGGGTGAATCAGAAGAAGCAGAAGAAGGAGAAGGAGAAGGTGAAGTCTGGAGGGTGAATCAGAAGAAGTAGAAGAAGGAGAAGGAGAAGGTGAAGTCTGGAGGGTGATTCAGAAGAAGCAGAAGAAGGAGAAGGAGAAGGTGAAGTCTGGAGGGTGAATCAGAAGAAGCAGAAGAAGGAGAAGGAGAAGGTGAAGTCTGGAGGGTGAATCAGAAGAAGTAGAAGAAGGAGAAGGAGAAGGTGAAGTCTGGAGGGTGAATCAGAAGAATCAGAAGAAGGAGAAGGAGAAGCTGAAGTCTGGAGGGTGAATCAGAAGAAGCAGAAGAAAGAGAAGGAGAAGGTGAAGTCTGGAGGGTGAAGCTGAAGAAGCAGAAGAAGGAGAAGGAGATGGGGAGGTCTGGAGGGTGAATCAGAAGAAGCAGAAGAAGGAGAAGGAGAAGGTGAAGTCTGGAGGGTGAATCAGAAGAAGTAGAAGAAGGAGAAGGAGAAGGTGAAGTCTGGAGGGTGAATCAGAAGAAGCAGAAGAAGGAGAAGAAGAAGTTGAAGTCTGGAGGGTGAATCAGAAGAAGCAGAAGAAGGAGAAGGAGAAGATGAAGTCTGGAGGGTGAATCAGAAGAAGTAGAAGAAGGAGAAGGAGATGGTGAGGTCTGGAGGGTGAATCAGACGAAGCAGAAGAAGGAGAAGGAGAAGGTGAAGTCTGGAGGGTGAATCAGAAGAAGCAGAAGAAGGAGAAGGAGAAGGTGAAGTCTGGAAGGTGAATCAGAAGAAGCAGAAGAAGGAGAAGGAGAAGATGAAGTCTGGAGGGTGAATCAGAAGAAGTAGAAGAAGGAGAAGGAGAAGGTGAAGTCTGGAGGGTGAATCAGAAGAAGCAGAAGAAGGAGAAGGAGAAGGTGAAGTCTGGAGGGTGAATCAGAAGAAGCAGTAGAAGGAGAAGGAGAAGGTGAAGTCTGGAGGGTGAATCAGAAGAAGCAGAATATGGAGAAGGAGAAGGTGAAGTCTGGAGGGTGAATCAGAAGAAGCAGAAGAAGGAGAAGGAGAAGGTGAAGTCTGGAGGGTGAATCAGAAGAAGTAGAAGAAGGAGAAGGAGAAGGTGAAGTCTGGAGGGTGAAGCAGAAGAAGTAGAAGAAGGAGAAGGAGAAGGTGAAGTCTGGAGGGTGAATCAGAAGAAGTAGAAGAAGGAGAAGGAGAAGGTGAAGTCAGGAGGGTGAATCAGAAGAAGCAGAAGAAGGAGAAGGAGAAGGTGATGTCTGGAGGGTGAATCAGAAGAATCAGAAGAAGGAGAAGGAGAAGGTGAAGTCTGGAGGGTGAATCAGAAGAAGCAGAAGAAAGAGAAGGAGAAGGTGATGTCTGGAGGGTGAAGCAGAAGAAGCAGAAGAAGGAAAAGGAGAAGGTGAAGACTGGAGGGTGAATCAGAAGAAGTAGAAGAAGGAGAAGGAGAAGGTGAAGTCTGGAGGGTGAATCAGAAGAAGTAGAAGAAGGAAAAGGAGAAGGTGAAGTCTGGAGGCTGAATCAGAAGAAGTAGAAGAAGGAGAAGGAGAAGGTGAAGTCTGGAGGTTGAATCAGAAGAAGCAGAAGAAGGAGAAGGAGAAGGTGATGTCTGGAGGGTGAATCAGAAGAAGCAGAAGAAGGAGTAGAAGAAGATGAAGTCTGGAGGGTGTATCAGGAGAAGTAGAAGAAGGAGAAGGAGAAGGTGAGGTCTGGAGGGTGAATCAGAAGAAGCAGAAGAAGGAGAAGGAGAAGGTGAAGTCTGGAGGGTGAATCAGAAGAAGCAGAAGAAGGAGAAGGAGATGGTGAAGTCTGGAGGGTGAATCAGAAGAAGCAGAAGAAGGAGAATGAGAAGGTGAAGTCAGGAGGGTGAATCAGAAGAAGCAGAAGAAGGAGAAGGTGAAGTTAGGAGGGTGAATCCGAAGAAGCAGAAAAAGGAGAAGGAGAAGGTGAAGTCAGGGGGGTGAAGCAGAAGAAGTAGAAGAAGGAGAAGGAGAAGGTAAAGTCAGGAGGGTGAAACAGAAGAAGCAGAAGAAGGAGAAGGAGAAGGTGAAGTCTGGAGGGCGCAGCAGAAGAAGCAGAAGAAGGAGAAGGAGAAGGTGAAGTCTGGAGGGTGAAGCAGAAGAAGCAGAAGAAGGAGAAGGAGAAGGTGAAGTCTGGAGGGTGAATCAGAAGAAGTAGAAGAAGGAGAAGGAGAAGGTGAAGTCAGGAGGGTGAAGCAGAAGAAGCAGAAGAAGGAGAAGGAGAAGGTGAAGTCTGGAGGGTGAAGCAGAAGAAGCAGAAGAAGGAGAAGGAGCAGGTGAAGACTGGAGGGCGAAGCAGAAGAAGCAGAAGAAGGAGAAGGAGAAGGTGAAGTCTGGAGGGTGAATCAGAAGAAGTAGAAGAAGGAGAAGGAGAAGGTGAAGTCTGGAGGGTGAATCAGAAGAAGCAGAAGAAGGAGAAGGTGAAGTCTGGAGGGTGAATCAGAAGAAGCAGAAGAAGGAGAAGGAGAAGATGAAGTCTGGAGGGTGAATCAGAAGAAGTAGAAGAAGGAGAAGGAGAAGGTGAGGTCTGGAGGGTGAATCAGAAGAAGCAGAAGAAGGAGAAGGAGAAGGTGAAGTCAGGAGGGTGAAGCAGAAGAAGCAGAAGAAGGAGAAGGAGAAGGTGAAGTCTGGAGGGCGCAGCAGAAGATGCAGAAGAAGGAGAAGGAGAAGGTGAAGTCTGGAGGGTGAAGCAGAAGAAGTAGAAGAAGGAGAAGGAGAAGGTGAAGTCTGGAGGGTGAATCAGAAGAAGCAGAAGAAGGAGAAGGAGAAGGTGAAGTCAGGAGGGTGAATCAGAAGAAGCAGAAGAAGGAGAAGGTGAAGTTAGGAGGGTGAATCAGAAGAAGCAGAAAAAGGAGAAGGAGAAGGTGAAGTCAGGGGGGTGAAGCAGAAGAAGTAGAAGAAGGAGAAGGAGAAGGTGAAGTCAGGAGGGTGAAGCAGAAGAAGGAGAAGAAGGAGAAGGAGAAGGTGAAGTCTGGAGGGCGCAGCAGAAGAAGCAGAAGAAGGAGAAGGAGAAGGTGAAGTCTGGAGGGTGAAGCAGAAGAAGCAGAAGAAGGAGAAGGAGAAGGTGAAGTCTGGAGGGTGAATCAGAAGAAGTAGAAGAAGGAGAAGGAGAAGGTGAAGTCAGGAGGGTGAAGCAGAAGAAGCAGAAGAAGGAGAAGGAGAAGGTGAAGTCTGGAGGGTGAAGCAGAAGAAGCAGAAGAAGGAGAAGGAGAAGGTGAAGACTGGAGGGCGAAGCAGAAGAAGCAGAAGAAGGAGAAGGAGAAGGTGAAGTCTGGAGGGTGAATCAGAAGAAGTAGAAGAAGGAGAAGGAGAAGGTGAAGTCTGGAGGGTGAATCAGAAGAAGCAGAAGAAGGAGAAGGTGAAGTCTGGAGAGTGAATCAGAAGAAGCAGAAGAAGGAGAAGGAGAAGGTGAAGTCTGGAGGGTGAATCAGAAGAAGTAGAAGAAGGAGAAGGAGAAGGTGAAGTCTGGAGGGTGAAGCAGAAGAAGCAGAAGAAGGAAAAGGAGAAGGTGAAGACTGGAGGGTGAATCAGAAGAAGTAGAAGAAGGAGAAGGAGAAGGTGAAGTCTGGAGGGTGAAGCAGAAGAAGCAGAAGAAGGAAAAGGAGAAGGTGAAGACTGGAGGGTGAATCAGAAGAAGTAGAAGAAGGAGAAGGAGAAGGTGAAGTCTGGAGGCTGAATCAGAAGAAGTAGAAGAAGGAGAAGGAGAAGGTGAAGTCTGGAGGTTGAATCAGAAGAAGCAGAAGAAGGAGAAGGAGAAGGTGATGTCTGGAGGGTGAATCAGAAGAAGCAGAAGAAGGAAAAGGAGAAGGTGAAGTCTGGAGGCTGAATCAGAAGAAGTAGAAGAAGGAGAAGGAGAAGGTGAAGTCTGGAGGTTGAATCAGAAGAAGCAGAAGAAGGAGAAGGAGAAGGTGATGTCTGGAGGGTGAATCAGAAGAAGCAGAAGAAGGAGTAGAAGAAGATGAAGTCTGGAGGGTGTATCAGGAGAAGTAGAAGAAGGAGAAGGAGAAGGTGAGGTCTGGAGGGTGAATCAGAAGAAGCAGAAGAAGGAGAAGGAGAAGGTGAAGTCTGGAGGGTGAATCAGAAGAAGCAGAAGAAGGAGAAGGAGATGGTGAAGTCTGGAGGGTGAATCAGAAGAAGCAGAAGAAGGAGAATGAGAAGGTGAAGTCAGGAGGGTGAATCAGAAGAAGCAGAAGAAGGAGAAGGTGAAGTTAGGAGGGTGAATCCGAAGAAGCAGAAAAAGGAGAAGGAGAAGATGAAGTCTGGAGGGTGAATCAGAAGAAGTAGAAGAAGGAGAAGGAGAAGGTGAGGTCTGGAGGGTGAATCAGAAGAAGCAGAAGAAGGAGAAGGAGAAGGTGAAGTCAGGAGGGTGAAGCAGAAGAAGCAGAAGAAGGAGAAGGAGAAGGTGAAGTCTGGAGGGCG
This sequence comes from Somniosus microcephalus, assembly GCF_052327205.1. NCBI lineage: Eukaryota > Metazoa > Chordata > Chondrichthyes > Squaliformes > Somniosidae > Somniosus > Somniosus microcephalus. Next base: position 117,358 of record NW_028225431.1, on the reverse strand, counting down.
CAGCAGAAGATGCAGAAGAAGGAGAAGGAGAAGGTGAAGTCTGGAGGGTGAAGCAGAAGAAGTAGAAGAAGGAGAAGGAGAAGGTGAAGTCTGGAGGGTGAATCAGAAGAAGCAGAAGAAGGAGAAGGAGAAGGTGAAGTCAGGAGGGTGAATCAGAAGAAGCAGAAGAAGGAGAAGGTGAAGTTAGGAGGGTGAATCAGAAGAAGCAGAAAAGGAGAAGGAGAAGGTGAAGTCAGGGGGGTGAAGCAGAAGAAGTAGAAGAAGGAGAAGGAGAAGGTGAAGTCAGGAGGGTGAAGCAGAAGAAGGAGAAGAAGGAGAAGGAGAAGGTGAAGTCTGGAGGGCGCAGCAGAAGAAGCAGAAGAAGGAGAAGGAGAAGGTGAAGTCTGGAGGGTGAAGCAGAAGAAGCAGAAGAAGGAGAAGGAGAAGGTGAAGTCTGGAGGGTGAATCAGAAGAAGTAGAAGAAGGAGAAGGAGAAGGTGAAGTCAGGAGGGTGAAGCAGAAGAAGCAGAAGAAGGAGAAGGAGAAGGTGAAGTCTGGAGGGTGAAGCAGAAGAAGCAGAAGAAGGAGAAGGAGAAGGTGAAGACTGGAGGGCGAAGCAGAAGAAGCAGAAGAAGGAGAAGGAGAAGGTGAAGTCTGGAGGGTGAATCAGAAGAAGTAGAAGAAGGAGAAGGAGAAGGTGAAGTCTGGAGGGTGAATCAGAAGAAGCAGAAGAAGGAGAAGGTGAAGTCTGGAGAGTGAATCAGAAGAAGCAGAAGAAGGAGAAGGAGAAGGTGAAGTCTGGAGGGTGAATCAGAAGAAGTAGAAGAAGGAGAAGGAGAAGGTGAAGTCTGGAGGGTGAAGCAGAAGAAGCAGAAGAAGGAAAAGGAGAAGGTGAAGACTGGAGGGTGAATCAGAAGAAGTAGAAGAAGGAGAAGGAGAAGGTGAAGTCTGGAGGGTGAAGCAGAAGAAGCAGAAGAAGGAAAAGGAGAAGGTGAAGACTGGAGGGTGAATCAGAAGAAGTAGAAGAAGGAGAAGGAGAAGGTGAAGTCTGGAGGGTGAAGCAGAAGAAGCAGAAGAAGGAAAAGGAGAAGGTGAAGACTGGAGGGTGAATCAGAAGAAGTAGAAGAAGGAGAAGGAGAAGGTGAAGTCTGGAGGGTGAATCAGAAGAAGTAGAAGAAGGAAAAGGAGAAGGTGAAGTCTGGAGGCTGAATCAGAAGAAGTAGAAGAAGGAGAAGGAGAAGGTGAAGTCTGGAGGGTGAATCAGAAGAAGCAGAAGAAGGAGAAGGAGAAGGTGAAGTCTGGAGGGTGAATCAGAGGAAGCAGAAGAAGGAGAAGGAGAAGATGAAGTCTGGAGGGTGAATCAGAAGAAGTAGAAGAAGGAGAAGGTGAGGTCTGGAGGGTGAATCAGAAGAAGCAGAAGAAGGAGAAGGAGAAGGTGAAGTCTGGAGGGTGAATCAGAAGAAGCAGAAGAAGGAGAAGGAGAAGGTGAAGTCTGGAGGGTGAATCAGAAGAAGCAGAAGAAGTAGAAGGAGAAGGTGAAGTCAGGAGGGTGAATCAGAAGAAGCAGAAGAAGGAGAAGGAGAAGGTGAAGTTAGGAGGGTGAATCAGTTGAAGCAGAAGAAGGAGAAGGAGAAGGTGAAGTCAGGGGGGTGAAGCAGAAGAAGTAGAAGAAGGAGAAGGAGAAGGTGAAGTCAGGAGGGTGAAGCAGAAGAAGCAGAAGAAGGAGAAGGAGAAGGTGAAGTCTGGAGGGCGAAGCAGAAGAAGCAGAAGAAGGAGAAGGAGAAGGTGAAGTCTGGAGGGTGAAGCAGAAGAAGCAGAAGAAGGAGAAGGAGAAGGTGAAGTCTGGAGGGTGAAGCAGAAGAAGCAGAAGAAGGAGAAGGAGAAGGTGAAGTCTGGAGGGCGAAGCAGAAGAAGCAGAAGAAGGAGAAGGAGAAGGTGAAGTCCGGAGGGTGAATCAGAAGAAGTAGAAGAAGGAGAAGGAGAAGGTGAATTCTGGAGGGTGAATCAGAAGAAGCAGGAGAACGAGAAGGAGAAGGTGAAGTCTGGAGGGTGAATCAGAAGAAGCAGAAGAAGGAGAAGGAGAAGATGAAGTCTGGAGGGTGAATCAGAAGTAGAAGAAGGAGAAGGAGAAGGTGAGGTCTGGAGGGTGAATCAGAAGAAGCAGAAGAAGGAGAAGGAGAAGGTGAAGTCAGGAGGGTGAAGCAGAAGAAGCAGAAGAAGGAGAAGGAGAAGGTGAAGTCTGTAGGGCGCAGCAGAAGATGCAGAAGAAGGAGAAGGAGAAGGTGAAGTCTATGGGTGAAGCAGAAGAAGTAGAAGAAGGAGAAGGTGAAGGTGAAGTCTGGAGGGTGAATCAGAAGAAGTAGAAGAAGGAGAAGGAGAAGGTGAAGTCTGCAGGGTGAATCAGAAGAAGCAGAAGAAGGAGAATGAGAAGGTGAAGTCTGGAGGGTGAATCAGAAGAAGTAGAAGAAGGAGAAGGAGAAGGTGCAGTCTGGAGGGTGAATCAGAAGAAGTAGACGAAGGAGAAGGAGAAGGTGAAGTCTGGAGGGTGAATCAGAAGAAGCAGAAGAAGGAGAAGGAGAAGGTGAAGTCAGGAGGGTGAATCAGAAGAAGCAGAAGAAGGAGAAGGAGAAGGTGAAGTCTGGAGGGTGAATCAGAAGAAGCGGAAGAAGGAGAAGGAGAAGGTGAAGACTGGAGGGTGAATCAGAAGAAGCAGAAGAAGGAGAAGGAGAAGTTGAAGTCTGGAGGGTGAATCAGAAGAAGCAGAAGAAGGAGAAGGAGAAGGTGATGTCTGGAGGGTGAATCAGAAGAAGTAGAAGAAGGAGAAGGAGAAGGTGAAGTCTGGAGGGTGAATCAGAAGAAGTAGAAGAAGGAGAAGGAGAAGGTGAAGTCTGGAGGGTGAATCAGAAGAAGCAGAAGAAGGAGAAGGAGAAGGTGAAGTCTGGAAGGTGAATCAGAAGAAGCAGAAGAAGGAGAAGGAGAAGGTGAAGTCTGGAGGGTGAATCAGAAGAAGTAGAAGAAACAGAAGGAGAAGGTGAAGTCTGGAGGGTGAAGCAGAAGAAGCAGAAGAAGGAAAAGGAGAAGGTGAAGACTGCAGGGTGAATCAGAAGAAGTAGAAGAAGGAGAAGGAGAAGGTGAAGTCTGGAGGGTGAATCAGAAGAAGTAGAAGAAGGAAAAGGAGAAGGTGAAGTCTGGAGGCTGAATCAGAAGAAGTAGAAGAAGGAGAAGGAGAAGGTGAAGTCTGGAGGGCGCAGCAGAAGATGCAGAAGAAGGAGAAGGAGAAGGTGATGTCTGGAGGCTGAAGCAGAAGAAGTAGAAGAAGGAGAAGGAGAAGGTGAAGTCTGGAGGGTGAATCAGAAGAAGTAGAAGAAGGAGAAGGAGAAGGTGAAGTCTGCAGGGTGAATCAGAAGAAGCAGAAGAAGGAGAAGGAGAAGGTGAAGTCTGGAGGGTGAATCAGAAGAAGTAGAAGAAGGAGAAGGAGAAGGTGTAATCTGGAGGGTGAATCAGAAGAAGTAGACGAAGGAGAAGGAGAAGGTGAAGTCTGGAGGCTGAATTAGAAGAAGTAGAAGATGGGAAGGAGAAGGTGAAGTCTGGAGGGTGAATCAGAAGAAGCAGAAGAAGGAGAAGGAGAAGGTGAAGTCAGGAGGGTGAAGCAGAAGAAGCAGAAGAAGGAGAAGGAGAAGGTGAAGTCTGGAGGGCGCAGCAGAAGATGCAGAAGAAGGAGAAGGAGAAGGTGAAGTCTGGAGGGTGAAGCAGAAGAAGTAGAAGAAGGAGAAGGAGAAGGTGAAGTCTGGAGGGTGAATCAGAAGAAGTAGAAGAAGGAGAAGGAGAAGGTGAAGTCTGCAGGGTGAATCAGAAGAAACAGAAGAAGGAGAAGGAGAAGGTCAAGTCTGGAGGGTGAATCAGAAGAAGTAGAAGAAGGAGAAGGAGAAGGTGTAGTCTGGAGGGTGAATCAGAACAAGTAGACGAAGAAGAAGGAGAAGGTGAAGTCTGGAGGGTGAATCAGAAGAAGTAGAAGATGGGAAGGAGAAGGTGAAGTCTGGAGGGTGAATCAGAAGAAGCAGAAGAAGGAGAAGGAGAAGGTGAAGTCAGGAGGGTGAATCAGAAGAAGCAGAAGAAGGAGAAGGAGAAGGTGAAGTCTGGAGGGTGAATCAGAAGAAGTAGAAGAAGGAGAAGGAGAAGGTGAAGTCTGGAGGGTGATTCAGAAGAAGCAGAAGAAGGAGAAGGAGAAGGTGAAGTCTGGAGGGTGAATCAGAAGAAGCAGAAGAAGGAGAAGGAGAAGGTGAAGTCTGGAGGGTGAATCAGAAGAAGTAGAAGAAGGAGAAGGAGAAGGTGAAGTCTGGAGGGTGAATCAGAAGAATCAGAAGAAGGAGAAGGAGAAGCTGAAGTCTGGAGGGTGAATCAGAAGAAGCAGAAGAAAGAGAAGGAGAAGGTGAAGTCTGGAGGGTGAAGCTGAAGAAGCAGAAGAAGGAGAAGGAGATGGGGAGGTCTGGAGGGTGAATCAGAAGAAGCAGAAGAAGGAGAAGGAGAAGGTGAAGTCTGGAGGGTGAATCAGAAGAAGTAGAAGAAGGAGAAGGAGAAGGTGAAGTCTGGAGGGTGAATCAGAAGAAGCAGAAGAAGGAGAAGAAGAAGTTGAAGTCTGGAGGGTGAATCAGAAGAAGCAGAAGAAGGAGAAGGAGAAGATGAAGTCTGGAGGGTGAATCAGAAGAAGTAGAAGAAGGAGAAGGAGATGGTGAGGTCTGGAGGGTGAATCAGACGAAGCAGAAGAAGGAGAAGGAGAAGGTGAAGTCTGGAGGGTGAATCAGAAGAAGCAGAAGAAGGAGAAGGAGAAGGTGAAGTCTGGAAGGTGAATCAGAAGAAGCAGAAGAAGGAGAAGGAGAAGATGAAGTCTGGAGGGTGAATCAGAAGAAGTAGAAGAAGGAGAAGGAGAAGGTGAAGTCTGGAGGGTGAATCAGAAGAAGCAGAAGAAGGAGAAGGAGAAGGTGAAGTCTGGAGGGTGAATCAGAAGAAGCAGTAGAAGGAGAAGGAGAAGGTGAAGTCTGGAGGGTGAATCAGAAGAAGCAGAATATGGAGAAGGAGAAGGTGAAGTCTGGAGGGTGAATCAGAAGAAGCAGAAGAAGGAGAAGGAGAAGGTGAAGTCTGGAGGGTGAATCAGAAGAAGTAGAAGAAGGAGAAGGAGAAGGTGAAGTCTGGAGGGTGAAGCAGAAGAAGTAGAAGAAGGAGAAGGAGAAGGTGAAGTCTGGAGGGTGAATCAGAAGAAGTAGAAGAAGGAGAAGGAGAAGGTGAAGTCAGGAGGGTGAATCAGAAGAAGCAGAAGAAGGAGAAGGAGAAGGTGAAGTCTGGAGGGTGAATCAGAAGAATCAGAAGAAGGAGAAGGAGAAGGTGAAGTCTGGAGGGTGAATCAGAAGAAGCAGAAGAAAGAGAAGGAGAAGGTGATGTCTGGAGGGTGAAGCAGAAGAAGCAGAAGAAGGAAAAGGAGAAGGTGAAGACTGGAGGGTGAATCAGAAGAAGTAGAAGAAGGAGAAGGAGAAGGTGAAGTCTGGAGGGTGAATCAGAAGAAGTAGAAGAAGGAAAAGGAGAAGGTGAAGTCTGGAGGCTGAATCAGAAGAAGTAGAAGAAGGAGAAGGAGAAGGTGAAGTCTGGAGGTTGAATCAGAAGAAGCAGAAGAAGGAGAAGGAGAAGGTGATGTCTGGAGGGTGAATCAGAAGAAGCAGAAGAAGGAGTAGAAGAAGATGAAGTCTGGAGGGTGTATCAGGAGAAGTAGAAGAAGGAGAAGGAGAAGGTGAGGTCTGGAGGGTGAATCAGAAGAAGCAGAAGAAGGAGAAGGAGAAGGTGAAGTCTGGAGGGTGAATCAGAAGAAGCAGAAGAAGGAGAAGGAGATGGTGAAGTCTGGAGGGTGAATCAGAAGAAGCAGAAGAAGGAGAATGAGAAGGTGAAGTCAGGAGGGTGAATCAGAAGAAGCAGAAGAAGGAGAAGGTGAAGTTAGGAGGGTGAATCCGAAGAAGCAGAAAAAGGAGAAGGAGAAGGTGAAGTCAGGGGGGTGAAGCAGAAGAAGTAGAAGAAGGAGAAGGAGAAGGTAAAGTCAGGAGGGTGAAACAGAAGAAGCAGAAGAAGGAGAAGGAGAAGGTGAAGTCTGGAGGGCGCAGCAGAAGAAGCAGAAGAAGGAGAAGGAGAAGGTGAAGTCTGGAGGGTGAAGCAGAAGAAGCAGAAGAAGGAGAAGGAGAAGGTGAAGTCTGGAGGGTGAATCAGAAGAAGTAGAAGAAGGAGAAGGAGAAGGTGAAGTCAGGAGGGTGAAGCAGAAGAAGCAGAAGAAGGAGAAGGAGAAGGTGAAGTCTGGAGAGTGAAGCAGAAGAAGCAGAAGAAGGAGAAGGAGCAGGTGAAGACTGGAGGGCGAAGCAGAAGAAGCAGAAGAAGGAGAAGGAGAAGGTGAAGTCTGGAGGGTGAATCAGAAGAAGTAGAAGAAGGAGAAGGAGAAGGTGAAGTCTGGAGGGTGAATCAGAAGAAGCAGAAGAAGGAGAAGGTGAAGTCTGGAGGGTGAATCAGAAGAAGCAGAAGAAGGAGAAGGAGAAGATGAAGTCTGGAGGGTGAATCAGAAGAAGTAGAAGAAGGAGAAGGAGAAGGTGAGGTCTGGAGGGTGAATCAGAAGAAGCAGAAGAAGGAGAAGGAGAAGGTGAAGTCAGGAGGGTGAAGCAGAAGAAGCAGAAGAAGGAGAAGGAGAAGGTGAAGTCTGGAGGGCGCAGCAGAAGATGCAGAAGAAGGAGAAGGAGAAGGTGAAGTCTGGAGGGTGAAGCAGAAGAAGTAGAAGAAGGAGAAGGAGAAGGTGAAGTCTGGAGGGTGAATCAGAAGAAGCAGAAGAAGGAGAAGGAGAAGGTGAAGTCAGGAGGGTGAATCAGAAGAAGCAGAAGAAGGAGAAGGTGAAGTTAGGAGGGTGAATCAGAAGAAGCAGAAAAAGGAGAAGGAGAAGGTGAAGTCAGGGGGGTGAAGCAGAAGAAGTAGAAGAAGGAGAAGGAGAAGGTGAAGTCAGGAGGGTGAAGCAGAAGAAGGAGAAGAAGGAGAAGGAGAAGGTGAAGTCTGGAGGGCGCAGCAGAAGAAGCAGAAGAAGGAGAAGGAGAAGGTGAAGTCTGGAGGGTGAAGCAGAAGAAGCAGAAGAAGGAGAAGGAGAAGGTGAAGTCTGGAGGGTGAATCAGAAGAAGTAGAAGAAGGAGAAGGAGAAGGTGAAGTCAGGAGGGTGAAGCAGAAGAAGCAGAAGAAGGAGAAGGAGAAGGTGAAGTCTGGAGGGTGAAGCAGAAGAAGCAGAAGAAGGAGAAGGAGAAGGTGAAGACTGGAGGGCGAAGCAGAAGAAGCAGAAGAAGGAGAAGGAGAAGGTGAAGTCTGGAGGGTGAATCAGAAGAAGTAGAAGAAGGAGAAGGAGAAGGTGAAGTCTGGAGGGTGAATCAGAAGAAGCAGAAGAAGGAGAAGGTGAAGTCTGGAGAGTGAATCAGAAGAAGCAGAAGAAGGAGAAGGAGAAGATGAAGTCTGGAGGGTGAATCAGAAGAAGTAGAAGAAGGAGAAGGAGAAGGTGAGGTCTGGAGGGTGAATCAGAAGAAGCAGAAGAAGGAGAAGGAGAAGGTGAATCAGGAGGGTGAAGCAGAAGAAGCAGAAGAAGGAGAAGGAGAAGATGAAGTCTGGAGGGTGAAGCAGAAGAAGCAGAAGAAGGAGAAGGAGAAGGTGAAGTCTGGAGGGTGAATCAGAAGAAGCAGAAGAAGGAGAAGGAGAAGGCGAAGTCTGGAGGGTGAATCAGAAGAAGCAGAAGAAGGAGAAGGAGAAGGTGAAGTCTGGAGGGTGAATCAGAAGAAGCAGAAGAAGGAGAAGGAGAAGGTGAAGACTGGAGGGTGAATCAGAAGAAGTAGAAGAAGGAGAAGGAGAAGGTGAAGTCTGGAGTGTGAATCAGAAGAAGCAGAAGAAGGAGAAGGAGAAGGTGAAGTCTGGAGGGTGAATCAGAAGAAGTAGAAGAAGGAGAAGGAGAAGGTGAAGTCTGGAGGGTGAATCAGAAGAAGTAGAAGAAGGAGAAGGAGAAGGTGAAGTCTGGAGGGTGAATCAGAAGAAGCAGAAGAAGGAGAAGGAGAAGGTGAAGTCTGGAAGGTGAATCAGATGAAGCAGAAGAAGGAGAAGGAGAAGATGAAGTCTGGAGGGTGAATCAGAAGAAGGAGAAGAAGGAGAAGGAGAAGGTGAAGTCTGGAGGGTGAATCAGAAGAAGCAGAAGAAAGTGAAGGAGAAGGTGAAGTCTGGAGGGTGAATCAGAAGAAGCAGAAGAAAGAGAAGGAGAAGGTGAAGTCTGGAGGGTGAATGAGAAGAAGCAGAATAAGGAGAAGGAGAAGGTGAAGTCTGGAGGGTGAATCGGAAGAAGCAGAAGACGGAGAAGGAGAAGGTGAAGTCTGGAGGGTGAATCAGAAGAAGCAGAAGAAGGAGAAGGAGAAGGTGAAGTCTGGAGGGTGAAGCAGAAGAAGCAGAAGAAGGAAAAGGAGAAGGTGAAGACTGGAGGGTGAATCAGAAGAAGTAGAAGAAGGAGAAGGAGAAGGTGAAGTCTGGAGGGTGAATCAGAAGAAGTAGAAGAAGGAAAAGGAGAAGGTGAAGTCTGGAAGCTGAATCAGAAGAAGTAGAAGAAGGAGAAGGAGAAGGTGAAGTCTGGAGGGTGAATCAGAAGAAGCAGAAGAAGGAGAAGGAGAAGGTGAAGTCTGGAGGGTGAATCAGAGGAAGCAGAAGAAGGAGAAGGAGAAGATGAAGTCTGGAGGGTGAATCAGAAGAAGTAGAAGAAGGAGAAGGAGAAGGTGAGGTCTGGAGGGTGAATCAGAAGAAGCAGAAGAAGGAGAAGGAGAAGGTGAAGTCTGGAGGGTGAATCAGAAGAAGCAGAAGAAGGAGAAGGAGAAGGTGAAGTCTGGAGGGTGAATCAGAAGAAGCAGAAGAAGTAGAAGGAGAAGGTGAAGTCAGGAGGGTGAATCAGAAGAAGCAGAAGAAGGAGAAGGAGAAGGTGAAGTTAGGAGGGTGAATCAGAAGAAGCAGAAGAAGGAGAAGGAGAAGGTGAAGTCAGGGGGGTGAAGCAGAAGAAGTAGAAGAAGGAGAAGGAGAAGGTGAAGTCAGGAGGGTGAAGCAGAAGAAGCAGAAGAAGGAGAAGGAGAAGGTGAAGTCTGGAGGGCGAAGCAGAAGAAGCAGAAGAAGGAGAAGGAGAAGGTGAAGTCTGGAGGGTGAAGCAGAAGAAGCAGAAGAAGGAGAAGGAGAAGGTGAAGTCTGGAGGGTGAATCAGAAGAAGTAGAAGAAGGAGAAGGAGAAGGTGAAGTCAGGAGGGTGAAGCAGAAGAAGCAGAAGAAGGAGAAGGAGAAGGTGAAGTCTGGAGGGTGAAGCAGAAGAAGCAGAAGAAGGAGAAGGAGAAGGTGAAGTCTGGAGGGCGAAGCAGAAGAAGCAGAAGAAGGAGAAGGAGAAGGTGAAGTCTGGAGGGTGAATCAGAAGAAGTAGAAGAAGGGGAAGGAGAAGGTGAATTCTGGAGGGTGAATCAGAAGAAGCAGAAGAAGGAGAAGGAGAAGGTGAAGTCTGGAGGGTGAATCAGAAGAAGCAGAAGAAGGAGAAGGAGAAGATGAAGTCTGGAGGGTGAATCAGAAGTAGAAGAAGGAGAAGGAGAAGGTGAGGTCTGGAGGGTGTATCAGAAGAAGCAGAAGAAGGAGAAGGAGAAGGTGAAGTCAGGAGGGTGAAGCAGAAGAAGCAGAAGAAGGAGAAGGAGCAGGTGAAGTCTGTAGGGCGCAGCAGAAGATGCAGAAGAAGGAGAAGGAGAAGGTGAAGTCTGGAGGGTGAAGCAGAAGAAGTAGAAGAAGGAGAAGGTGAAGGTGAAGTCTGGAGGGTGAATCAGAAGAAGTAGAAGAAGGAGAAGGAGAAGGTGAAGTCTGCAGGGTGAATCAGAAGAAGCAGAAGAAGGAGAAGGAGAAGGTGAAGTCTGGAGGGTGAATCAGAAGAAGTAGAAGAAGGAGAAGGAGAAGGTGCAGTCTGGACGGTGAATCAGAAGAAGTAGACGAAGGAGAAGGAGAAGGTGAAGTCTGGAGGGTGAATCAGAAGAAGCAGAAGAAGGAGAAGGAGAAGGTGAAGTCAGGAGGGTGAATCAGAAGAAGCAGAAGAAGGAGAAGGAGAAGGTGAAGTCTGGAGGGTGAATCAGAAGAAGCGGAAGAAGGAGAAGGAGAAGGTGAAGACTGGAGGGTGAATCAGAAGAAGCAGAAGAAGGAGAAGGAGAAGTTGAAGTCTGGAGGGTGAATCAGAAGAAGCAGAAGAAGGAGAAGGAGAAGGTGAAGTCTGGAGGGTGAATCAGAAGAAGTAGAAGAAGAAGAAGGAGAAGGTGAAGTCTGGAGGGTGAATCAGAAGAAGTAGAAGAAGGAGAAGGAGAAGGTGAAGTCTGGAGGGTGAATCAGAAGAAGCAGAAGAAGGAGAAGGAGAAGGTGAAGTCTGGAAGGTGAATCAGAAGAAGCAGAAGAAGGAGAAGGAGAAGGTGAAGTCTGGAGGGTGAATCAGAAGAAGTAGAAGAAAGAGAAGGAGAAGGTGAAGTCTGGAGGGTGAAGCAGAAGAAGCAGAAGAAGGAAAAGGAGAAGGTGAAGACTGCAGGGTGAATCAGAAGAAGTAGAAGAAGGAGAAGGAGAAGGTGAAGTCTGGAGGGTGAATCAGAAGAAGTAGAAGAAGGAAAAGGAGAAGGTGAAGTCTGGAGGCTGAATCAGAAGAAGAAGAAGAAGGAGAAGGAGAAGGTGAAGTCTGGAGGGCGCAGCAGAAGATGCAGAAGAAGGAGAAGGATTAGGTGATGTCTGGAGGGTGAAGCAGAAGAAGTAGAAGAAGGAGAAGGAGAAGGTGAAGTCTGGAGGGTGAATCAGAAGAAGTAGAAGAAGGAGAAGGAGAAGGTGAAGTCTGCAGGGTGAATCAGAAGAAGCAGAAGAAGGAGAAGGAGAAGGTGAAGTCTGGAGGGTGAATCAGAAGAAGTAGAAGAAGGAGAAGGAGAAGGTGTAATCTGGAGGGTGAATCAGAAGATGTAGAAGAAGGAGAAGGAGAAGGTGAAGTCTGGAGGGTGAATCAGAAGAAGTAGAAGAAGGAGAAGGAGAAGGTGAAGTCTGGAGGGTGAATCAGAAGAAGCAGAAGAAGGAGAAGGAGAAGGTGAAGTCTGGAGGGTGAATCAGAAGAAGCAGAAGAAGGAGAAGGAGAAGATGAAGTCTGGAGGGTGAATCAGAAGTAGAAGAAGGAGAAGGAGAAGGTGAGGTCTGGAGGTGTATCAGAAGAAGCAGAAGAAGGAGAAGGAGAAGGTGAAGTCAGGAGGGTGAAGCAGAAGAAGCAGAAGAAGGAGAAGGAGAAGGTGAAGTCTGTAGGGCGCAGCAGAAGATGCAGAAGAAGGAGAAGGAGAAGGTGAAGTCTGGAGGGTGAAGCAGAAGAAGTAGAAGAAGGAGAAGGTGAAGGTGAAGTCTGGAGGGTGAATCAGAAGAAGTAGAAGAAGGAGAAGGAGAAGGTGAAGTCTGCAGGGTGAATCAGAAGAAGCAGAAGAAGGAGAAGGAGAAGGTGAAGTCTGGAGGGTGAATCAGAAGAAGTAGAAGAAGGAGAAGGAGAAGGTGCAGTCTGGAGGGTGAATCAGAAGAAGTAGACGAAGGAGAAGGAGAAGGTGAAGTCTGGAGGGTGAATCAGAAGAAGCAGAAGAAGGAGAAGGAGAAAGTGAAGTCAGGAGGGTGAATCAGAAGAAGCAGAAGAAGGAGAAGGAGAAGGTGAAGTCTGGAGGGTGAATCAGAAGAAGCGGAAGAAGGAGAAGGAGAAGGTGAAGACTGGAGGGTGAATCAGAAGAAGCAGAAGAAGGAGAAGGAGAAGTTGAAGTCTGGAGGGTGAATCAGAAGAAGCAGAAGAAGGAGAAGGAGAAGGTGAAGTCTGGAGGGTGAATCAGAAGAAGTAGAAGAAGGAGAAGGAGAAGGTGAAGTCTGGAGGGTGAATCAGAAGAAGTAGAAGAAGGAGAAGGAGAAGGTGAAGTCTGGAGGGTGAATCAGAAGAAGCAGAAGAAGGAGAAGGAGAAGGTGAAGTCTGGAAGGTGAATCAGAAGAAGCAGAAGAAGGAGAAGGAGAAGGTGAAGTCTGGAGGGTGAATCAGAAGAAGTAGAAGAAAGAGAAGGAGAAGGTGAAGTCTGGAGGGTGAAGCAGAAGAAGCAGAAGAAGGAAAAGGAGAAGGTGAAGACTGCAGGGTGAATCAGAAGAAGCAGAAGAAGGAGAGGGAGAAGGTGAAGTCTGGAGGGTGAATCAGAAGAAGTAGAAGAAGGAGAAGGAGAAGGTGAAGTCTGGAGGGCGCAGCAGAAGATGCAGAAGAAGGAGAAGGAGAAGGTGATGTCTGGAGGGTGAAGCAGAAGAAGTAGAAGAAGGAGAAGGAGAAGGTGAAGTCTGGAGGGTGAATCAGAAGAAGTAGAAGAAGGAGAAGGAGAAGGTGAAGTCTGCAGGGTGAATCAGAAGAAGCAGAAGAAGGAGAAGGAGAAGGTGAAGTCTGGAGGGTGAATCAGAAGAAGTAGAAGAAGGAGAAGGAGAAGGTGTAATCTGGAGGGTGAATCAGAAGATGTAGACGAAGGAGAAGGAGAAGGTGAAGTCTGGAGGCTGAATTAGAAGAAGTAGAAGATGGGAAGGAGAAGGTGAAGTCTGGAGGGTGAATCAGAAGAAGCAGAAAAAGGAGAAGGAGAAGGTGAAGTCAGGAGGGTGAATCAGAAGAAGCAGAAGAAGGAGAAGGAGAAGGTGAAGTCTGGAGGGTGAATCAGAAGAAGCAGAAGAAGGAGAAGGAGAAGGTGAAGACTGGAGGGTGAATAAGAAGAAGTAGAAAAAGGAGAAGGAGAAGGTGAAATCTGGAGGGTGAATCAGAAGAAGCAGAAGAAGGAGAAGGAGAAGGTGAAGTCTGGAGGGTGAATCAGAAGAAGTAGAAGAAGGAGAAGGAGAAGGTGAAGTCTGGAGGGTGAATCAGAAGAAGTAGAAGAAGGAGAAGGAGAAGGTGAAGTCTGGAGGGTGAATCAGAAGAAGCAGAAGAAGGAGAAGGAGAAGGTGAAGTCTGGAAGGTGTATCAGAAGAAGCAGAAGAAGGAGAAGGAGAAGATGAAGTCTGGAGGGTGAATCAGAAGAAGTAGAAGAAGGAGAAGGAGAAGGTGAAGTCTGGAGGGTGAATCAGAAGAAGCAGAAGAAGGAGAAGGAGAAGGTGAAGTCTGGAGGGTGAATCAGAAGAAGCAGAAGAAGGAGAAGGAGAAGGTGAAGTCTGGAGGGTGAATCAGAAGAAGCAGAATAAGGAGAAGGAGAAGGTGAAGTCTGGAGGGTGAATCAGAAGAAGCAGAAGAAGGAGAAGGAGAAGGTGAAGTCTGGAGGGTGAATCAGAAGAAGTAGAAGAAGGAGAAGGAGAAGGTGAAGTCTGGAGGGTGAAGCAGAAGAAGCAGAAGAAGGAAAAGGAGAAGGTGAAGACTGGAGGGTGAATCAGAAGAAGTAGAAGAAGGAGAAGGAGAAGGTGAAGTCTGGAGGGTGAATCAGAAGAAGTAGAAGAAGGAAAAGGAGAAGGTGAAGTCTGGAGGCTGAATCAGAAGATGTAGAAGAAGGAGAAGGAGAAGGTGAAGTCTGGAGGGGGAATCAGAAGAAGCAGAAGAAGGAGAAGGAGAAGGTGAAGTCTGGAGGGTGAATCAGAAGAAGCAGAAGAAGGAGAAGGAGAAGATGAAGTCTGGAGGGTGAATCAGAAGAAGCAGAAGAAGGAGAAGGAGAAGGTGAGGTCTGGAGGGTGAATCAGAAGAAGCAGAAGAAGGAGAAGGAGAAGACGAAGTCTGGAGGGTGAATCAGAAGAAGCAGAAGAAGGAGAAGGAGAAGGTGAAGTCAGGAGGGTGAATCAGAAGAAGCAGAAGAAGGAGAAGGAGAAGGTGAAGTCTGGAGGGTGAATCAGAAGAAGCAGGAGAAGGAGAAGGTGAAGACTGGAGGGTGAATCAGAAGAAGTAGAAGAAGGAGAAGGAGAAGGTGAAGTCTGGAGTGTGAATCAGAAGAAGCAGAAGAAGGAGAAGGAGAAGGTGAAGTCTGGAGGGTGAATCAGAAGAAGTAGAAGAAGGAGAAGGAGAAGGTGAAGTCTGGAGGGTGAATCAGAAGAAGTAGAAGAAGGAGAAGGAGAAGGTGAAGTCTGGAGGGTGAATCAGAAGAAGCAGAAGAAGGAGAAGGAGAAGGTGAAGTCTGGAAGGTGAATCAGAAGAAGCAGAAGAAGGAGAAGGAGAAGATGAAGTCTGGAGGGTGAATCAGAAGAAGTAGAAGAAGGAGAAGGAGAAGGTGAAGTCTGGAGGGTGAATCAGAAGAAGCAGAAGAAGGAGAAGGAGAAGGTGAATTCTGGAGGGTGAATCAGAAGAAGCAGAAGAAGGAGAAGGAGAAGGTGAAGTCTGGAGGGTGAATCAGAAGAAGCAGAATAAGGAGAAGGAGAAGGCGAAGTCTGGAGGGTGAATCGGAAGAAGCAGAAGAAGGAGAAGGAGAAGGTGAAGTCTGGTGGGTGAATCAGAAGAAGTAGAAGAAGGAGAAGGAGAAGGTGAAGTCTGGAGGGTGAAGCAGAAGAAGCAGAAGAAGGAAAAGGAGAAGGTGAAGACTGGAGGGTGAATCAGAAGAAGTAGAAGAAGGAGAAGGAGAAGGTGAAGTCTGGAGGGTGAATCAGAAGAAGTAGAAGAAGGAAAAGGAGAAGGTGAAGTCTGGAGGCTGAATCAGAAGAAGTAGAAGAAGGAGAAGGAGAAGGTGAAGTCTGGAGGGAGAATCAGAAGAAGCAGAAGAAGGAGAAGGAGAAGGTGAAGTCTGGAGGGTGAATCAGAAGAAGCAGAAGAAGTAGAAGGAGAAGGTGAAGTCAGGAGGGTGAATCAGAAGAAGCAGAAGAAGGAGAAGGAGAAGGTGAAGTCAGGGGGGTGAAGCAGAAGAAGTAGAAGAAGGAGAAGGAGAAGGTGAAGTCAGGAGGGTGAAGCAGAAGAAGGAGAAGGAGAAGGTGATGTCTGGAGGGCGCAGCAGAAGAAGCAGAAGAAGGAGAAGGAGAAGGTGAAGTCTGGAGGGTGAAGCAGAAGAAGCAGAAGAAGGAGAAGGAGAAGGTGAAGTCTGGAGGGTGAATCAGAAGAAGTAGAAGAAGGAGAAGGAGAAGGTGAAGTCAGGAGGGTGAAGCAGAAGAAGCAGAAGAAGGAGAAGGAGAAGGTGAAGTCTGGAGGGCGAAGCAGAAGAAGCAGAAGAAGGAGAAGGAGAAGGTGAAGTCTGGAGGGTGAATCAGAAGAAGTAGAAGAAGGAGAAGGAGAAGGTGAATTCTGGAGGGTGAATCAGAAGAAGCAGAAGAAGGAGAAGGAGAAGGTGAAGTCTGGAGGGTGAATCAGAAGAAGCAGAAGAAGGAGAAGGAGAAGATGAAGTCTGGAGGGTGAATCAGAAGAAGTAGAAGAAGGAGAAGGAGAAGGTGAGGTCTGGAGGGTGAATCAGAAGAAGCAGAAGAAGGAGAAGGAGAAGGTGAAGTCAGGAGGGTGAAGCAGAAGAAGCAGAAGAAGGAGAAGGAGAAGGTGAAGTCTGTAGGGCGCAGCAGAAGATGCAGAAGAAGGAGAAGGAGAAGGTGAAGTCTGGAGGGTGAAGCAGAAGAAGTAGAAGAAGGAGAAGGGGAAGGTGAAGTCTGGAGGATGAATCAGAAGAAGTAGAAGAAGGAGAAGGAGAAGGTGAAGTCTGCAGGGTGAATCAGAATAAGCAGAAGAAGGAGAAGGAGAAGGTGCAGTCTGGAGGGTGAATCAGAAGAAGTAGACGAAGGAGAAGGAGAAGGTGAAGTCTGGAGGGTGAATCAGAAGAAGCAGAAGAAGGAGAAGGAGAAGGTGAAGTCAGGAGGGTGAATCAGAAGAAGCAGAAGAAGGAGAAGGAGAAGGTGAAGTCTGGAGGGTGAATCAGAAGAAGCGGAAGAAGGAGAAGGAGAAGGTGAGGACTGGAGGGTGAATCAGAAGAAGCAGAAGAAGGAGAAGGAGAAGGTGAAGTCTGGAGGGTGAATCAGAAGAAGCAGAAGAAGGAGAAGGAGAAGGTGAAGTCTGGAGGGTGAATCAGAAGAAGTAGAAGAAGGAGAAGGAGAAACTGAAGTCTGGAGGGTGAATCAGAAGAAGTAGAAGAAGGAGAAGGAGAAGGTGAAGTCTGGAGGGTGAATCAGAAGAAGCAGAAGAAGGAGAAGGAGAAGGTGAAGTCTGGAAGGTGAATCAGAAGAAGCAAAAGAAGGAGAAGGAGAAGGTGAAATCTAGAGGGTGAATCTGAAGAAGTAGAAGAAAGAGAAGGAGAAGGTGAAGTCTGGAGGGTGAAGCAGAAGAAGCAGAAGAAGGAAAAGGAGAAGGTGAAGTCTGGAGGGTGAATCTGAAGAAGTAGAAGAAAGAGAAGGAGAAGGTGTAGTCTGGAGGGTGAAGCAGGAGAAGTAGAAGAAGGAGAAGGAGAAGGTGAAGTCTGGAGGGTGAATCAGAAGAAGTAGAAGAAGGAGAAGGTGAAGTCTGGAGGCTGAATCAGAAGAAGTAGAAGAAGGAGAAGGAGAAGGTGAAGTCTGGAGGGCGCAGCAGAAGATGCAGAAGAAGGAGAAGGAGAAGGTAATGTCTGGAGGGTGAAGCAGAAGAAGTAGAAGAAGGAGAAGGAGAAGGTGAAGTCTGGAGGGTGAATCACAAGAAGTAGAAGAAGGAGAAGGAGAAGGTGAAGTCTGCAGGGTGAATCAGAAGAAGTAAACGAAGGAGAAGGAGAAGGTGAAGTCTGGAGGGTGAATCAGAAGAAGTAGAAGATGGGAAGGAGAAGGTGAAGTCTGGAGGGTGAATCGGAAGAAGCAGAAGAAGGAGAAGGAGAAGGTGAAGTCAGGAGGGTGAATCAGAAGAAGCAGAAGAAGGAGAAGGAGAAGGTGAAGTCTGGAGGGTGAATCAGCAGAAGCAGAAGAAGGAGAAGGAGAAGGTGAAGACTGGAGGGTGAATCAGAAGAAGTAGAAAAAGGAGAAAGAGAAGGTGAAGTCTGGAGGGTGAATCAGAAGAAGCAGAAGAAGGAGAAGGAGAAGGTGAAGTCTGGAGGGTGAATCAGAAGAAGTAGAAGAAGGAGAAGGAGAAGGTGAAGTCTGGAGGCTGAATCAGAAGATGTAGAAGAAGGAGAAGGAGAAGGTGAAGTCTGGAGGGGGAATCAGAAGAAGCAGAAGAAGGAGAAGGAGAAGGTGAAGTCTGGAGGGTGAATCAGAAGAAGCAGAAGAAGGAGAAGGAGAAGATGAAGTCTGGAGGGTGAATCAGAAGAAGCAGAAGAAGGAGAAGGAGAAGGTGAGGTCTGGAGGGTGAATCAGAAGAAGCAGAAGAAGGAGAAGGAGAAGGCGAAGTCTGGAGGGTGAATCAGAAGAAGCAGAAGAAGGAGAAGGAGAAGGTGAAGTCAGGAGGGTGAATCAGAAGAAGCAGAAGAAGGAGAAGGAGAAGGTGAAGTCTGGAGGGTGAATCAGAAGAAGCAGGAGAAGGAGAAGGTGAAGACTGGAGGGTGAATCAGAAGAAGTAGAAGAAGGAGAAGGAGAAGGTGAAGTCTGGAGTGTGAATCAGAAGTAGCAGAAGAAGGAGAAGGAGAAGGTGAAGTCTGGAGGGTGAATCAGAAGAAGTAGAAGAAGGAGAAGGAGAAGGTGAAGTCTGGAGGGTGAATCAGAAGAAGTAGAAGAAGGAGAAGGAGAAGGTGAAGTCTGGAGGGTGAATCAGAAGAAGCAGAAGAAGGAGAAGGAGAGGGTGAAGTCTGGAAGGTGAATCAGAAGAAGCAGAAGAAGGAGAAGGAGAAGATGAAGTCTGGAGGGTGAATCAGAAGAAGTAGAAGAAGGAGAAGGAGAAGGTGAAGTCTGGAGGGTGAATCAGAAGAAGCAGAAGAAGGAGAAGGAGAAGGTGAAGTCTGGAGGGTGAATCAGAAGAAGCAGAAGAAGGAGAAGGAGAAGGTGAAGTCTGGAGGGTGAATCAGAAGAAGCAGAATAAGGAGAAGGAGAAGGTGAAGTCTGGAGGGTGAATCGGAAGAAGCAGAAGAAGGAGAAGGAGAAGGTGAAGTCTGGTGGGTGAATCAGAAGAAGTAGAAGAAGGAGAAGGAGAAGGTGAAGTCTGGAGGGTGAAGCAGAAGAAGCAGAAGAAGGAAAAGGAGAAGGTGAAGACTGGAGGGTGAATCAGAAGAAGTAGAAGAAGGAGAAGGAGAAGGTGAAGTCTGGAGGGTGAATCAGAAGAAGTAGAAGAAGGAAAAGGAGAAGGTGAAGTCTGGAGGCTGAATCAGAAGAAGTAGAAGAAGGAGAAGGAGAAGGTGAAGTCTGGAGGGTGAATCAGAAGAAGCAGAAGAAGGAGAAGGAGAAGGTGAAGTCTGGAGGGTGAATCAGAAGAAGCAGAAGAAGTAGAAGGAGAAGGTGAAGTCAGGAGGGTGAATCAGAAGAAGCAGAAGAAGGAGAAGGAGAAGGTGAAGTCAGGGGGGTGAAGCAGAAGAAGTAGAAGAAGGAGAAGGAGAAGGTGAAGTCAGGAGGGTGAAGCAGAAGAAGGAGAAGGAGAAGGTGATGTCTGGAGGGCGCAGCAGAAGAAGCAGAAGAAGGAGAAGGAGAAGGTGAAGTCTGGAGGGTGAAGCAGAAGAAGCAGAAGAAGGAGAAGGAGAAGGTGAAGTCTGGAGGGTGAATCAGAAGAAGTAGAAGAAGGAGAAGGAGAAGGTGAAGTCAGGAGGGTGAAGCAGAAGAAGCAGAAGAAGGAGAAGGAGAAGGTGAAGTCTGGAGGGCGAAGCAGAAGAAGCAGAAGAAGGAGAAGGAGAAGGTGAAGTCTGGAGGGTGAATCAGAAGAAGTAGAAGAAGGAGAAGGAGAAGGTGAATTCTGGAGGGTGAATCAGAAGAAGCAGAAGAAGGAGAAGGAGAAGGTGAAGTCTGGAGGGTGAATCAGAAGAAGCAGAAGAAGGAGAAGGAGAAGATGAAGTCTGGAGGGTGAATCAGAAGAAGTAGAAGAAGGAGAAGGAGAAGGTGAGGTCTGGAGGGTGAATCAGAAGAAGCAGAAGAAGGAGAAGGAGAAGGTGAAGTCAGGAGGGTGAAGCAGAAGAAGCAGAAGAAGGAGAAGGAGAAGGTGAAGTCTGTAGGGCGCAGCAGAAGATGCAGAAGAAGGAGAAGGAGAAGGTGAAGTCTGGAGGGTGAAGCAGAAGAAGTAGAAGAAGGAGAAGGGGAAGGTGAAGTCTGGAGGATGAATCAGAAGAAGTAGAAGAAGGAGAAGGAGAAGGTGAAGTCTGCAGGGTGAATCAGAATAAGCAGAAGAAGGAGAAGGAGAAGGTGCAGTCTGGAGGGTGAATCAGAAGAAGTAGACGAAGGAGAAGGAGAAGGTGAAGTCTGGAGGGTGAATCAGAAGAAGCAGAAGAAGGAGAAGGAGAAGGTGAAGTCAGGAGGGTGAATCAGAAGAAGCAGAAGAAGGAGAAGGAGAAGGTGAAGTCTGGAGGGTGAATCAGAAGAAGCGGAAGAAGGAGAAGGAGAAGGTGAGGACTGGAGGGTGAATCAGAAGAAGCAGAAGAAGGAGAAGGAGAAGGTGAAGTCTGGAGGGTGAATCAGAAGAAGCAGAAGAAGGAGAAGGAGAAGGTGAAGTCTGGAGGGTGAATCAGAAGAAGTAGAAGAAGGAGAAGGAGAAACTGAAGTCTGGAGGGTGAATCAGAAGAAGTAGAAGAAGGAGAAGGAGAAGGTGAAGTCTGGAGGGTGAATCAGAAGAAGCAGAAGAAGGAGAAGGAGAAGGTGAAGTCTGGAAGGTGAATCAGAAGAAGCAAAAGAAGGAGAAGGAGAAGGTGAAGTCTAGAGGGTGAATCTGAAGAAGTAGAAGAAAGAGAAGGAGAAGGTGAAGTCTGGAGGGTGAAGCAGAAGAAGCAGAAGAAGGAAAAGGAGAAGGTGAAGTCTGGAGGGTGAATCTGAAGAAGTAGAAGAAAGAGAAGGAGAAGGTGTAGTCTGGAGGGTGAAGCAGGAGAAGTAGAAGAAGGAGAAGGAGAAGGTGAAGTCTGGAGGGTGAATCAGAAGAAGTAGAAGAAGGAGAAGGTGAAGTCTGGAGGCTGAATCAGAAGAAGTAGAAGAAGGAGAAGGAGAAGGTGAAGTCTGGAGGGCGCAGCAGAAGATGCAGAAGAAGGAGAAGGAGAAGGTAATGTCTGGAGGGTGAAGCAGAAGAAGTAGAAGAAGGAGAAGGAGAAGGTGAAGTCTGGAGGGTGAATCAGAAGAAGTAGAAGAAGGAGAAGGAGAAGGTGAAGTCTGCAGGGTGAATCAGAAGAAGTAAACGAAGGAGAAGGAGAAGGTGAAGTCTGGAGGGTGAATCAGAAGAAGTAGAAGATGGGAAGGAGAAGGTGAAGTCTGGAGGGTGAATCGGAAGAAGCAGAAGAAGGAGAAGGAGAAGGTGAAGTCAGGAGGGTGAATCAGAAGAAGCAGAAGAAGGAGAAGGAGAAGGTGAAGTCTGGAGGGTGAATCAGCAGAAGCAGAAGAAGGAGAAGGAGAAGGTGAAGACTGGAGGGTGAATCAGAAGAAGTAGAAAAAGGAGAAAGAGAAGGTGAAGTCTGGAGGGTGAATCAGAAGAAGCAGAAGAAGGAGAAGGAGAAGGTGAAGTCTGGAGGGTGAATCAGAAGAAGTAGAAGAAGGAGAAGGAGAAGGTGAAGTCTGGAGGCTGAATCAGAAGATGTAGAAGAAGGAGAAGGAGAAGGTGAAGTCTGGAGGGGGAATCAGAAGAAGCAGAAGAAGGAGAAGGAGAAGGTGAAGTCTGGAGGGTGAATCAGAAGAAGCAGAAGAAGGAGAAGGAGAAGATGAAGTCTGGAGGGTGAATCAGAAGAAGCAGAAGAAGGAGAAGGAGAAGGTGAGGTCTGGAGGGTGAATCAGAAGAAGCAGAAGAAGGAGAAGGAGAAGGCGAAGTCTGGAGGGTGAATCAGAAGAAGCAGAAGAAGGAGAAGGAGAAGGTGAAGTCAGGAGGGTGAATCAGAAGAAGCAGAAGAAGGAGAAGGAGAAGGTGAAGTCTGGAGGGTGAATCAGAAGAAGCAGGAGAAGGAGAAGGTGAAGACTGGAGGGTGAATCAGAAGAAGTAGAAGAAGGAGAAGGAGAAGGTGAAGTCTGGAGTGTGAATCAGAAGTAGCAGAAGAAGGAGAAGGAGAAGGTGAAGTCTGGAGGGTGAATCAGAAGAAGTAGAAGAAGGAGAAGGAGAAGGTGAAGTCTGGAGGGTGAATCAGAAGAAGTAGAAGAAGGAGAAGGAGAAGGTGAAGTCTGGAGGGTGAATCAGAAGAAGCAGAAGAAGGAGAAGGAGAGGGTGAAGTCTGGAAGGTGAATCAGAAGAAGCAGAAGAAGGAGAAGGAGAAGATGAAGTCTGGAGGGTGAATCAGAAGAAGTAGAAGAAGGAGAAGGAGAAGGTGAAGTCTGGAGGGTGAATCAGAAGAAGCAGAAGAAGGAGAAGGAGAAGGTGAAGTCTGGAGGGTGAATCAGAAGAAGCAGAAGAAGGAGAAGGAGAAGGTGAAGTCTGGAGGGTGAATCAGAAGAAGCAGAATAAGGAGAAGGAGAAGGTGAAGTCTGGAGGGTGAATCGGAAGAAGCAGAAGAAGGAGAAGGAGAAGGTGAAGTCTGGTGGGTGAATCAGAAGAAGTAGAAGAAGGAGAAGGAGAAGGTGAAGTCTGGAGGGTGAAGCAGAAGAAGCAGAAGAAGGAAAAGGAGAAGGTGAAGACTGGAGGGTGAATCAGAAGAAGTAGAAGAAGGAGAAGGAGAAGGTGAAGTCTGGAGGGTGAATCAGAAGAAGTAGAAGAAGGAAAAGGAGAAGGTGAAGTCTGGAGGCTGAATCAGAAGAAGTAGAAGAAGGAGAAGGAGAAGGTGAAGTCTGGAGGGTGAATCAGAAGAAGCAGAAGAAGGAGAAGGAGAAGGTGAAGTCTGGAGGGTGAATCAGAGGAAGCAGAAGAAGGAGAAGGAGAAGATGAAGTCTGGAGGGTGAATCAGAAGAAGTAGAAGAAGGAGAAGGAGAAGGTGAGGTCTGGAGGGTGAATCAGAAGAAGCAGAAGAAGGAGAAGGAGAAGGTGAAGTCTGGAGGGAGAATCAGAAGAAGCAGAAGAAGGAAAAGGAGAAGGTGAAGTCTGGAGGGTGAATCAGAAGAAGCAGAAGAAGTAGAAGGAGAAGGTGAAGTCAGGAGGGTGAATCAGAAGAAGCAGAAGAAGGAGAAGGAGAAGGTGAAGTCAGGGGGGTGAAGCAGAAGAAGTAGAAGAAGGAGAAGGAGAAGGTGAAGTCAGGAGGGTGAAGCAGAAGAAGGAGAAGGAGAAGGTGAAGTCTGGAGGGCGCAGCAGAAGAAGCAGAAGAAGGAGAAGGAGAGGGTGAAGTCTGGAGGGTGAAGCAGAAGAAGCAGAAGAAGGAGAAGGAGAAGGTGAAGTCTGGAGGGTGAATCAGAAGAAGTAGAAGAAGGAGAAGGAGAAGGTGAAGTCAGGAGGGTGAAGCAGAAGAAGCAGAAGAAAAAGAAGGAGAAGGTGAAGTCTGGAGGGCGAAGCAGAAGAAGCAGAAGAAGGAGAAGGAGAAGGTGAAGTCTGGAGGGTGAATCAGAAGAAGTAGAAGAAGGAGAAGGAGAAGGTGAATTCTGGAGGGTGAATCAGAAGAAGCAGAAGAAGGAGAAGGAGAAGGTGAAGTCTGGAGGGTGAATCAGAAGAAGCAGAAGAAGGAGAAGGAGAAGATGAAGTCTGGAGGGTGAATCAGAAGAAGTAGAAGAAGGAGAAGGAGAAGGTGAGGTCTGGAGGGTGAATCAGAAGAAGCAGAAGAAGGAGAAGGAGAAGGTGAAGTCAGGAGGGTGAAGCAGAAGAAGCAGAAGAAGGAGAAGGAGAAGGTGAAGTCTGTAGGGCGCAGCAGAAGATGCAGAAGAAGGAGAAGGAGAAGGTGAAGTCTGGAGGGTGAAGCAGAAGAAGTAGAAGAAGGAGAAGGGGAAGGTGAAGTCTGGAGGATGAATCAGAAGAAGTAGAAGAAGGAGAAGGAGAAGGTGACGTCTGCAGGGTGAATCAGAAGAAGCAGAAGAAGGAGAAGGAGAAGGTGCAGTCTGGAGGGTGAATCAGAAGAAGTAGACGAAGGTGAAGGAGAAGGTGAAGTCTGGAGGGTGAATCAGAAGAAGCAGAAGAAGGAGAAGGAGAAGGTGAAGTCAGGAGGGTGAATCAGAAGAAGCAGAAGAAGGAGAAGGAGAAGGTGAAGTCTGGAGGGTGAATCAGAAGAAGCGGAAGAAGGAGAAGGAGAAGGTGAGGACTGGAGGGTGAATCAGAAGAAGCAGAAGAAGGAGAAGGAGAAGGTGAAGTCTGGAGGGTGAATCAGAAGAAGCAGAAGAAGGAGAAGGAGAAGGTGAAGTCTGGAGGGTGAATCAGAAGAAGTAGAAGAAGGAGAAGGAGAAAGTGAAGTCTGGAGGGTGAATCAGAAGAAGTAGAAGAAGGAGAAGGAGAAGGTGAAGTCTGGAGGGTGAATCAGAAGAAGCAGAAGAAGGAGAAGGAGAAGGTGAAGTCTGGAAGGTGAATCAGAAGAAGCAAAAGAAGGAGAAGGAGAAGGTGAAGTCTGGAGGGTGAATCTGAAGAAGTAGAAGAAAGAGAAGGAGAAGGTGAAGTCTGGAGGGTGAAGCAGAAGAAGCAGAAGAAGGAAAAGGAGAAGGTGAAGTCTGGAGGGTGAATCTGAAGAAGTAGAAGAAAGAGAAGGAGAAGGTGTAGTCTGGAGGGTGAAGCAGAAGAAGTAGAAGAAGGAGAAGGAGAAGGTGAAGTCTGGAGGGTGAATCAGAAGAAGTAGAAGAAGGAAAAGGAGAAGGTGAAGTCTGGAGGCTGAATCAGAAGAAGTAGAAGAAGGAGAAGGAGAAGGTGAAGTCTGGAGGGCGCAGCAGAAGATGCAGAAGAAGGAGAAGGAGAAGGTAATGTCTGGAGGGTGAAGCAGAAGAAGTAGAAGAAGGAGAAGGAGAAGGTGAAGTCTGGAGGGTGTATCAGAAGAAGTAGAAGAAGGAGAAGGAGAAGGTGAAGTCTGCAGGGTGAATCAGAAGAAGCAGAAGAAGGAGAAGGAGAAGGTGAAGTCTGGAGGGTGAATCAGAAGAAGTAAACGAAGGAGAAGGAGAAGGTGAAGTCTGGAGGGTGAATCAGAAGAAGTAGAAGATGGGAAGGTGAAGGTGAAGTCTGGAGGGTGAATCAGAAGAAGCAGAAGAAGGAGAAGGAGAAGGTGAAGTCTGGAGGGTGAATCAGCAGAAGCAGAAGAAGGAGAAGGAGAAGGTGAAGACTGGAGGGTGAATCAGAAGAAGTAGAAAAAGGAGAAAGAGAAGGTGAAGTCTGGAGGGTGAATCAGAAGAAGCAGAAGAAGGAGAAGGAGAAGGTGAAGTCTGGAGGGTGAATCAGAAGAAGTAGAAGAAGGAGAAGGAGAAGGTGAAGTCTGAAGGGTGAATCAGAAGAAGTAGAAGAAGGAGAAGGAGAAGGTGGAGTCTGGAGGGTGAATCAGAAGAAGCAGAAGAAGGAGAAGGAGAAGGTGAAGTCTGGAAGGTGAATCAGAAGAAGCAGAAGAAGGAGAAGGAGAAGATGAAGTCTGGAGGGTGAATCAGAAGAAGTAGAAGAAGGAGAAGGAGAAGGTGAAGTCTGGAGGTTGAATCAGAAGAAGCAGAAGAAGGAGAAGGAGAAGGTGAAGTCTGGAGGGTGAATCAGAAGAAGCAGAAGAAGGAGAAGGAGAAGGTGAAGTCTGGAGGGTGAATCAGAAGAAGCAGAATAAGGAGAAGGAGAAGGTGAAGTCTGGAGGGTGAATCAGAAGAAGCAGAAGAAGGAGAAGGAGAAGGTGAAGTCTGGAGGGTGAATCAGAAGAAGTAGAAGAAGGAGAAGGAGAAGGTGAAGTCTGGAGGGTGAAGCAGAAGAAGCAGAAGAAGGAAAAGGAGAAGGTGAAGACTGGAGGGTGAATCAGAAGAAGTAGAAGAAGGAGAAGGAGAAGGTGAAGTCTGGAGGGTGAATCAGAAGAAGTAGAAGAAGGAAAAGGAGAAGGTGAAGTCTGGAGGCTGAATCAGAAGATGTAGAAGAAGGAGAAGGAGAAGGTGAAGTCTGGAGGGTGAATCAGAAGAAGCAGAAGAAGGAGAAGGAGAAGGTGAAGTCTGGAGGGTGAATCAGAAGAAGCAGAAGAAGGAGAAGGAGAAGATGAAGTCTGGAGGGTGAATCAGAAGAAGTAGAAGAAGGAGAAGGAGAAGGTGAGGTCTGGAGGGTGAATCAGAAGAAGCAGAAGAAGGAGAAGGAGAAGGTGAAGTCTGGAGGGTGAATCAGAAGAAGCAGAAGAAGGAGAAGGAGAAGGTGAAGTCAGGAGGGTGAATCAGAAGAAGCAGAAGAAGTAGAAGGAGAAGGTGAAGTCAGGAGGGTGAATCAGAAGAAGCAGAAGAAGGAGAAGGAGAAGGTGAAGTTAGGAGGGTGAATCAGAAGAAGCAGAAGAAGGAGAAGGAGAAGGTGAAGTCAGGGGGGTGAAGCAGAAGAAGTAGAAGAAGGAGAAGCAGAAGGTGAAGTCAGGAGGGTGAACCAGAAGAAGCAGAAGAAGGAGAAGGAGAAGGTGACGTCTGGAGGGCGCAGCAGAAGAAGCAGAAGAAGGAGAAGGAGAAGGTGAAGTCTGGAGGGTGAAGCAGAAGAAGCAGAAGAAGGAGAAGGAGAAGGTGAAGTCTGGAGGGTGAATCAGAAGAAGTAGAAGAAGGAGAAGGAGAAGGTGAAGTCAGGAGGGTGAAGCAGAAGAAGCAGAAGAAGGAGAAGGAGAAGGTGAAGTCTGGAGGGTGAAGCAGAAGAAGCAGAAGAAGGAGAAGGAGAAGGTGAAGTCTGGAGGGCGAAGCAGAAGAAGCAGAAGAAGGAGAAGGAGAAGGTGAAGTCTGGAGGGTGAATCAGAAGAAGTAGAAGAAGGAGAAGGAGAAGGTGAAGTCTGGAGGGTGAATCAGAAGAAGCAGAAGAAGGAGAAGGAGAAGGTGAAGTCTGGAGTGTGAATCAGAAGAAGCAGAAGAAGGAGAAGGAGAAGATGAAGTCTGGAGGGTGAATCAGAAGAAGTAGCAGAAGGAGAAGGAGAAGGTGAGGACTGGAGCGTGAATCAGAAGAAGCAGAAGAAGGAGAAGGAGAAGGTGAAGTCTGGAGGGTGAATCAGAAGAAGCAGAAGAAGGAGAAGGAGAAGGTGAAGTCTGGAGGGTGAATCAGAAGAAGTAGAAGAAGGAGAAGGAGAAAGTGAAGTCTGGAGGGTGAATCAGAAGAAGTAGAAGAAGGAGAAGGAGAAGGTGAAGTCTGGAGGGTGAATCAGAAGAAGCAGAAGAAGGAGAAGGAGAAGGTGAAGTCTGGAAGGTGAATCAGAAGAAGCAAAAGAAGGAGAAGGAGAAGGTGAAGTCTGGAGGGTGAATCTGAAGAAGTAGAAGAAAGAGAAGGAGAAGGTGAAGTCTGGAGGGTGAAGCAGAAGAAGCAGAAGAAGGAAAAGGAGAAGGTGAAGTCTGGAGGGTGAATCTGAAGAAGTAGAAGAAAGAGAAGGAGAAGGTGTAGTCTGGAGGGTGAAGCAGAAGAAGTAGAAGAAGGAGAAGGAGAAGGTGAAGTCTGGAGGGTGAATCAGAAGAAGTAGAAGAAGGAAAAGGAGAAGGTGAAGTCTGGAGGCTGAATCAGAAGAAGTAGAAGAAGGAGAAGGAGAAGGTGAAGTCTGGAGGGCGCAGCAGAAGATGCAGAAGAAGGAGAAGGAGAAGGTAATGTCTGGAGGGTGAAGCAGAAGAAGTAGAAGAAGGAGAAGGAGAAGGTGAAGTCTGGAGGGTGAATCAGAAGAAGTAGAAGAAGGAGAAGGAGAAGGTGATGTCTGCAGGGTGAATCAGAAGAAGCAGAAGAAGGAGAAGGAGAAGGTGAAGTCTGGAGGGTGAATCAGAAGAAGTAAACGAAGGAGAAGGAGAAGGTGAAGTCTGGAGGGTGAATCAGAAGAAGTAGAAGATGGGAAGGTGAAGGTGAAGTCTGGAGGGTGAATCAGAAGAAGCAGAAGAAGGAGAAGGAGAAGGTGAAGTCTGGAGGGTGAATCAGCAGAAGCAGAAGAAGGAGAAGGAGAAGGTGAAGACTGGAGGGTGAATCAGAAGAAGTAGAAAAAGGAGAAAGAGAAGGTGAAGTCTGGAGGGTGAATCAGAAGAAGCAGAAGAAGGAGAAGGAGAAGGTGAAGTCTGGAGGGTGAATCAGAAGAAGTAGAAGAAGGAGAAGGAGAAGGTGAAGTCTGAAGGGTGAATCAGAAGAAGTAGAAGAAGGAGAAGGAGAAGGTGGAGTCTGGAGGGTGAATCAGAAGAAGCAGAAGAAGGAGAAGGAGAAGGTGAAGTCTGGAAGGTGAATCAGAAGAAGCAGAAGAAGGAGAAGGAGAAGATGAAGTCTGGAGGGTGAATCAGAAGAAGTAGAAGAAGGAGAAGGAGAAGGTGAAGTCTGGAGGTTGAATCAGAAGAAGCAGAAGAAGGAGAAGGAGAAGGTGAAGTCTGGAGGGTGAATCAGAAGAAGCAGAAGAAGGAGAAGGAGAAGGTGAAGTCTGGAGGGTGAATCAGAAGAAGCAGAATAAGGAGAAGGAGAAGGTGAAGTCTGGAGGGTGAATCAGAAGAAGCAGAAGAAGGAGAAGGAGAAGGTGAAGTCTGGAAGGTGAATCAGAAGAAGCAAAAGAAGGAGAAGGAGAAGGTGAAGTCTGGAGGGTGAATCTGAAGAAGTAGAAGAAAGAGAAGGAGAAGGTGAAGTCTGGAGGGTGAAGCAGAAGAAGCAGAAGAAGGAAAAGGAGAAGGTGAAGTCTGGAGGGTGAATCTGAAGAAGTAGAAGAAAGAGAAGGAGAAGGTGTAGTCTGGAGGGTGAAGCAGAAGAAGTAGAAGAAGGAGAAGGAGAAGGTGAAGTCTGGAGGGTGAATCAGAAGAAGTAGAAGAAGGAAAAGGAGAAGGTGAAGTCTGGAGGGTGAATCAGAAGAAGTAGAAGAAGGAGAAGGAGAAGGTGAAGTCTGGAGGGCGCAGCAGAAGATGCAGAAGAAGGAGAAGGAGAAGGTAATGTCTGGAGGGTGAAGCAGAAGAAGTAGAAGAAGGAG
The DNA here is from genome assembly GCF_052327205.1 of Somniosus microcephalus. Classification (NCBI taxonomy): domain Eukaryota; kingdom Metazoa; phylum Chordata; class Chondrichthyes; order Squaliformes; family Somniosidae; genus Somniosus; species Somniosus microcephalus. The sequence goes on along the minus strand of NW_028225431.1, from coordinate 89,403 downwards.
AAGGAGAAGGTGAAGTCTGGAGGGTGAATCAGAAGAAGTAGAAGAAGGAGAAGGAGAAGGTGATGTCTGCAGGGTGAATCAGAAGAAGCAGAAGAAGGAGAAGGAGAAGGTGAAGTCTGGAGGGTGAATCAGAAGAAGTAAACGAAGGAGAAGGAGAAGGTGAAGTCTGGAGGGTGAATCAGAAGAAGTAGAAGATGGGAAGGTGAAGGTGAAGTCTGGAGGGTGAATCAGAAGAAGCAGAAGAAGGAGAAGGAGAAGGTGAAGTCTGGAGGGTGAATCAGCAGAAGCAGAAGAAGGAGAAGGAGAAGGTGAAGACTGGAGGGTGAATCAGAAGAAGTAGAAAAAGGAGAAAGAGAAGGTGAAGTCTGGAGGGTGAATCAGAAGAAGCAGAAGAAGGAGAAGGAGAAGGTGAAGTCTGGAGGGTGAATCAGAAGAAGTAGAAGAAGGAGAAGGAGAAGGTGAAGTCTGAAGGGTGAATCAGAAGAAGTAGAAGAAGGAGAAGGAGAAGGTGGAGTCTGGAGGGTGAATCAGAAGAAGCAGAAGAAGGAGAAGGAGAAGGTGAAGTCTGGAAGGTGAATCAGAAGAAGCAGAAGAAGGAGAAGGAGAAGATGAAGTCTGGAGGGTGAATCAGAAGAAGTAGAAGAAGGAGAAGGAGAAGGTGAAGTCTGGAGGTTGAATCAGAAGAAGCAGAAGAAGGAGAAGGAGAAGGTGAAGTCTGGAGGGTGAATCAGAAGAAGCAGAAGAAGGAGAAGGAGAAGGTGAAGTCTGGAGGGTGAATCAGAAGAAGCAGAATAAGGAGAAGGAGAAGGTGAAGTCTGGAGGGTGAATCAGAAGAAGCAGAAGAAGGAGAAGGAGAAGGTGAAGTCTGGAGGGTGAATCAGAAGAAGTAGAAGAAGGAGAAGGAGAAGGTGAAGTCTGGAGGGTGAAGCAGAAGAAGCAGAAGAAGGAAAAGGAGAAGGTGAAGACTGGAGGGTGAATCAGAAGAAGTAGAAGAAGGAGAAGGAGAAGGTGAAGTCTGGAGGGTGAATCAGAAGAAGTAGAAGAAGGAAAAGGAGAAGGTGAAGTCTGGAGGCTGAATCAGAAGATGTAGAAGAAGGAGAAGGAGAAGGTGAAGTCTGGAGGGTGAATCAGAAGAAGCAGAAGAAGGAGAAGGAGAAGGTGAAGTCTGGAGGGTGAATCAGAAGAAGCAGAAGAAGGAGAAGGAGAAGATGAAGTCTGGAGGGTGAATCAGAAGAAGTAGAAGAAGGAGAAGGAGAAGGTGAGGTCTGGAGGGTGAATCAGAAGAAGCAGAAGAAGGAGAAGGAGAAGGTGAAGTCTGGAGGGTGAATCAGAAGAAGCAGAAGAAGGAGAAGGAGAAGGTGAAGTCAGGAGGGTGAATCAGAAGAAGCAGAAGAAGTAGAAGGAGAAGGTGAAGTCAGGAGGGTGAATCAGAAGAAGCAGAAGAAGGAGAAGGAGAAGGTGAAGTTAGGAGGGTGAATCAGAAGAAGCAGAAGAAGGAGAAGGAGAAGGTGAAGTCAGGGGGGTGAAGCAGAAGAAGTAGAAGAAGGAGAAGCAGAAGGTGAAGTCAGGAGGGTGAACCAGAAGAAGCAGAAGAAGGAGAAGGAGAAGGTGACGTCTGGAGGGCGCAGCAGAAGAAGCAGAAGAAGGAGAAGGAGAAGGTGAAGTCTGGAGGGTGAATCAGAAGAAGTAGAAGAAGGAGAAGGAGAAGGTGAAGTCAGGAGGGTGAAGCAGAAGAAGCAGAAGAAGGAGAAGGAGAAGGTGAAGTCTGGAGGGTGAAGCAGAAGAAGCAGAAGAAGGAGAAGGAGAAGGTGAAGTCTGGAGGGCGAAGCAGAAGAAGCAGAAGAAGGAGAAGGAGAAGGTGAAGTCTGGATGGTGAATCAGAAGAAGTAGAAGAAGGAGAAGGAGAAGGTGAAGTCTGGAGTGTGAATCAGAAGAAGCAGAAGAAGGAGAAGGAGAAGATGAAGTCTGGAGGGTGAATCAGAAGAAGTAGCAGAAGGAGAAGGAGAAGGTGAGGTCTGGAGGGTGAATCAGAAGAAGCAGAAGAAGGAGAAGGAGAAGGTGAAGTCAGGAGGGTGAAGCAGAAGAAGCAGAAGAAGGAGAAGGAGAAGGTGAAGTCTGGAGGGCGCAGCAGAAGATGCAGAAGAAGGAGAAGGAGAAGGTGAAGTCTGGAGGGTGAAGCAGAAGAAGTAGAAGAAGGAGAAGGAGAAGGGGAAGTCAGGAGGGTGAATCAGAAGAAGCAGAAGAGGGAGAAGGAGAAGGTGAAGTCTGGAGGGTGAATCAGAAGCAGCAGAAGAAGGAGAATTGAAGATGAAGACTGGAGGGTGAATCAGAAGAAGGAGAAGAAGGTGAAGGAGAAGGTGAAGTCTGGAGGGTGAATCAGAAGAAGAATAAAAGGAGAAGGAGAAGGCGAAGTCTGGAGGGTGAATCTGAAGAAGCAGAAGAAGGAGAAGGAGAAGATGAAGTCTGGAGGGTGAATCAGAAGAAGCAGAAGAAGGAGAAGGAGAAGATGAAGTCTGGAGGTTGAATCAGAAGAAGTAGAAGAAGGAGAGGGAGAAGGAGAGGTCTGGAGGGTAAATCAGAAGAAGCAGAAGAAGGAGAAGGAGAAGGTGAAGTCTGGAGGGTGAATCAGATGAAGCAGAAGAAGGAGAAGGAGAAGGTGAAGTCTGGAGGGTGAATCAGAAGAAGCAGAAGAAGGAGAAGGAGAAGGTGAAGTCTGGAGGGTGAATCAGAAGAAGCAGAAGAAGGACAAGGAGAAGGTGAAGTCTGGAGGGTGAATCAGAAGAAGTAGAAGAAGGAGAAGGAGAAGGTGAAGTCTGGTGGGTGAAGCAGAAGAAGTAGAAGAAGGAGAAGGAGAAGGTGAAGTCTGGAGGGTGAATCAGAAGAAGCAGAAGAAGGAGAAGGAGAAGGTGAAGTCTGGAGGGTGAATCAGAAGAAGCAGAAGAAGGAGAAGGAGAAGATGAAGTCTGGAGGGTGAATCAGAAGAAGTAGAAGAAGGAGAAGAAGGAGGTGAAGTCTGGAGGGTGAATCAGAAGAAGCAGAACAAGGAGAAGGAGAAGGTGAAGTCTGGAGGGTGAATCAGAAGAAGCAGAAGAAGGAGAAGGAGAAGGTGAAGTCTGGAGGGTGAATCAGAAGAAGCAGAAGAAGGAGAAGGAGAAGGTGAAGTCTGGAGGGTGAATCAGAAGAAGTAGAAGAAGGAGAAGGAGAAAGTGAAGTCTGGAGGGTGAATCAGAAGAAGTAGAAGAAGGAGAAGGAGAAGGTGAAGTCTGGAGGGTGAATCAGAAGAAGCAGAAGAAGGAGAAGGAGAAGGTGAAGTCTGGAAGGTGAATCAGAAGAAGCAAAAGAAGGAGAAGGAGAAGGTGAAGTCTGGAGGGTGAATCTGAAGAAGTAGAAGAAAGAGAAGGAGAAGGTGAAGTCTGGAGGGTGAAGCAGAAGAAGCAGAAGAAGGAAAAGGAGAAGGTGAAGTCTGGAGGGTGAATCTGAAGAAGTAGAAGAAAGAGAAGGAGAAGGTGTAGTCTGGAGGGTGAAGCAGAAGAAGTAGAAGAAGGAGAAGGAGAAGGTGAAGTCTGGAGGGTGAATCAGAAGAAGTAGAAGAAGGAAAAGGAGAAGGTGAAGTCTGGAGGCTGAATCAGAAGAAGTAGAAGAAGGAGAAGGAGAAGGTGAAGTCTGGAGGGCGCAGCAGAAGATGCAGAAGAAGGAGAAGGAGAAGGTAATGTCTGGAGGGTGAAGCAGAAGAAGTAGAAGAAGGAGAAGGAGAAGGTGAAGTCTGGAGGGTGAATCAGAAGAAGTAGAAGAAGGAGAAGGAGAAGGTGATGTCTGCAGGGTGAATCAGAAGAAGCAGAAGAAGGAGAAGGAGAAGGTGAAGTCTGGAGGGTGAATCAGAAGAAGTAAACGAAGGAGAAGGAGAAGGTGAAGTCTGGAGGGTGAATCAGAAGAAGTAGAAGATGGGAAGGTGAAGGTGAAGTCTGGAGGGTGAATCAGAAGAAGCAGAAGAAGGAGAAGGAGAAGGTGAAGTCTGGAGGGTGAATCAGCAGAAGCAGAAGAAGGAGAAGGAGAAGGTGAAGACTGGAGGGTGAATCAGAAGAAGTAGAAAAAGGAGAAAGAGAAGGTGAAGTCTGGAGGGTGAATCAGAAGAAGCAGAAGAAGGAGAAGGAGAAGGTGAAGTCTGGAGGGTGAATCAGAAGAAGTAGAAGAAGGAGAAGGAGAAGGTGAAGTCTGAAGGGTGAATCAGAAGAAGTAGAAGAAGGAGAAGGAGAAGGTGGAGTCTGGAGGGTGAATCAGAAGAAGCAGAAGAAGGAGAAGGAGAAGGTGAAGTCTGGAAGGTGAATCAGAAGAAGCAGAAGAAGGAGAAGGAGAAGATGAAGTCTGGAGGGTGAATCAGAAGAAGTAGAAGAAGGAGAAGGAGAAGGTGAAGTCTGGAGGTTGAATCAGAAGAAGCAGAAGAAGGAGAAGGAGAAGGTGAAGTCTGGAGGGTGAATCAGAAGAAGCAGAAGAAGGAGAAGGAGAAGGTGAAGTCTGGAGGGTGAATCAGAAGAAGCAGAATAAGGAGAAGGAGAAGGTGAAGTCTGGAGGGTGAATCAGAAGAAGCAGAAGAAGGAGAAGGAGAAGGTGAAGTCTGGAAGGTGAATCAGAAGAAGCAAAAGAAGGAGAAGGAGAAGGTGAAGTCTGGAGGGTGAATCTGAAGAAGTAGAAGAAAGAGAAGGAGAAGGTGAAGTCTGGAGGGTGAAGCAGAAGAAGCAGAAGAAGGAAAAGGAGAAGGTGAAGTCTGGAGGGTGAATCTGAAGAAGTAGAAGAAAGAGAAGGAGAAGGTGTAGTCTGGAGGGTGAAGCAGAAGAAGTAGAAGAAGGAGAAGGAGAAGGTGAAGTCTGGAGGGTGAATCAGAAGAAGTAGAAGAAGGAAAAGGAGAAGGTGAAGTCTGGAGGCTGAATCAGAAGAAGTAGAAGAAGGAGAAGGAGAAGGTGAAGTCTGGAGGGCGCAGCAGAAGATGCAGAAGAAGGAGAAGGAGAAGGTAATGTCTGGAGGGTGAAGCAGAAGAAGTAGAAGAAGGAGAAGGAGAAGGTGAAGTCTGGAGGGTGAATCAGAAGAAGTAGAAGAAGGAGAAGGAGAAGGTGATGTCTGCAGGGTGAATCAGAAGAAGCAGAAGAAGGAGAAGGAGAAGGTGAAGTCTGGAGGGTGAATCAGAAGAAGTAAACGAAGGAGAAGGAGAAGGTGAAGTCTGGAGGGTGAATCAGAAGAAGTAGAAGATGGGAAGGTGAAGGTGAAGTCTGGAGGGTGAATCAGAAGAAGCAGAAGAAGGAGAAGGAGAAGGTGAAGTCTGGAGGGTGAATCAGCAGAAGCAGAAGAAGGAGAAGGAGAAGGTGAAGACTGGAGGGTGAATCAGAAGAAGTAGAAAAAGGAGAAAGAGAAGGTGAAGTCTGGAGGGTGAATCAGAAGAAGCAGAAGAAGGAGAAGGAGAAGGTGAAGTCTGGAGGGTGAATCAGAAGAAGTAGAAGAAGGAGAAGGAGAAGGTGAAGTCTGAAGGGTGAATCAGAAGAAGTAGAAGAAGGAGAAGGAGAAGGTGGAGTCTGGAGGGTGAATCAGAAGAAGCAGAAGAAGGAGAAGGAGAAGGTGAAGTCTGGAAGGTGAATCAGAAGAAGCAGAAGAAGGAGAAGGAGAAGATGAAGTCTGGAGGGTGAATCAGAAGAAGTAGAAGAAGGAGAAGGAGAAGGTGAAGTCTGGAGGTTGAATCAGAAGAAGCAGAAGAAGGAGAAGGAGAAGGTGAAGTCTGGAGGGTGAATCAGAAGAAGCAGAAGAAGGAGAAGGAGAAGGTGAAGTCTGGAGGGTGAATCAGAAGAAGCAGAATAAGGAGAAGGAGAAGGTGAAGTCTGGAGGGTGAATCAGAAGAAGCAGAAGAAGGAGAAGGAGAAGGTGAAGTCTGGAGGGTGAATCAGAAGAAGTAGAAGAAGGAGAAGGAGAAGGTGAAGTCTGGAGGGTGAAGCAGAAGAAGCAGAAGAAGGAAAAGGAGAAGGTGAAGACTGGAGGGTGAATCAGAAGAAGTAGAAGAAGGAGAAGGAGAAGGTGAAGTCTGGAGGGTGAATCAGAAGAAGTAGAAGAAGGAAAAGGAGAAGGTGAAGTCTGGAGGCTGAATCAGAAGATGTAGAAGAAGGAGAAGGAGAAGGTGAAGTCTGGAGGGTGAATCAGAAGAAGCAGAAGAAGGAGAAGGAGAAGGTGAAGTCTGGAGGGTGAATCAGAAGAAGCAGAAGAAGGAGAAGGAGAAGATGAAGTCTGGAGGGTGAATCAGAAGAAGTAGAAGAAGGAGAAGGAGAAGGTGAGGTCTGGAGGGTGAATCAGAAGAAGCAGAAGAAGGAGAAGGAGAAGGTGAAGTCTGGAGGGTGAATCAGAAGAAGCAGAAGAAGGAGAAGGAGAAGGTGAAGTCAGGAGGGTGAATCAGAAGAAGCAGAAGAAGTAGAAGGAGAAGGTGAAGTCAGGAGGGTGAATCAGAAGAAGCAGAAGAAGGAGAAGGAGAAGGTGAAGTTAGGAGGGTGAATCAGAAGAAGCAGAAGAAGGAGAAGGAGAAGGTGAAGTCAGGGGGGTGAAGCAGAAGAAGTAGAAGAAGGAGAAGCAGAAGGTGAAGTCAGGAGGGTGAACCAGAAGAAGCAGAAGAAGGAGAAGGAGAAGGTGACGTCTGGAGGGCGCAGCAGAAGAAGCAGAAGAAGGAGAAGGAGAAGGTGAAGTCTGGAGGGTGAATCAGAAGAAGTAGAAGAAGGAGAAGGAGAAGGTGAAGTCAGGAGGGTGAAGCAGAAGAAGCAGAAGAAGGAGAAGGAGAAGGTGAAGTCTGGAGGGTGAAGCAGAAGAAGCAGAAGAAGGAGAAGGAGAAGGTGAAGTCTGGAGGGCGAAGCAGAAGAAGCAGAAGAAGGAGAAGGAGAAGGTGAAGTCTGGATGGTGAATCAGAAGAAGTAGAAGAAGGAGAAGGAGAAGGTGAAGTCTGGAGTGTGAATCAGAAGAAGCAGAAGAAGGAGAAGGAGAAGATGAAGTCTGGAGGGTGAATCAGAAGAAGTAGCAGAAGGAGAAGGAGAAGGTGAGGTCTGGAGGGTGAATCAGAAGAAGCAGAAGAAGGAGAAGGAGAAGGTGAAGTCAGGAGGGTGAAGCAGAAGAAGCAGAAGAAGGAGAAGGAGAAGGTGAAGTCTGGAGGGCGCAGCAGAAGATGCAGAAGAAGGAGAAGGAGAAGGTGAAGTCTGGAGGGTGAAGCAGAAGAAGTAGAAGAAGGAGAAGGAGAAGGGGAAGTCAGGAGGGTGAATCAGAAGAAGCAGAAGAGGGAGAAGGAGAAGGTGAAGTCTGGAGGGTGAATCAGAAGCAGCAGAAGAAGGAGAATTGAAGATGAAGACTGGAGGGTGAATCAGAAGAAGGAGAAGAAGGTGAAGGAGAAGGTGAAGTCTGGAGGGTGAATCAGAAGAAGAATAAAAGGAGAAGGAGAAGGCGAAGTCTGGAGGGTGAATCTGAAGAAGCAGAAGAAGGAGAAGGAGAAGATGAAGTCTGGAGGGTGAATCAGAAGAAGCAGAAGAAGGAGAAGGAGAAGATGAAGTCTGGAGGTTGAATCAGAAGAAGTAGAAGAAGGAGAGGGAGAAGGAGAGGTCTGGAGGGTAAATCAGAAGAAGCAGAAGAAGGAGAAGGAGAAGGTGAAGTCTGGAGGGTGAATCAGATGAAGCAGAAGAAGAAGAAGGAGAAGGTGAAGTCTGGAGGGTGAATCAGAAGAAGCAGAAGAAGGAGAAGGAGAAGGTGAAGTCTGGAGGGTGAATCAGAAGAAGCAGAAGAAGGACAAGGAGAAGGTGAAGTCTGGAGGGTGAATCAGAAGAAGTAGAAGAAGGAGAAGGAGAAGGTGAAGTCTGGTGGGTGAAGCAGAAGAAGTAGAAGAAGGAGAAGGAGAAGGTGAAGTCTGGAGGGTGAATCAGAAGAAGCAGAAGAAGGAGAAGGAGAAGGTGAAGTCTGGAGGGTGAATCAGAAGAAGCAGAAGAAGGAGAAGGAGAAGATGAAGTCTGGAGGGTGAATCAGAAGAAGTAGAAGAAGGAGAAGAAGGAGGTGAAGTCTGGAGGGTGAATCAGAAGAAGCAGAACAAGGAGAAGGAGAAGGTGAAGTCTGGAGGGTGAATCAGAAGAAGCAGAAGAAGGAGAAGGAGAAGGTGAAGTCTGGAGGGTGAATCAGAAGAAGTAGAAGAAGGAGAAGGAGAAGGTGAAGTCTGGAGGGTGAAGCAGAAGAAATAGAAGAAGGAGAAGGAGAAGGTGAAGTCTGGAGGGTGAATCAGAAGAAGCAGAAGAAGGAGAAGGAGAAGGTGAAGTCTGGAGGGTGAATCAGAAGAAGCAGAATAAGGAGAAGGAGAAGATGAAGTCTGGAGGGTGAATCAGAAGAAGTAGAAGAAGGAGAAGGAGGAGGTGAAGTCTGGAGGGTGAATCAGAAGAAGCAGAACAAGGAGAAGGAGAAGGTGAAGTCTGGAGGGTGAATCAGAAGAAGCAGAAGAAGGAGAAGGAGAAGGTGAAGTCTGGAGGGTGAATCAGAAGAAGCAGAATAAGGAGAAGGAGAAGGTGAAGTCTGGAGGGTGAATCAGAAGAAGCAGAAGACGGAGAAGGAGAAGCTGAAGTATGGAGGGTGAATCAGAAGAAGTAGAAGAAGGAGAAGGAGATGGTGAAGTCTGGAGGGTGAAGCAGAAAAAGTACAAGAAGGAGAAGGAGAAGGTAAAGTCAGGAGGGTGAAACAGAAGAAGTAGAAGAAGGAGAAGGAGAAGGTGAAGTCAGGAGGGTGAATCAGAAGAAGCAGAAGAAGGAGAAGGAGAAGGTGAAGTCTGGAGGGTGAATCAGAAGAATCAGAAGAAGGAGTAGGAGAAGGTGAAGTCTGGAGGGTGAATCAGAAGAAGCAGAAGAAAGAGAAGGAGAAGGTGAAGTCTGGAGGGTGAAGCAGAAGAAGTAGAAGAAGGAGAAGGAGAAGGTGAAGTCTGGAGGGTGAATCAGAAGAAGTAGAAGAAGGAGAAGGAGAAGGTGAAGTCTGGAGGGTTAATCAGAAGAAGCAGAAGAAAGAGAAGGAGAAGGTGAAGTCTGGAGGGTGAATCAGAAGAAGCAGAAGAAGGATAAGGAGAAGGTGAAGTCTGGAGTGTGAAGCAGAAGAAGCAGAAGAAGGAGAAGGAGAAGATGAAGTCTGGAGGGTGAAGCAGAAGAAGCAGAAGAAGGAGAAGGAGAAGGTGAAGTCTGGAGGGTGAATCAGAAGAAGCAGAAGAAGGAGAAGGAGAAGGTGAAGTCTGGAGGGTGAATCAGAAGAAGTAGAAGAAGGAGAAGGAGAAGGTGAAGTCTGGAGGGTGAATCAGAAGAAGTAGAAGAAGGAGAAGGAGAAGGTGAAGTCTGCAGGGTGAATCAGAAGAAGCAGAAGAAGGAGAAGGAGAAGGTGAAGTCTGGAGGGAGAAGCAGAAGAAGTAGAAGAAGGAGAAGGAGAAGGTGAAGTCTGGAGGGTGAATCAGAAGAAGTAGAAGAAGGAGAAGGAGAAGGTGAAGTCTGGAGGGTGAATCAGAAGAAGCAGAAGAAGGAGAAGGAGAAGGTGAAGTCTGGAGGGTGAATCAGAAGAAGTAGAAGAAGGAGAAGGAGAAGGTGTAGTCTGGAGGGTGAATCCGAAGAAGTAGACGAAGGAGAAGGAGAAGGTGAAGTCTGGAGAGTGAATCAGAAGAAGCAGAAGAAATAGAAGGAGAAGGTGAAGTCTGGAGGGTGAATCAGAAGAAGTAGAAGAAGGAGAAGGAGAAGGTGAAGTCTGGAGGGTGGATCAGAAGAAGCAGAAGAAGGAGAAGGAGAAGGTGAAGTCTGGAGGGTGAATCAGAAGAAGCAGAAGAAGGAGAAGGAGAAGTTGAAGTCTGGAGGGTGAATCAGAAGAAGCAGAAGAAGGAGAAGGAGAAGGTGAAGTCTGGAGGGTGAATCAGAAGAAGTAGAAGAAGGAGAAGGAGAAGGTGAAGTCTGGAGGGTGAATCAGAAGAAGCAGAAGAAGGAGTCGGAGAAGGTGAAGTCTGGAGGGAGAAGCAGAAGAAGTAGAAAAGGAGAAGGAGAAGGTGAAGTCTGGAGGGTGAATCAGAAGAAGTAGAAGAAGGAGAAGGAGAAGGTGAAGTCTGGAGGGTGAATCAGAAGAAGCAGAAGAAGGAGTCGGAGAAGGTGAAGTCTGGAGGGTGAATCAGAAGAAGTAGAAGAAGGAGAAGGAGAAGGTGAAGTCTGGAGGGTGAATCAGAAGAAGCAGAAGAAGGAGAAGGAGAAGGTGAAGTCTGGAAGGTGAATCAGAAGAAGCAGAAGAAGGAGAAGGAGAAGGTGAAGTCTGGAGGGTGAATCTGAAGAAGTAGAAGAAAGAGAAGGAGAAGGTGAAGTCTGGAGGGTGAAGCAGAAGAAGCAGAAGAAGGAAAAGGAGAAGGTGAAGTCTGGAGGGTGAATCTGAAGAAGTAGAAGAAAGAGAAGGAGAAGGTGTAGTCTGGAGGGTGAAGCAGAAGAAGTAGAAGAAGGAGAAGGAGAAGGTGAAGTCTGGAGGGTGAATCAGAAGAAGTAGAAGAAGGAAAAGGAGAAGGTGAAGTCTGGAGGCTGAATCAGAAGAAGTAGAAGAAGGAGAAGGAGAAGGTGAAGTCTGGAGGGCGCAGCAGAAGATGCAGAAGAAGGAGAAGGAGAAGGTAATGTCTGGAGGGTGAAGCAGAAGAAGTAGAAGAAGGAGAAGGAGAAGGTGAAGTCTGGAGGGTGAATCAGAAGAAGTAGAAGAAGGAGAAGGAGAAGGTGAAGTCTGCAGGGTGAATCAGAAGAAGCAGAAGAAGGAGAAGGAGAAGGTGAAGTCTGGAGGGTGAATCAGAAGAAGTAAACGAAGGAGAAGGAGAAGGTGAAGTCTGGAGGGTGAATCAGAAGAAGTAGAAGATGGGAAGGAGAAGGTGAAGTCTGGAGGGTGAATCAGAAGAAGCAGAAGAAGGAGAAGGAGAAGGTGAAGTCAGGAGGGTGAATCAGAAGAAGCAGAAGAAGGAGAAGGAGAAGGTGAAGTCTGGAGGGTGAATCAGCAGAAGCAGAAGAAGGAGAAGGAGAAGGTGAAGACTGGAGGGTGAATCAGAAGAAGTAGAAAAAGGAGAAAGAGAAGGTGAAGTCTGGAGGGTGAATCAGAAGAAGCAGAAGAAGGAGAAGGAGAAGGTGAAGTCTGGAGGGTGAATCAGAAGAAGTAGAAGAAGGAGAAGGAGAAGGTGAAGTCTGGAGGGTGAATCAGAAGAAGTAGAAGAAGGAGAAGGAGAAGGTGAAGTCTGGAGGGTGAATCAGAAGAAGCAGAAGAAGGAGAAGGAGAAGGTGAAGTCTGGAAGGTGAATCAGAAGAAGCAGAAGAAGGAGAAGGAGAAGATGAAGTCTGGAGGGTGAATCAGAAGAAGTAGAAGAAGGAGAAGGAGAAGGTGAAGTCTGGAGGTTGAATCAGAAGAAGCAGAAGAAGGAGAATGAGAAGGTGAAGTCTGGAGGGTGAATCAGAAGAAGCAGAAGAAGGAGAAGGAGAAGGTGAAGTCTGGAGGGTGAATCAGAAGAAGCAGAATAAGGAGAAGGAGAAGGTGAAGTCTGGAGGGTGAATCAGAAGAAGCAGAAGAAGGAGAAGGAGAAGGTGAAGTCTGGAGGGTGAATCATAAGAAGTAGAAGAAGGAGAAGGAGAAGGTGAAGTCTGGAGGGTGAAGCAGAAGAAGCAGAAGAAGGAAAAGGAGAAGGTGAAGACTGGAGGGTGAATCAGAAGAAGTAGAAGAAGGAGAAGGAGAAGGTGAAGTCTGGAGGGTGTATCAGAAGAAGTAGAAGAAGGAAAAGGAGAAGGTGAAGTCTGGAGGCTGAATCAGAAGATGTAGAAGAAGGAGAAGGAGAAGGTGAAGTCTGGAGGGTGAATCAGAAGAAGCAGAAGAAGGAGAAGGAGAAGGTGAAGTCTGGAGGGTGAATCAGAAGAAGCAGAAGAAGGAGAAGGAGAAGATGAAGTCTGGAGGGTGAATCAGAAGAAGTAGAAGAAGGAGAAGGAGAAGGTGAGGTCTGGAGGGTGAATCAGAAGAAGCAGAAGAAGGAGAAGGAGAAGGTGAAGTCTGGAGGGTGAATCAGAAGAAGCAGAAGAAGGAGAAGGAGAAGGTGAAGTCAGGAGGGTGAATCAGAAGAAGCAGAAGAAGTAGAAGGAGAAGGTGAAGTCAGGAGGGTGAATCAGAGGAAGCAGAAGAAGGAGAAGGAGAAGGTGAAGTTAGGAGGGTGAATCAGAAGAAGCAGAAGAAGGAGAAGGAGAAGGTGAAGTCAGGGGGGTGAAGCAGAAGAAGTAGAAGAAGGAGAAGCAGAAGGTGAAGTCAGGAGGGTGAAGCAGAAGAAGCAGAAGAAGGAGAAGGAGAAGGTGACGTCTGGAGGGCGCAGCAGAAGAAGCAGAAGAAGGAGAAGGAGAAGGTGAAGTCTGGAGGGTGAAGCAGAAGAAGCAGAAGAAGGAGAAGGAGAAGGTGAAGTCTGGAGGGTGAATCAGAAGAAGTAGAAGAAGGAGAAGGAGAAGGTGAAGTCAGGAGGGTGAAGCAGAAGAAGCAGAAGAAGGAGAAGGAGAAGGTGAAGTCTGGAGGGTGAAGCAGAAGAAGCAGAAGAAGGAGAAGGAGAAGGTGAAGTCTGGAGGGCGAAGCAGAAGAAGCAGAAGAAGGAGAAGGAGAAGGTGAAGTCTGGAGGGTGAATCAGAAGAAGTAGAAGAAGGAGAAGCAGAAGGTGAAGTCTGGAGGGTGAATCAGAAGAAGCAGAAGAAGGAGAAGGAGAAGGTGAAGTCTGGAGGGTGAATCAGAAGAAGCAGAAGAAGGAGAAGGAGAAGATGAAGTCTGGAGGGTGAATCAGAAGAAGTAGCAGAAGGAGAAGGAGAAGGTGAGGTCTGGAGGGTGAATCAGAAGAAGCAGAAGAAGGAGAAGGAGAAGGTGAAGTCAGGAGGGTGAAGCAGAAGAAGCAGAAGAAGGAGAAGGAGAAGGTGAAGTCTGGAGGGCGCAGCAGAAGATGCAGAAGAAGGAGAAGGAGAAGGTGAAGTCTGGAGGGTGAAGCAGAAGAAGTAGAAGAAGGAGAAGGAGAAGGGGAAGTCAGGAGGGTGAATCAGAAGAAGCAGAAGAGGGAGAAGGAGAAGGTGTAGTCTGGAGGGTGAATCAGAAGCAGCAGAAGAAGGAGAATTGAAGATGAAGACTGGAGGGTGAATCAGAAGAAGGAGAAGAAGGTGAAGGAGAAGGTGAAGTCTGGAGGGTGAATCAGAAGAAGAAAAAAAGGAGAAGGAGAAGGCGAAGTCTGGAGGGTGAATCTGAAGAAGCAGAAGAAGGAGAAGGAGAAGATGAAGTCTGGAGGGTGAATCAGAAGAAGCAGAAGAAGGAGAAGGAGAAGATGAAGTCTGGAGGTTGAATCAGAAGAAGTAGAAGAAGGAGAGGGAGAAGGAGAGGTCTGGAGGGTAAATCAGAAGAAGCAGAAGAAGGAGAAGGTGAAGTCTGGAGGGTGAATCAGATGAAGCAGAAGAAGGAGAAGGAGAAGGTGAAGTCTGGAGGGTGAATCAGAAGAAGCAGAAGAAGGAGAAGGAGAAGGTGAAGTCTGGAGGGTGAATCAGAAGAAGCAGAAGAAGGACAAGGAGAAGGTGAAGTCTGGAGGGTGAATCAGAAGAAGTAGAAGAAGGAGAAGGAGAAGGTGAAGTCTGGTGGGTGAAGCAGAAGAAGTAGAAGAAGGAGAAGGAGAAGGTGAAGTCTGGAGGGTGAATCAGAAGAAGCAGAAGAAGGAGAAGGAGAAGGTGAAGTCTGGAGGGTGAATCAGAAGAAGCAGAAGAAGGAGAAGGAGAAGATGAAGTCTGGAGGGTGAATCAGAAGAAGTAGAAGAAGGAGAAGAAGGAGGTGAAGTCTGGAGGGTGAATCAGAAGAAGCAGAACAAGGAGAAGGAGAAGGTGAAGTCTGGAGGGTGAATCAGAAGAAGCAGAAGAAGGAGAAGGAGAAGGTGAAGTCTGGAGGGTGAATCAGAAGAAGTAGAAGAAGGAGAAGGAGAAGGTGAAGTCTGGAGGGTGAAGCAGAAGAAGTAGAAGAAGGAGAAGGAGAAGGTGAAGTCTGGAGGGTGAATCAGAAGAAGCAGAAGAAGGAGAAGGAGAAGGTGAAGTCTGGAGGGTGAATCAGAAGAAGCAGAAGAAGGAGAAGGAGAAGATGAAGTCTGGAGGGTGAATCAGAAGAAGTAGAAGAAGGAGAAGGAGGAGGTGAAGTCTGGAGGGTGAATCAGAAGAAGCAGAACAAGGAGAAGGAGAAGGTGAAGTCTGGAGGGTGAATCAGAAGAAGCAGAAGAAGGAGAAGGAGAAGGTGAAGTCTGGAGGGTGAATCAGAAGAAGCAGAATAAGGAGAAGGAGAAGGTGAAGTCTGGAGGGTGAATCAGAAGAAGCAGAAGACGGAGAAGGAGAAGGTGAAGTATGGAGGGTGAATCAGAAGAAGTAGAAGAAGGAGAAGGAGATGGTGAAGTCTGGAGGGTGAAGCAGAAGAAGTACAAGAAGGAGAAGGAGAAGGTAAAGTCAGGAGGGTGAAACAGAAGAAGTAGAAGAAGGAGAAGGAGAAGGTGAAGTCAGGAGGGTGAATCAGAAGAAGCAGAAGAAGGAGAAGGAGAATGTGAAGTCTGGAGGGTGAATCAGAAGAATCAGAAGAAGGAGTAGGAGAAGGTGAAGTCTGGAGGGTGAATCAGAAGAAGCAGAAGAAAGAGAAGGAGAAGGTGAAGTCTGGAGGGTGAAGCAGAAGAAGTAGAAGAAGGAGAAGGAGAAGGTGAAGTCTGGAGGGTGAATGAGAAGAAGTAGAAGAAGGAGAAGGAGAAGGTGAAGTCTGGAGGGTTAATCAGAAGAAGCAGAAGAAAGAGAAGGAGAAGGTGAAGTCTGGAGGGTGAATCAGAAGAAGCAGAAGAAGGATAAGGAGAAGGTGAAGTCTGGAGTGTGAAGCAGAAGAAGCAGAAGAAGGAGAAGGAGAAGATGAAGTCTGGAGGGTGAAGCAGAAGAAGCAGAAGAAGGAGAAGGAGAAGGTGAAGTCTGGAGGGTGAATCAGAAGAAGCAGAAGAAGGAGAAGGAGAAGGTGAAGTCTGGAGGGTGAATCAGAAGAAGTAGAAGAAGGAGAAGGAGAAGGTGAAGTCTGGAGGGTGAATCAGAAGAAGTAGAAGAAGGAGAAGGAGAAGGTGAAGTCTGCAGGGTGAATCAGAAGAAGCAGAAGAAGGAGAAGGAGAAGGTGAAGTCTGGAGGGAGAAGCAGAAGAAGTAGAAGAAGGAGAAGGAGAAGGTGAAGTCTGGAGGGTGAATCAGAAGAAGTAGAAGAAGGAGAAGGAGAAGGTGAAGTCTGGAGGGTGAATCAGAAGAAGCAGAAGAAGGAGAAGGAGAAGGTGAAGTCTGGAGGGTGAATCAGAAGAAGTAGAAGAAGGAGAAGGAGAAGGTGTAGTCTGGAGGGTGAATCCGAAGAAGTAGACGAAGGAGAAGGAGAAGGTGAAGTCTGGAGAGTGAATCAGAAGAAGCAGAAGAAATAGAAGGAGAAGGTGAAGTCTGGAGGGTGAATCAGAAGAAGTAGAAGAAGGAGAAGGAGAAGGTGAAGTCTGGAGGGTGGATCAGAAGAAGCAGAAGAAGGAGAAGGAGAAGGTGAAGTCTGGAGGGTGAATCAGAAGAAGCAGAAGAAGGAGAAGGAGAAGTTGAAGTCTGGAGGGTGAATCAGAAGAAGCAGAAGAAGGAGAAGGAGAAGGTGAAGTCTGGAGGGTGAATCAGAAGAAGTAGAAGAAGGAGAAGGAGAAGGTGAAGTCTGGAGGGTGAATCAGAAGAAGCAGAAGAAGGAGTCGGAGAAGGTGAAGTCTGGAGGGAGAAGCAGAAGAAGTAGAAAAGGAGAAGGAGAAGGTGAAGTCTGGAGGGTGAATCAGAAGAAGTAGAAGAAGGAGAAGGAGAAGGTGAAGTCTGTAGGGTGAATCAGAAGAAGCAGAAGAAGGAGAAGGAGAAGGTGAAGTCTGGAGGGTGAATCAGAAGAAGCAGAAGAAGGAGAAGGAGAAGGTGAAGACTGGAGGGTGAATCAGAAGAAGTAGAAGACAGAGAAGGAGAAGGTGAAGTCCGGAGGGTGAATCAGAAGAAGTAGAAGAAGGAGAAGGAGAAGGCGAAGTCTGGAGGGTGAATCAGAAGAAGCAGAAGAAGGAGAAGGAGAAGGTGAAGTCTGGAGGGTGAATCAGAAGAAGCAGAAGAAGGAGAAGGAAAAGATGAAGACTGGAGGGTGAATCAGAAGAAGTATAAGAAGGAGAAGGAGAAGGTGAGGTCTGTAGGGTGAATCAGAAGAAGCAGAAGAAGGAGAAGTAGAAGGTGAAGTCTGAAGGGTGAATCAGAAGAAGCAGAAGAAGGAAAAGGAGAAGGTGAAGTCTGGAGGGTGAATCAGAAGAAGCAGAAGAAGGAGAAGGAGAAGGTGAAGTCTGGAGGGTGAATCTGAAGAAGCAGAAGAAGGAGAAGGAGAAGGTGAAGTCTGGAGGGTGAATCAGAAGAAGTAGAAGAAGGAGAAGGAGAAGGTGAAGTCTGGAGGGTGAAGCAGAATAAGTAGAAGAAGGAGAAGGAGAAGGTGAAGTCAGTAGGGTGAATCAGAAGAATCAGAAGAAGGAGAAGGAGAAGGTGAAGTCTGGAGGGTGAATCAGAAGAAGGAGAAGAAGGAGAAGGAGAAGGTGAAGTCTGGAGGGTGAATCAGAAGAAGCAGAAGAAGGAGAAGGAGAAGGTGAAGTCTGGAGGGTGAATCAGAAGAAGCAGAAGAAGGAGAAGGAGAAGATGAAGTCTGGTGGGTGAATCAGAAGAAGAAGAAGAAGGAGAAGGAGAAGGTGAGGTCTGGAGGGTGAATCAGAAGAAGCAGAAGAAAGAGAAGGAGAAGGTGAAGTCTGGAGGGTGAATCAGAAGAAGCAGAAGAAGGAGAAGGAGAAGGTGAAGTCTGGAGGGTGAATCAGAAGAAGCAGAAGAAGGAGAAGGAGAAGGTGAAGTCAGGTGGGTGAATCAGAAGAAGCAGAAGAAGGAGAAGGAGAAGGTGAAGTTAGGAGGGTGAATCAGAAGAAGCAGAAGAAGGAGAAGGAGAAGGTGAAGTCAGGAAGGTGAAGCAGAAGAAGCAGAAGAAGGAGAAGGAGAAGGTGAAGTCAGGAGGGTGAATCAGAAGAAGCAAAAGAAGGAGAAGGAGAAGGTGATGTCTGGAGGGTGAATCAGAAGAAGCAGAATAAGGAGAAGGAGAAGGTGAAGTCTGGAGGGTGAATCAGAAGAAGCAGAAGAAGGAGAAGGAGAAGGTGAAGTCTGGAGGGTGAATCAGAAGAAGTAGAAGAAGGAGAAGGAGAGGGTGAAGTCTGGAGGGTGAAGCAGAATAAGTAGAAGAAGGAGAAGGAGAAGGTGAAGTCAGGAGGGTGAATCAGAAGAAGTAGAAGAAGGAGAAGGAGAAGGTGAAGTCAGGAGGGTGAATCAGAAGAAGCAGAAGAAGAAGAAGGAGAAGGTGAAGTCTGGAGGGTGAATCAGAAGAATCAGAAGAAGGAGAAGGAGAAGGTGAAGTCTGGAGGGTGAATCAGAAGAAGCAGAAGAAAGAGAAGGAGAAGGTGAAGTCTGGAGGGTGAAGCAGAAGAAGCAGAAGAAGGAGAATGAGAAGGTGAAGACTGGAGGGTGTATCAGAAGAAGTTGAAGAAGGAGAAGGAGAAGGTGAAGTCAGGAGGGTGAAGCAGAAGAAGCAGAAGAAGGAGAAGGAGAAGGTGAAGTCTGGAGGGTGAAGCAGAAGAAGCAGAAGAAGGAGAAGGAGAAGGTGAAGTCAGGAAGGTGAAGCAGAAGAAGCAGAAGAAGGAGAAGGAGAAGGTGAAGTCAGGAGGGTGAATCAGAAGAAGCAGAAGAAGGAGAAGGAGAAGGTGATGTCTGGAGGGTGTATCAGAAGAAGCAGAATAAGGAGAAGGAGAAGGTGAAGTCTGGAGGGTGAATCAGAAGAAGCAGAAGAAGGAGAAGGAGAAGGTGAAGTCTGGAGGGTGAATCAGAAGAAGTAGAAGAAGGAGAAGGAGAGGGTGAAGTCTGGAGCGTGAAGCAGAATAAGTAGAAGAAGGAGAAGGAGAAGGTGAAGTCAGGAGGGTGAATCAGAAGAAGTAGAAGAAGGAGAAGGAGAAGGTGAAGTCAGGAGGGTGAATCAGAAGAAGCAGAAGAAGAAGAAGGAGAAGGTGAAGTCTGGAGGGTGAATCAGAAGAATCAGAAGAAGGAGAAGGAGAAGGTGAAGTCTGGAGGGTGAATCAGAAGAAGCAGAAGAAAGAGAAGGAGAAGGTGAAGTCTGGAGGGTGAAGCAGAAGAAGCAAAAGAAGGAGAAGGAGAAGGTGAAGACTGGAGGGTGTATCAGAAGAAGTTGAAGAAGGAGAAGGAGAAGGTGAAGTCTGGAGGGTGAATCAGAAGAAGTAGAAGAAGGAGAAGGAGAAGGTGAAGTCTGGAGGGTGAATCAGAAGAAGCAGAAGAAGGAGAAGGAGAAGGTGAAGTCTGGAGGGTGAATCAGAAGAAGCAGAAGAAGGAGAAGGAGAAGATGAAGTCTGGAGGGTGAATCAGAAGAAGTAGAAGAAGGAGAAGGAGAAGGTGAGGTCTGGAGGGTGAATCAGAAGAAGCAGAAGAAGAAGGAGAAGGTGAAGTCTGGAGGGTGAATCAGAAGAAGCAGAAGAAGGAGAAGGAGAAGGTGAAGTCTGGAGGGTGAATCAGAAGAAGCAGAAGAAGGAGAAGGAGAAGGTGAAGTCAGGAGGGAGAATCAGAAGAAGCAGAAGAAGGAGAAGGAGAAGGTGAAGTTAGGAGGGTGAATCAGAAGAAGCAGAAGAAGGAGAAGGAGAAGGTGAAGTCAGGAAGGTGAAGCAGAAGAAGCAGAAGAGGGAGAAGGAGAAGGTGAAGTCTGGAGGGCGCAGCAGAAGAAGTAGAATAAGGAGAAGGAGAAGGTGAAGTCTGGAGGGTGAAGCAGAAGAAGCAGAAGAAGGAGAAGGAGAAGGTGAAGTCTGGAGGGTGAATCAGAAGAAGTAGAAGAAGGAGAAGGAGAAGGTGAAGTCAGGAGGGTGAAGCAGAAGAAGCAGAAGAAGGAGAAGGAGAATGGGAAGTCTGGAGGGTGAAGCAGAAGAAGCAGAAGAAGGAGAAGGAGAAGGTGAACTCTGGAGGGCGAAGCAGAAGAAGCAGAAGAAGGAGAAGGAGAAGGTGAAGTCTGGAGGGTGAAGCAGAAGAAGCAGAAGAAGGAGAAGGAGAAGGTGAAGTCTGGAGGGCGAATCAGAAGAAGTAGAAGAAGGAGAAGGAGAAGGTGAAGTCAGGAGGGTGAAGCAGAAGAAGCAGAAGAAGGAGAAGGAGAAGGTGTAGTCTGGAGTGTGAAGCAGAAGAAGCAGAAGAAGGAGAAGGAGAAGATGAAGTCTGGAGGGTGAAGCAGAAGAAGCAGAAGAAGGAGAAGGAGAAGGTGAAGTCTGGAGAGTGAATCAGAAGAAGCAGAAGAAGGAGAAGGAGAAGATGAAGTCTGGAGGGTGAATCAGAAGAAGCAGAAGAAGGAGAAGGAGAAGGTGAAGTCTGGAGGGAGAAGCAGAAGAAGTAGAAGAAGGAGAAGGAGAAGGTGAAGTCTGGAGGGTGAATCAGAAGAAGTAGAAGAAGGAGAAGGAGAAGGTGAAGTCTGGAGGGTGAATCAGAAGAAGCAGAAGAAGGAGAAGGAGAAGGTGAAGTCTGGAGGGTGAATCAGAAGAAGTAGAAGAAGGAGAAGGAGAAGGTGTAGTCTGGAGGGTGAATCCGAAGAAGTAGACGAAGGAGAAGGAGAAGGTGAAGTCTGGAGAGTGAATCAGAAGAAGCAGAAGAAATAGAAGGAGAAGGTGAAGTCTGGAGGGTGAATCAGAAGAAGTAGAAGAAGGAGAAGGAGAAGGTGAAGTCTGGAGGGTGAATCAGAAGAAGCAGAAGAAGGAGAAGGAGAAGGTGAAGTATGGAGGGTGAATCAGAAGAAGCAGAAGAAGGAGAAGGAGAAGGTGAAGTCTGGAGGGTGAATCAGAAGAAGCAGAAGAAGGAGAAGGAGAAGGTGAAGTCTGGAGGGTGAATCAGAAGAAGTAGAAGAAGGAGAAGGAGAAGGTGAAGTCTGGAGGGTGAATCAGAAGAAGCAGAAGAAGGAGAAGGAGAAGGTGAAGTCTGGAGGGAGAAGCAGAAGAAGTAGAAGAAGGAGAAGGAGAAGGTGAAGTCTGGAGGGTGAATCAGAAGAAGTAGAAGAAGGAGAAGGAGAAGGTGAAGTCTGGAGGGTGAATCAGAAGAAGCAGAAGAAGGAGAAGGAGAAGGTGAAGTCTGGAGGGTGAATCAGAAGAAGCAGAAGAAGGAGAAGGAGAAGGTGAAGACTGGAGGGTGAATCAGAAGAATTAGAAGACGGAGAAGGAGAAGGTGAAGTCTGGAGGGTGAATCAGAAGAAGTAGAAGAAGGAGAAGGAGAAGGCGAAGTCTGGAGGGTGAATCAGAAGAAGCAGAAGAAGGAGAAGGAGAAGGTGAAGTCTGGAGGGTGAATCAGAAGAAGCAGAAGAAGGAGAAGGAAAAGATGAAGACTGGAGGGTGAATCAGAAGAAGTATAAGAAGGAGAAGGAGAAGGTGAGGTCTGGAGGGTGAATCAGAAGAAGCAGAAGAAGGAGAAGGAGAAGGTGAAGTCTGAAGGGTGAATCAGAAGAAGCAGAAGAAGGAGAAGGAGAAGGTGAAGTCTGGAGGGTGAATCAGAAGAAGCAGAAGAAGGAGAAGGAGAAGGTGAAGTCTGGAGGGTGAATCTGAAGAAGCAGAAGAAGGAGAAGGAGAAGGTGAAGTCTGGAGGGTGAATCAGAAGAAGTAGAAGAAGGAGAAGGAGAAGGTGAAGTCTGGAGGGTGAATCAGAAGAAGTAGAAGAAGGAGAAGGAGAAGGTGAAGTCTGGAGGGTGAATCAGAAGAAGCAGAAGGAGAAGGAGAAGGTGAAGTCTGGAGGGTGAATCAGAGGAAGCAGAAGAAGGAGAAGGAGAAGATGAAGTCTGGTGGGTGAATCAGAAGAAGCAGAAGAAGGAGAAGGAGAAGGTGAAGTCTGGAGGGTGAATCAGAAGAAGCAGAAGAAGGAGAAGGAGAAGGTGAAGTCTGGAGGGTGAATCAGAAGAAGCAGAAGAAGGAGAAGGAGAAGGTGAAGTCTGGAGGGAGAATCAGAAGAAGCAGAATAAGGAGAAGGAGAAGGTGAAGTCTGGAGGGTGAATCAGAAGAAGCAGAAGAAGGAGAAGGAGAAGGTGAAGTCCTAGGGTGAATCAGAAGAAGTAGAAGAAGGAGAAGGAGAAGGTGAAGTCTGGAGGGTGAAGCAGAATAAGTAGAAGAAGGAGAAGGAGAAGGTGAAGTCAGGAGGGTGAATCAGAAGAAGTAGAAGAAGGAGAAGGAGAAGGTGAAGTATGGAGGGTGAATCAGAAGAATCAGAAGAAGGAGAAGGAGAAGGTGAAGTCTGGAGGGTGAATCAGAAGAAGGAGAAGGAGAAGGTGAAGTCTGGAGGGTGAATCAGAAGAAGCAGAAGAAGGAGAAGGAGAAGGTGAAGTCTGGAGGGTGAATCAGAAGAAGCAGAAGAAGGAGAAGGAGAAGATGAAGTCTGGAGGGTGAATCAGAAGAAGAAGAAGAAGGAGAAGGAGAAGGTGAGGTCTGGAGGGTGAATCAGAAGAAGGAGAAGAAGGAGAAGGAGAAGGTGAAGTCTGGAGGGTGAATGAGAAGAAGCAGAAGAAGGAGAAGGAGAAGGTGAAGTCTGGAGGGTGAATCAGAAGAAGCAGAAGAAGGAGAAGGAGAAGGTGAAGTCAGGAGGGAGAATCAGAAGAAGCAGAAGAAGGAGAAGGAGAAGGTGAAGTTAGGAGGGTGAATCAGAAGAAGCAGAAGAAGGAGAAGGAGAAGGTGAAGTCAGGAGGGAGAATCAGAAGAAGCAGAAGAAGGAGAAGGAGAAGGTGAAGTTAGGAGGGTGAATCAGAAGAAGCAGAAGAAGGAGAAGGAGAAGGTGAAGTCAGGAAGGTGAAGCAGAAGAAGCAGAAGAGGGAGAAGGAGAAGGTGAAGTCTGGAGGGCGCAGCAGAAGAAGTAGAATAAGGAGAAGGAGAAGGTGAAGTCTGGAGGGTGAAGCAGAAGAAGCAGAAGAAGGAGAAGGAGAAGGTGAAGTCTGGAGGGTGAATCAGAAGAAGTAGAAGAAGGAGAAGGAGAAGGTGAAGTCAGGAGGGTGAAGCAGAAGAAGCAGAAGAAGGAGAAGGAGAATGGGAAGTCTGGAGGGTGAAGCAGAAGAAGCAGAAGAAGGAGAAGGAGAAGGTGAACTCTGGAGGGCGAAGCAGAAGAAGCAGAAGAAGGAGAAGGAGAAGGTGAAGTCTGGAGGGTGAAGCAGAAGAAGCAGAAGAAGGAGAAGGAGAAGGTGAAGTCTGGAGGGCGAATCAGAAGAAGTAGAAGAAGGAGAAGGAGAAGGTGAAGTCAGGAGGGTGAAGCAGAAGAAGCAGAAGAAGGAGAAGGAGAAGGTGTAGTCTGGAGTGTGAAGCAGAAGAAGCAGAAGAAGGAGAAGGAGAAGATGAAGTCTGGAGGGTGAAGCAGAAGAAGCAGAAGAAGGAGAAGGAGAAGGTGAAGTCTGGAGAGTGAATCAGAAGAAGCAGAAGAAGGAGAAGGAGAAGATGAAGTCTGGAGGGTGAATCAGAAGAAGCAGAAGAAGGAGAAGGAGAAGGTGAAGTCTGGAGGGAGAAGCAGAAGAAGTAGAAGAAGGAGAAGGAGAAGGTGAAGTCTGGAGGGTGAATCAGAAGAAGTAGAAGAAGGAGAAGGAGAAGGTGAAGTCTGGAGGGTGAATCAGAAGAAGCAGAAGAAGGAGAAGGAGAAGGTGAAGTCTGGAGGGTGAATCAGAAGAAGTAGAAGAAGGAGAAGGAGAAGGTGTAGTCTGGAGGGTGAATCCGAAGAAGTAGACGAAGGAGAAGGAGAAGGTGAAGTCTGGAGAGTGAATCAGAAGAAGCAGAAGAAATAGAAGGAGAAGGTGAAGTCTGGAGGGTGAATCAGAAGAAGTAGAAGAAGGAGAAGGAGAAGGTGAAGTCTGGAGGGTGAATCAGAAGAAGCAGAAGAAGGAGAAGGAGAAGGTGAAGTATGGAGGGTGAATCAGAAGAAGCAGAAGAAGGAGAAGGAGAAGGTGAAGTCTGGAGGGTGAATCAGAAGAAGCAGAAGAAGGAGAAGGAGAAGGTGAAGTCTGGAGGGTGAATCAGAAGAAGTAGAAGAAGGAGAAGGAGAAGGTGAAGTCTGGAGGGTGAATCAGAAGAAGCAGAAGAAGGAGAAGGAGAAGGTGAAGTCTGGAGGGAGAAGCAGAAGAAGTAGAAGAAGGAGAAGGAGAAGGTGAAGTCTGGAGGGTGAATCAGAAGAAGTAGAAGAAGGAGAAGGAGAAGGTGAAGTCTGGAGGGTGAATCAGAAGAAGCAGAAGAAGGAGAAGGAGAAGGTGAAGTCTGGAGGGTGAATCAGAAGAAGCAGAAGAAGGAGAAGGAGAAGGTGAAGACTGGAGGGTGAATCAGAAGAATTAGAAGACGGAGAAGGAGAAGGTGAAGTCTGGAGGGTGAATCAGAAGAAGTAGAAGAAGGAGAAGGAGAAGGCGAAGTCTGGAGGGTGAATCAGAAGAAGCAGAAGAAGGAGAAGGAGAAGGTGAAGTCTGGAGGGTGAATCAGAAGAAGCAGAAGAAGGAGAAGGAAAAGATGAAGACTGGAGGGTGAATCAGAAGAAGTATAAGAAGGAGAAGGAGAAGGTGAGGTCTGGAGGGTGAATCAGAAGAAGCAGAAGAAGGAGAAGGAGAAGGTGAAGTCTGAAGGGTGAATCAGAAGAAGCAGAAGAAGGAGAAGGAGAAGGTGAAGTCTGGAGGGTGAATCAGAAGAAGCAGAAGAAGGAGAAGGAGAAGGTGAAGTCTGGAGGGTGAATCTGAAGAAGCAGAAGAAGGAGAAGGAGAAGGTGAAGTCTGGAGGGTGAATCAGAAGAAGTAGAAGAAGGAGAAGGAGAAGGTGAAGTCTGGAGGGTGAATCAGAAGAAGTAGAAGAAGGAGAAGGAGAAGGTGAAGTCTGGAGGGTGAATCAGAAGAAGCAGAAGGAGAAGGAGAAGGTGAAGTCTGGAGGGTGAATCAGAGGAAGCAGAAGAAGGAGAAGGAGAAGATGAAGTCTGGTGGGTGAATCAGAAGAAGCAGAAGAAGGAGAAGGAGAAGGTGAAGTCTGGAGGGTGAATCAGAAGAAGCAGAAGAAGGAGAAGGAGAAGGTGAAGTCTGGAGGGTGAATCAGAAGAAGCAGAAGAAGGAGAAGGAGAAGGTGAAGTCTGGAGGGAGAATCAGAAGAAGCAGAATAAGGAGAAGGAGAAGGTGAAGTCTGGAGGGTGAATCAGAAGAAGCAGAAGAAGGAGAAGGAGAAGGTGAAGTCCTAGGGTGAATCAGAAGAAGTAGAAGAAGGAGAAGGAGAAGGTGAAGTCTGGAGGGTGAAGCAGAATAAGTAGAAGAAGGAGAAGGAGAAGGTGAAGTCAGGAGGGTGAATCAGAAGAAGTAGAAGAAGGAGAAGGAGAAGGTGAAGTATGGAGGGTGAATCAGAAGAATCAGAAGAAGGAGAAGGAGAAGGTGAAGTCTGGAGGGTGAATCAGAAGAAGGAGAAGGAGAAGGTGAAGTCTGGAGGGTGAATCAGAAGAAGCAGAAGAAGGAGAAGGAGAAGGTGAAGTCTGGAGGGTGAATCAGAAGAAGCAGAAGAAGGAGAAGGAGAAGATGAAGTCTGGAGGGTGAATCAGAAGAAGAAGAAGAAGGAGAAGGAGAAGGTGAGGTCTGGAGGGTGAATCAGAAGAAGGAGAAGAAGGAGAAGGAGAAGGTGAAGTCTGGAGGGTGAATGAGAAGAAGCAGAAGAAGGAGAAGGAGAAGGTGAAGTCTGGAGGGTGAATCAGAAGAAGCAGAAGAAGGAGAAGGAGAAGGTGAAGTCAGGTGGGTGAATCAGAAGAAGCAGAAGAAGGAGAAGGAGAAGTTGAAGTTAGGAGGGTGAATCAGAAGAAGCAGAAGAAGGAGAAGGAGAATGTGAAGTCAGGAAGGTGAAGCAGAAGAAGCAGAAGAAGGAGAAGGAGAAGGTGAAGTCTGGAGGGTGAATCAGAAGAAGCAGAAGAAGGAGAAGGAGAAGGTGAAGTCTGGAGGGTGAATCAGAAGAAGCAGAATAAGGAGAAGGAGAAGGTGAAGTCTGGAGGGTGAATCAGAAGAAGCAGAAGAAGGAGAAGGAGAAGGAGAAGTCTGGAGGGTGAATCAGAAGAAGTAGAAGAAGGAGAAGGAGAGGGTGAAGTCTGGAGGGTGAAGCAGAATAAGTAGAAGAAGGAGAAGGAGAAGGTGAAGTCAGGAGGGTGAATCAGAAGAAGTAGAAGAAGGAGAAGGAGAAGGTGAAGTCAGGAGGGTGAATCAGAAGAAGCAGAAGAAGGAGAAGGAGAAGGTGAAGTCTGGAGGGTGAATCAGAAGAATCAGAAGAAGGAGAAGGAGAAGGTGAAGTCTGGAGGGTGAATCAGAAGAAGTAGAAGAAAGAGAAGGAGAAGGAGAAGTCTGGAGGGTGAAGCAGAAGAAGCAGAAGAAGGAGAACGAGAAGGTGAAGACTAGAGGGTGAATCAGAAGAAGCAGAAGAAGAAGGAGAAGGTGAAGTCTGGAGGGTGAATCAGAAGAAGCAGAAGAAGGAGAAGGAGAAGGTGAAGTCTGGAGGGTGAATCAGAAGAAGCAGAAGAAGGAGAAGGAGAAGGTGAAGTCAGGAGGGTGAATCAGAAGAAGCAGAAGAAGGAGAAGGAGAAGGTGAAGTTAGGAGGGTGAATCAGAAGAAGCAGAAGAAGGAGAAGGAGAAGGTGAAGTCAGGAAGGTGAAGCAGAAGAAGCAGAAGAAGGAGAAGGAGAAGGTGAAGTCTGGAGGGCGCAGCAGAAGAAGTAGAATAAGGAGAAGGAGAAGGTGAAGTCTGGAGGGTGAAGCAGAAGAAGCAGAAGAAGGAGAAGGTGAAGTCTGGAGGGTGAATCAGAAGAAGTAGAAGAAGGAGAAGGAGAAGGTGAAGTCAGGAGGGTGAAGCAGAAGAAGCAGAAGAAGGAGAAGGAGAAGGTGAAGTCTGGAGGGTGAAGCAGAAGAAGCAGAAGAAGGAGAAGGAGAAGGTGAAGTCTGGAGGGCGAAGCAGAAGAAGCAGAAGAAGGAGAAGGAGAAGGTGAAGTCTGGAGGGTGAAGCAGAAGAAGCAGAAGAAGGAGAAGGAGAAGGTGAAGTCTGGAGGGCGAATCAGAAGAAGTAGAAGAAGGAGAAGGAGAAGGTGAAGTCAGGAGGGTGAAGCAGAAGAAGCAGAAGAAGGAGAAGGAGAAGGTGAAGTCTGGAGTGTGAAGCAGAAGAAGCAGAAGAAGGAGAAGGAGAAGATGAAGTCTGGAGGGTGAAGCAGAAGAAGCAGAAGAAGGAGAAGGAGAAGGTGAAGACTGGAGGGTGAATCAGAAGAAGTAGAAGAAGGAGAAGGAGAAGGTGAAGTCTGGAGGGTGAATCAGAAGAAGCAGAAGAAGGAGAAGGAGAAGATGAAGTCTGGAGGGTGCATCAGAAGAAGTAGAAGAAGGAGAAGGAGAAGGTGAAGTCTGGAGGGTGAATCAGAAGAAGTAGAAGAAGGAGAAGGAGAAGGTGAAGTCTGGAGGGTGAATCAGAAGAAGTAGAAGAAGGAGAAGGAGAAGGTGAAGTCTGGAGGGTGAATCAGAAGAAGCAGAAGAAGGAGAAGGAGAAGGTGAAGTCTGGAGGGTGAATCAGAAGAAGTAGAAGAAGGAGAAGGAGAAGGAGTAGTCTGGAGGGTGAATCCGAAGAAGTAGACGAAGGAGAAGGAGAAGGTGAAGTCTGGAGGGTGATTCAGAAGAAGCAGAAGAAGGAGAAGGAGAAGGTGAAGTCTGGAGGGTGAATCAGAAGAAGTAGAAGAAGGAGAAGGAGAAGGTGAAGTCTGGAGGGTGAATCAGAAGAAGCAGAAGAAGGAGAAGGAGAAGGTGAAGTCAGGAGGGTGAATCAGAAGAAGCAGAAGAAGAAGAAGGAGAAGGTGAAGTCTGGAGGGTGAATCAGAAGAAGCAGAAGAAGGAGAAGGAGAAGGTGAAGACTGGAGGGTGAATCAGAAGAAGTAGAAGAAGGAGAAGGAGAAGGTGAAGTCTGGAGGGTGAATCAGAAGAAGTAGAAGAAGGAGAAGGAGAAGGCGAAGTCTGGAGGGTGAATCAGAAGAAGCAGAAGAAGGAGAAGGAGAAGGTGAAGTCTGGAGGGAGAATCAGAAGAAACAGAAGAAGGAGAAGGAGAAGATGAAGTCTGGAGGGTGAATCAGAAGAAGCAGAAGAAGGAGAAGGAGAAGGTGAAGTCTGGAGGGTGAATCAGATGAAGCAGAAGAAGGAGAAGGAGAAGGTGAAGTCTGGAGGGTGAAGCAGAACAAGCAGAAGAAGGAGAAGGAGAAGGTGAAGTCTGGAGGGTGAATCAGAAGAAGTAGAAGAAGGAGAATGAGAAGGTGAAGTCTGGAGTGTGAATCAGAAGAAGCAGAAGAAGTAGAAGGAGAAGGTGAAGTCTGGAGGGTGAATCAGAAGAAGTAGAAGAAGGAGAAGGAGAAGGTGAAGTCTGGAGGGTGAATCAGAAGAAGCAGAAGAAGGAGAAGGAGAAGGTGAAGTCAGGAGGGTGAATCAGAAGAAGCAGAAGAAGGAGAAGGAGAAGGTGAAGTCTGGAGGGTGAATCAGAAGAAGCAGAAGAAGGAGAAGGAGAAGGTGATGACTGGAGGGTGAATCAGAAGAAGTAGAAGAAGGAGAAGGAGAAGGTGAAGTCTGGAGGGTGAATCAGAAGAAGTAGAAGAAGAAGAAGGAGAAGGCGAAGTCTGGAGGCTGAATCAGAAGAAGCAGAAGAAGGAGAAGGAGAAGGTGAAGTCTGGAGGGTGAATCAGAAGAAGCAGAAGAAGGAGAAGTAGAAGGTGAAGTCTGGAGGGTGAATCAGAAGAAGTAGAAGAAGGAGAAGGAGAAGTTGAAGTCTGGTGTGTGAATCAGAAGAAGTAGAAGAAGGAGAA
Organism: Somniosus microcephalus; assembly: GCF_052327205.1. Lineage (NCBI taxonomy): Eukaryota > Metazoa > Chordata > Chondrichthyes > Squaliformes > Somniosidae > Somniosus > Somniosus microcephalus. The sequence goes on along the minus strand of NW_028225431.1, from coordinate 61,457 downwards.
GGAGAAGGTGAAGTCTGGAGGGTGAATCAGAAGAAGCAGAAGAAGGAGAAGGAGAAGATGAAGTCTGGAGGATGCATCAGAAGAAGTAGAAGAAGGAGAAGGAGAAGGTGAAGTCTGGAGGGTGAATCAGAAGAAGTAGAAGAAGGAGAAGGAGAAGGTGAAGTCTCGAGGGTGAATCAGAAGAAGTAGAAGAAGGAGAAGGAGAAGGTGAAGTCTGGAGGGTGAATCAGTAGAAGCAGAAGAAGGAGAAGGAGAAGGTGAAGTCTGGAGGGAGAAGCAGAAGAAGTAGAAGAAGGAGAAGGAGAAGGTGAAGTCTGGAGTGTGAATCAGAAGAAGTAGAAGAAGGAGAAGGAGAAGGTGAAGTCTGGAGGGTGAATCAGAAGAAGTAGAAGAAGGAGAAGGAGAAGTTGAAGTCTGGAGGGTGAATCAGAAGAAGCAGAAGAAGGAGAAGGAGAAGGTGAAGTCTGGAGGGTGAATCAGAAGAAGTAGAAGAAGGAGAAGGAGAAGGAGTAGTCTGGAGGGTGAATCCGAAGAAGTAGACGAAGGAGAAAGAGAAGGTGAAGGCTGGAGGGTGAATCAGAAGAAGCAGAAGAAGGAGAAGGAGAAGGTGAAGTCTGGAGGGTGAATCAGAAGAAGTAGAAGAAGGAGAAGGAGAAGGTGAAGTCTGGAGGGTGAATCAGAAGAAGCAGAAGAAGGAGAAGGAGAAGGTGAAGTCAGGAGGGTGAATCAGAAGAAGCAGAAGAAGAAGAAGGAGAAGGTGAAGTCTGGAGGGTGAATCAGAAGAAGCAGAAGAAGGAGAAGGAGAAGGTGAAGACTGGAGGGTGAATCAGAAGAAGTAGAAGAAGGAGAAGGAGAAGGTGAAGTCTGGAGGGTGAATCAGAAGGAGTAGAAGAAGGAGAAGGAGAAGGCGAAGTCTGGAGGGTGAATCAGAAGAAGCAGAAGAAGGAGAAGGAGAAGGTGAAGTCTGGAGGGTGAATCAGAAGAAACAGAAAATGGAGAAGGAGAAGATGAAGTCTGGAGGGTGAATCAGAAGAAGCAGAAGAAGGAGAAGGAGAAGGTGAAGTCTGGAGGGTGAATCAGATGAAGCAGATGAAGGAGAAGGAGAAGGTGAAGTCTGGAGGGTGAAGCAGAAGAAGCAGAAGAAGGAGAAGGAGAAGGTGAAGTCTGGAGGTTGAATCAGAAGAAGTAGAAGAAGGAGAAGGAGAAGGTGAAGTCTGGAGTGTGAATCAGAAGAAGCAGAAGAAGTAGAAGGAGAAGGTGAAGTCTGGAGGGTGAATCAGAAGAAGTAGAAGAAGGAGAAGGAGAAGGTGAAGTCTGGAGGGTGAATCTGAAGAAGCAGAAGAAGGAGAAGGAGAAGGTGAAGTCAGGAGGGTGAATCAGAAGAAGCAGAAGAAGGAGAAGGAGAAGGTGAAGTCTGGAGGGTGAATCAGAAGAAGCAGAAGAAGGAGAAGGAGAAGGTGATGACTGGAGGGTGAATCAGAAGAAGTAGAAGAAGGAGAAGGAGAAGGTGAAGTCTGGAGGGTGAATCAGAAGAAGTAGAAGAAGGAGAAGGAGAAGGCGAAGTCTGGAGGCTGAATCAGAAGAAGCAGAAGAAGGAGAAGGAGAAGGTGAAGTCTGGAGGGTGAATCAGAAGAAGCAGAAGAAGGAGAAGTAGAAGGTGAAGTCTGGAGGGTGAATCAGAAGAAGTAGAAGAAGGAGAAGGAGAAGTTGAAGTCTGGTGTGTGAATCAGAAGAAGTAGAAGAAGGAGAAGGAGAAGGTGAAGTCTGGAGGGTGAATCAGAAGAAGTAGAAGAAGGAGAAGGAGAACGTGAAGTCTGGAGTGTGAATCAGAAGAAGTAGAAGAAGGAGAAGGAGAAGGTGAAGTCTGGAGGGTGAATCAGAAGAAGTAGAAGAAGGAGAAGGAGAAGGTGAAGTCTGGAGGGTGAATCAGAAGAAGCAGAAGAAGGAGAAGGAGAAGGTGAAGTCTGGAGGGTGAATCAGAAGAAGTAGAAGAAGGAGAAGGAGAAGGTGAAGTCTGGAGGGTGAATCAGAAGAAGTAGAAGAAGGAGAAGGAGAAGGTGAAGTCTGCAGGGTGAATCAGAAGAAGCAGAAGAAGGAGAAGGAGAAGGTGACATCTGGAGGGAGAAGCAGAAGAAGTAGAAGAAGGAGAAGGAGAAGGTGAAGTCTGGAGGGTGAATCAGAAGAAGTAGAAGAAGGAGAAGGAGAAGGTGAAGTCTGGAGGGTGAATCAGAAGAAGCAGAAGAAGGAGAAGGAGAAGGTGAAGTCTGGAGGGTGAATCAGAAGAAGTAGAAGAAGGAGAAGGAGAAGGTGTAGTCTGGAGGGTGAATCCGAAGAAGTAGACGAAGGAGAAGGAGAAGGTGAAGTCTGGAGAGTGAATCAGAAGAAGCAGAAGAAATAGAAGGAGAAGGTGAAGTCTGGAGGGTGAATCAGAAGAAGTAGAAGAAGGAGAAGGAGAAGGTGAAGTCTGGAGGGTGAATCAGAAGAAGCAGAAGAAGGAGAAGGAGAAGGTGAAGTCTGGAGGGTGAATCAGAAGAAGCAGAAGAAGGAGAAGGAGAAGGTGAAGTCTGGAGTGTGAATCAGAAGAAGCAGAAGAAGGAGAAGGAGAAGGTAAAGTCTGGAGGGTGAAAGAGAAGAAGCAGAAAAAGTAGAAGGAGAAGGTGAAGTCTGGAGGGTGAATCAGAAGAAGTAGAAGAAGGAGAAGGAGAAGGTGAAGTCTGGAGGGTGAATCAGAAGATGCAGAAGAAGGAGAAGGAGAAGGTGAAGTCAGGAGGGTGAATCAGAAGAAGCAGAAGAAGGAGAAGGAGAAGGCGAAGTCTGGAGGGTGAATCAGAAGAAGCAGAAGAACGAGAAGGAGAAGTTGAAGACTGGAGGGTGAATCAGAAGAAGTAGAAGAAGGAGAAGGAGAAGGTGAAGTCTGGAGGGTGAATCAGAAGAAGTAGAAGAAGGAGAAGGAGAAGGCGAAGTCTGGAGGGTGAATCAGAAGAAGCAGAAGAAGTAGAAGGAGAAGGTGAAGTCTGGAGGGTGAATCAGAAGAAGCAGAAGAAGGAGAAGGAGAAGATGAAGTCTGGAGGGTGAATCAGAAGAAGCAGAAGAAGGAGAAGGAGAAGGTGAAGTCTGGAGGGTGAATCAGATGAAGCAGAAGAAGGAGAAGGAGAAGGTGAAGTCTGGAGGGTGAAGCAGAAGAATCAGAAGAAGGAGAAGGAGAAGGTGAAGTCTGGAGGGTGAATCAGATGAAGTAGAAGAAGGAGAAGGAGAAGGTGAAGTCTGGAGGGTGAATCAGAAGAAGCAGAAGAAGTAGAAGGAGAAGATGAAGTCTGGAGGGTGAATCAGAAGAAGTAGAAGAAGGAGAAGGAGAAGGTGAAGTCTGGAGGGTGAATCAGAAGAAGCAGAAGAAGGAGAAGGAGAAGGTGAAGTCTGGAGGGTGAATCAGAAGATGTAGAAGAAGGAGAAGGAGAAGGCGAAGTCTGGAGGGTGAATCAGAAGAAGCAGAAGAAGGAGAAGGAGAAGGTGAAGTCTGGAGGGTGAATCAGAAGAAGCAGAAGAAGGAGAAGATGAACTCTGGAGGGTGAATCAGATGAAGCAGAAGAAGGAGAAGGAGAAGGCGAAGTCTGGAGGGTGAATCAGAAGAAGCAGAAGAAGGAGAAGGAGAAAGTGAAGTCTGGAGGGTGAATCAGAAGACGTAGAAGAAGGAGAAGGAGAAGGTGAAGTCTGGAGGGTGAATCAGAAGAAGTAGAAGAAGGAGAAGGTGAAGTCTGGAGTGTGAATCAGAAGAAGCAGAAGAAGGAGAAGGAGAAGGTGAAGTCTGGAGGGTGAATCAGAAGAAGCAGAAGAAGGAGAAGGAGAAGATGAAGTCTGGAGGGTGCATCAGAAGAAGTAGAAGAAGGAGAAGGAGAAGGTGAAGTCTGGAGGGTGAATCAGAAGAAGTAGAAGAAGGAGAAGGAGAAGGTGAAGTCTGGAGGGTGAATCAGAAGAAGTAGAAGAAGGAGAAGGAGAAGGTGAAGTCTGGAGGGTGAATCAGAAGAAGCAGAAGAAGGAGGAGAAGGTGAAGTCTGGAGGGAGAAGCAGAAGAAGTAGAAGAAGATGAAGGAGAAGGTGAAGTCTGGAGTGTGAATCAGAAGAAGTAGAAGAAGGAGAAGGAGAAGGTGAAGTCTGGAGGGTGAATCAGAAGAAGTAGAAGAAGGAGAAGGAGAAGGAGTAGTCTGGAGGGTGAATCCGAAGAAGTAGACGAAGGAGAAGGAGAAGGTGAAGTCTGGAGGGTGAATCAGAAGAAGCAGAAGAAGGAGAAGGAGAAGGTGACATCTGGAGGGAGAAGCAGAAGAAGTAGAAGAAGGAGAAGGAGAAGGTGAAGTCTGGAGGGTGAATCAGAAGAAGTAGAAGAAGGAGAAGGAGAAGGTGAAGTCTGGAGGGTGAATCAGAAGAAGCAGAAGAAGGAGAAGGAGAAGGTGAAGTCTGGAGGGTGAATCAGAAGAAGTAGAAGAAGGAGAAGGAGAAGGTGTAGTCTGGAGGGTGAATCCGAAGAAGTAGACGAAGGAGAAGGAGAAGGTGAAGTCTGGAGAGTGAATCAGAAGAAGCAGAAGAAATAGAAGGAGAAGGTGAAGTCTGGAGGGTGAATCAGAAGAAGTAGAAGAAGGAGAAGGAGAAGGTGAAGTCTGGAGGGTGAATCAGAAGAAGCAGAAGAAGGAGAAGGAGAAGGTGAAGTCTGGAGGGTGAATCAGAAGAAGCAGAAGAAGGAGAAGGAGAAGGTGAAGTCTGGAGTGTGAATCAGAAGAAGCAGAAGAAGGAGAAGGAGAAGGTAAAGTCTGGAGGGTGAAAGAGAAGAAGCAGAAAAAGTAGAAGGAGAAGGTGAAGTCTGGAGGGTGAATCAGAAGAAGTAGAAGAAGGAGAAGGAGAAGGTGAAGTCTGGAGGGTGAATCAGAAGATGCAGAAGAAGGAGAAGGAGAAGGTGAAGTCAGGAGGGTGAATCAGAAGAAGCAGAAGAAGGAGAAGGAGAAGGCGAAGTCTGGAGGGTGAATCAGAAGAAGCAGAAGAACGAGAAGGAGAAGTTGAAGACTGGAGGGTGAATCAGAAGAAGTAGAAGAAGGAGAAGGAGAAGGTGAAGTCTGGAGGGTGAATCAGAAGAAGTAGAAGAAGGAGAAGGAGAAGGCGAAGTCTGGAGGGTGAATCAGAAGAAGCAGAAGAAGTAGAAGGAGAAGGTGAAGTCTGGAGGGTGAATCAGAAGAAGCAGAAGAAGGAGAAGGAGAAGATGAAGTCTGGAGGGTGAATCAGAAGAAGCAGAAGAAGGAGAAGGAGAAGGTGAAGTCTGGAGGGTGAATCAGATGAAGCAGAAGAAGGAGAAGGAGAAGGTGAAGTCTGGAGGGTGAAGCAGAAGAAGCAGAAGAAGGAGAAGGAGAAGGTGAAGTCTGGAGGGTGAATCAGATGAAGTAGAAGAAGGAGAAGGAGAAGGTGAAGTCTGGAGGGTGAATCAGAAGAAGCAGAAGAAGTAGAAGGAGAAGATGAAGTCTGGAGGGTGAATCAGAAGAAGTAGAAGAAGGAGAAGGAGAAGGTGAAGTCTGGAGGGTGAATCAGAAGAAGCAGAAGAAGGAGAATGAGAAGGTGAAGTCTGGAGGGTGAATCAGAAGATGTAGAAGAAGGAGAAGGAGAAGGCGAAGTCTGGAGGGTGAATCAGAAGAAGCAGAAGAAGGAGAAGGAGAAGGTGAAGTCTGGAGGGTGAATCAGAAGAAGCAGAAGAAGGAGAAGATGAACTCTGGAGGGTGAATCAGATGAAGCAGAAGAAGGAGAAGGAGAAGGCGAAGTCTGGAGGGTGAATCAGAAGAAGCAGAAGAAGGAGAAGGAGAAAGTGAAGTCTGGAGGGTGAATCAGAAGACGTAGAAGAAGGAGAAGGAGAAGGTGAAGTCTGGAGGGTGAATCAGAAGAAGCAGAAGAAGGAGAAGGAGAAGGTGAAGTCTGGAGGGTGAATCAGAAGAAGCAGAAGAAGGAGAAGGAGAAGGTGATGACTGGAGGGTGAATCAGAAGAAGTAGAAGAAGGAGAAGAAGAAGGTGAAGTCTGGAGGGTGAATCAGAAGAAGTAGAAGAAGGAGAAGGAGAAGGCGAAGTCTGGAGGCTGAATCAGAAGAAGCAGAAGAAGGAGAAGGAGAAGGTGAAGTCTGGAGGGTGAATCAGAAGAAGCAGAAGAAGGAGAAGTAGAAGGTGAAGTCTGGAAGGTGAATCAGAAGAAGTAGAAGAAGGAGAAGGAGAAGTTGAAGTCTGGTGTGTGAATCAGAAGAAGTAGAAGAAGGAGAAGGAGAAGGTGAAGTCTGGAGGGTGAATCAGAAGAAGTAGAAGAAGGAGAAGGAGAAGGTGAAGTCTGGAGTGTGAATCAGAAGAAGTAGAAGAAGGAGAAGGAGAAGGTGAAGTCTGGAGGGTGAATCAGAAGAAGTAGAAGAAGGAGAAGGAGAAGGTGAAGTCTGGAGGGTGAATCAGAAGAAGCAGAAGAAGGAGAAGGAGAAGGTGAAGTCTGGAGGGTGAATCAGAAGAAGTAGAAGAAGGAGAAGGAGAAGGTGTAGTCTGGAGGGTGAATCCGAAGAGGTAGACGAAGGAGAAGGAGAAGGTGAATTCTGGAGGGTGAATCAGAAGAACAGAAGAAGGAGAAGGAGAAGGTGAAGTCTGGAGGGTGAATCAGAAGAAGTAGAAGAAGGAGAAGGAGAAGGTGAAGTCTGGAGGGTGAATCAGAAGAAGCAGAAGAAGGAGAAGGAGAAAGTGAAGTCTGGAGGGTGAATCAGAAGAAGCAGAAGAAGGAGAAGGGGAAGGTGAAGTCTGGAGGGTGAATCAGAAGAAGCAGAAGAAGGAGAAGGAGAAGGTGAAGTCTGGAGGGTGAATCAGAAGAAGCAGTAGTAGAAGGAGAAGGTGAAGTCTGGAGGGTGAATCAGAAGAAGTAGAAGAAGGAGAAGGAGAAGGTGAAGTCTGGAGGGTGAATCAGAAGAAGCAGAAGAAGGAGAAGGAGAAGGTGAAGTCAGGAGGGTGAATCAGAAGAAGCAGAAGAAGAAGAAGGAGAAGGTGAAGTCTGGAGGGTGAATCAGAAGAAGCAGAAGAAGGAGAAGGAGAAGGTGAAGACTGGAGGGTGAATCAGAAGAAGTAGAAGAAGGAGAAGGAGAAGGTGAAGTCTGGAGGGTGAATCAGAAGAAGTAGAAGAAGGAGAAGGAGAAGGCGAAGTCTGGAGGGTGAATCAGAAGAAGCAGAAGAAGGAGAAGGAGAAGGTGAAGTCTGGAGGGTGAATCAGAAGAAGCAGAAGAAGGAGAAGAAGAAGATGAAGTCTGGAGGGTGAATCAGAAGAAGCAGAAGAAGGAGAAGGAGAAGGTGAAGTCTGGAGGGTGAATCAGATGAAGCAGAAGAAGGAGAAGGAGAAGGTGAAGTCTGGAGGGTGAAGCAGAAGAAGCAGAAGAAGGAGAAGGAGAAGGTGAAGTCTGGAGGGTGAATCAGAAGAAGTAGAAGAAGGAGAAGGAGAAGGTGAAGTCTGGAGGGTGAATCAGTAGAAGCAGAAGAAGTAGAAGGAGAAGGTGAAGTCTGGAGGGTGAATCAGAAGAAGTAGAAGAAGGAGAAGGAGAAGGTGAAGTCTGGAGGGTGAATCAGAAGAAGCAGAAGAAGGAGAAGGAGAAGGTGAAGTCAGGAGGGTGAATCAGAAGAAGCAGAAGAAGGAGAAGGAGAAGGTGAAGTCTGGAGGGTGAATCAGAAGAAGCAGAAGAAGGAGAAGTCGAAGGTGAAGTCTGGAGGGTGAATCAGAAGAAGCAGAAGAAGGAGAAGGAGAAGGTGAAGTCTGGAGGGTGAATCAGAAGAAGCAGAAGAAGGAGAAGGAGAAGATGAAGTCTGGAGGGTGAATCAGAAGACGTAGAAGAAGGAGAAGGAGAAGGTGAAGTCTGGAGGGTGAATCAGAAGAAGCAGAAGAAGGAGAAGGTGAAGGTGAAGTCTGGAGGGTGAACCAGAAGAGGAAGAAGAAGGATAAGAAGAAGGTGAAGCCTGGAGTGTGAATCAGAAGAAGCAGAATAAGGAGAAGGAGAAGGTGAAGTCTGGAGGGTGAATCAGAATAAGCAGAAGAAGGAGAAGGAGAAGGTCAAGTCTGGAGGGTGAATCAGAAGAAGTAGAAGAAGGAGAAGGAGAAGGTGAAGTCTGGAGGGTGAATCAGAAGAAGTTGAAGAAGGAGAAGGAGAAGGTGAAGTCTGGAGGGTGAATCAGAAGAAGCAGAAGAAGGAGAAGGAGAAGGTGAAGTCAGGAGGGTGAATCAGAAGAAGCAGAAGAAGGAGAAGGAGAAGGTGAAGTCTGGAGGGTGAATCAGAAGAAGCAGAAGAAGGAGAAGGAGAAGGTGATGACTGGAGGGTGAATCAGAAGAAGTAGAAGAAGGAGAAGGAGAAGGTGAAGTCTGGAGGGTGAATCAGAAGAAGTAGAAGAAGGAGAAGGAGAAGGCGAAGTCTGGAGGCTGAATCAGAAGAAGCAGAAGAAGGAGAAGGAGAAGGTGAAGTCTGGAGGGTGAATCAGAAGAAGCAGAAGAAGGAGAAGTAGAAGGTGAAGTCTGGAGGGTGAATCAGAAGAAGTAGAAGAAGGAGAAGGAGAAGTTGAAGTCTGGTGTGTGAATCAGAAGAAGTAGAAGAAGGAGAAGGAGAAGGTGAAGTCTGGAGGGTGAATCAGAAGAAGCAGAAGAAGGAGAAGGAGAAGATGAAGGCTGGAGGGTGCATCAGAAGAAGTAGAAGAAGGAGAAGGAGAAGGTGAAGTCTGGAGGGTGAATCAGAAGAAGTAGAAGAAGGAGAAGGAGAAGGTGAAGTCTCGAGGGTGAATCAGAAGAAGTAGAAGAAGGAGAAGGAGAAGGTGAAGTCTGGAGGGTGAATCAGAAGAAGCAGAAGAAGGAGAAGGAGAAGGTGAAGTCTGGAGGGAGAAGCAGAAGAAGTAGAAGAAGGAGAAGGAGAAGGTGAAGTCTGGAGTGTGAATCAGAAGAAGTAGAAGAAGGAGAAGGAGAAGGTGAAGTCTGGAGGGTGAATCAGAAGAAGTAGAAGAAGGAGAAGGAGAAGTTGAAGTCTGGAGGGTGAATCAGAAGAAGTAGAAGAAGGAGAAGGAGAAGGCGAAGTCTGGAGGCTGAATCAGAAGAAGCAGAAGAAGGAGAAGGAGAAGGTGAAGTCTGGAGGGTGAATCAGAAGAAGCAGAAGAAGGAGAAGTAGAAGGTGAAGTCTGGAGGGTGAATCAGAAGAAGTAGAAGAAGGAGAAGGAGAAGTTGAAGTCTGGTGTGTGAATCAGAAGAAGTAGAAGAAGGAGAAGGAGAAGGTGAAGTCTGGAGTGTGAATCAGAAGAAGTAGAAGAAGGAGAAGGAGAAGGTGAAGTCTGGAGGGTGAATCAGAAGAAGTAGAAGAAGGAGAAGGAGAAGTTGAAGTCTGGAGGGTGAATCAGAAGAAGCAGAAGAAGGAGAAGGAGAAGGTGAAGTCTGGAGGGTGAATCAGAAGAAGTAGAAGAAGGAGAAGGAGAAGGAGTAGTCTGGAGGGTGAATCCGATGAAGTAGACGAAGGAGAAGGTGAAGTCTGGAGGGTGAATCAGAAGAAGCAGAAGAAGGAGAAGGAGAAGGTGAAGTCTGGAGGGTGAATCAGAAGAAGTAGAAGAAGGAGAAGGAGAAGGTGAAGTCTGGAGGGTGAATCAGAAGAAGCAGAAGAAGGAGAAGGAGAAGGTGAAGTCAGGAGGGTGAATCAGAAGAAGCAGAAGAAGAAGAAGGAGAAGGTGAAGTCTGGAGGGTGAATCAGAAGAAGCAGAAGAAGGAGAAGGAGAAGGTGAAGACTGGAGGGTGAATCAGAAGAAGTAGAAGAAGGAGAAGGAGAAGGTGAAGTCTGGAGGGTGAATCAGAAGGAGTAGAAGAAGGAGAAGGAGAAGGCGAAGTCTGGAGGGTGAATCAGAAGAAGCAGAAGAAGGAGAAGGAGAAGGTGAAGTCTGGAGGGTGAATCAGAAGAAACAGAAGAAGGAGAAGGAGAAGATGAAGTCTGGAGGGTGAATCAGAAGAAGCAGAAGAAGGAGAAGGAGAAGGTGAAGTCTGGAGGGTGAATCAGATGAAGCAGAAGAAGGAGAAGGAGAAGGTGAAGTCTGGAGGGTGAAGCAGAAGAAGCAGAAGAAGGAGAAGGAGAAGGTGAAGTCTGGAGGGTGAATCAGAAGAAGTAGAAGAAGGAGAAGGAGAAGGTGAAGTCTGGAGTGTGAATCAGAAGAAGCAGAAGAAGGAGAAGGAGAAGGTGAAGTCTGGAGGGTGAATCAGAAGAAGTAGAAGAAGGAGAAGGAGAAGGTGAAGTCTGGAGGGTGAATCCGAAGAAGCAGAAGAAGGAGAAGGAGAAGGTGAAGTCAGGAGGGTGAATCAGAAGAAGCAGAAGAAGGAGAAGGAGAAGGTGAAGTCTGGAGGGTGAATCAGAAGAAGCAGAAGAAGGAGAAGGAGAAGGTGATGACTGGAGGGTGAATCAGAAGAAGTAGAAGAAGGAGAAGGAGAAGGTGAAGTCTGGAGGGTGAATCAGAAGAAGTAGAAGAAGGAGAAGGAGAAGGCGAAGTCTGGAGGCTGAATCAGAAGAAGCAGAAGAAGGAGAAGGAGAAGGTGAAGTCTGGAGGGTGAATCAGAAGAAGCAGAAGAAGGAGAAGTAGAAGGTGAAGTCTGGAGGGTGAATCAGAAGAAGTAGAAGAAGGAGAAGGAGAAGTTGAAGTCTGGTGTGTGAATCAGAAGAAGTAGAAGAAGGAGAAGGAGAAGGTGAAGTCTGGAGGGTGAATCAGAAGAAGTAGAAGAAGGAGAAGGAGAACGTGAAGTCTGGAGTGTGAATCAGAAGAAGTAGAAGAAGGAGAAGGAGAAGGTGAAGTCTGGAGGGTGAATCAGAAGAAGTAGAAGAAGGAGAAGGAGAAGGTGAAGTCTGGAGGGTGAATCAGAAGAAGCAGAAGAAGGAGAAGGAGAAGGTGAAGTCTGGAGGGTGAATCAGAAGAAGTAGAAGAAGGAGAAGGAGAAGGTGAAGTCTGGAGGGTGAATCAGAAGAAGTAGAAGAAGGAGAAGGAGAAGGTGAAGTCTGCAGGGTGAATCAGAAGAAGCAGAAGAAGGAGAAGGAGAAGGTGACATCTGGAGGGAGAAGCAGAAGAAGTAGAAGAAGGAGAAGGAGAAGGTGTAGTCTGGAGGGTGAATCCGAAGAGGTAGACGAAGGAGAAGTAGAAGATGAAGTCTGGAAGGTGAATCAGAAGAAGTAGAAGAAGGAGAAGGAGAAGGTGAAGTCTGGAGGGTGAATCAGAAGAAGCAGAAGAAGGAGAAGGAGAAGGTGATGACTGGAGGGTGAATCAGAAGAAGTAGAAGAAGGAGAAGAAGAAGGTGAAGTCTGGAGGGTGAATCAGAAGAAGTAGAAGAAGGAGAAGGAGAAGGCGAAGTCTGGAGGCTGAATCAGAAGAAGCAGAAGAAGGAGAAGGAGAAGGTGAAGTCTGGAGGGTGAATCAGAAGAAGCAGAAGAAGGAGAAGTAGAAGGTGAAGTCTGGAAGGTGAATCAGAAGAAGTAGAAGAAGGAGAAGGAGAAGTTGAAGTCTGGTGTGTGAATCAGAAGAAGTAGAAGAAGGAGAAGGAGAAGGTGAAGTCTGGAGGGTGAATCAGAAGAAGTAGAAGAAGGAGAAGGAGAAGGTGAAGTCTGGAGTGTGAATCAGAAGAAGTAGAAGAAGGAGAAGGAGAAGGTGAAGTCTGGAGGGTGAATCAGAAGAAGTAGAAGAAGGAGAAGGAGAAGGTGAAGTCTGGAGGGTGAATCAGAAGAAGCAGAAGAAGGAGAAGGAGAAGGTGAAGTCTGGAGGGTGAATCAGAAGAAGTAGAAGAAGGAGAAGGAGAAGGTGTAGTCTGGAGGGTGAATCCGAAGAGGTAGACGAAGGAGAAGGAGAAGGTGAATTCTGGAGGGTGAATCAGAAGAACAGAAGAAGGAGAAGGAGAAGGTGAAGTCTGGAGGGTGAATCAGAAGAAGTAGAAGAAGGAGAAGGAGAAGGTGAAGTCTGGAGGGCGAATCAGAAGAAGCAGAAGAAGGAGAAGGAGAAAGTGAAGTCTGGAGGGTGAATCAGAAGAAGCAGAAGAAGGAGAAGGGGAAGGTGAAGTCTGGAGAGTGAATCAGAAGAAGCAGAAGAAGGAGAAGGAGAAGGTGAAGTCTGGAGGGTGAATCAGAAGAAGCAGAAGTAGAAGGAGAAGGTGAAGTCTGGAGGGTGAATCAGAAGAAGTAGAAGAAGGAGAAGGAGAAGGTGAAGTCTGGAGGGTGAATCAGAAGAAGCAGAAGAAGGAGAAGGAGAAGGTGAAGTCAGGAGGGTGAATCAGAAGAAGCAGAAGAAGAAGAAGGAGAAGGTGAAGTCTGGAGGGTGAATCAGAAGAAGCAGAAGAAGGAGAAGGAGAAGGTGAAGACTGGAGGGTGAATCAGAAGAAGTAGAAGAAGGAGAAGGAGAAGGTGAAGTCTGGAGGGTGAATCAGAAGAAGTAGAAGAAGGAGAAGGAGAAGGCGAAGTCTGGAGGGTGAATCAGAAGAAGCAGAAGAAGGAGAAGGAGAAGGTGAAGTCTGGAGGGTGAATCAGAAGAAGCAGAAGAAGGAGAAGAAGAAGATGAAGTCTGGAGGGTGAATCAGAAGAAGCAGAAGAAGGAGAAGGAGAAGGTGAAGTCTGGAGGGTGAATCAGATGAAGCAGAAGAAGGAGAAGGAGAAGGTGAAGTCTGGAGGGTGAAGCAGAAGAAGCAGAAGAAGGAGAAGGAGAAGGTGAAGTCTGGAGGGTGAATCAGAAGAAGTAGAAGAAGGAGAAGGAGAAGGTGAAGTCTGGAGGGTGAATCAGTAGAAGCAGAAGAAGTAGAAGGAGAAGGTGAAGTCTGGAGGGTGAATCAGAAGAAGTAGAAGAAGGAGAAGGAGAAGGTGAAGTCTGGAGGGTGAATCAGAAGAAGCAGAAGAAGGAGAAGGAGAAGGTGAAGTCAGGAGGGTGAATCAGAAGAAGCAGAAGAAGGAGAAGGAGAAGGTGAAGTCTGGAGGGTGAATCAGAAGAAGCAGAAGAAGGAGAAGTCGAAGGTGAAGTCTGGAGGGTGAATCAGAAGAAGCAGAAGAAGGAGAAGGAGAAGGTGAAGTCTGGAGGGTGAATCAGAAGAAGCAGAAGAAGGAGAAGGAGAAGATGAAGTCTGGAGGGTGAATCAGAAGACGTAGAAGAAGGAGAAGGAGAAGGTGAAGTCTGGAGGGTGAATCAGAAGAAGCAGAAGAAGGAGAAGGTGAAGGTGAAGTCTGGAGGGTGAACCAGAAGAGGAAGAAGAAGGAGAAGGAGAAGGTGAAGCCTGGAGTGTGAATCAGAAGAAGCAGAATAAGGAGAAGGAGAAGGTGAAGTCTGGAGGGTGAATCAGAATAAGCAGAAGAAGGAGAAGGAGAAGGTCAAGTCTGGAGGGTGAATCAGAAGAAGTAGAAGAAGGAGAAGGAGAAGGTGAAGTCTGGAGGGTGAATCAGAAGAAGTTGAAGAAGGAGAAGGAGAAGGTGAAGTCTGGAGGGTGAATCAGAAGAAGCAGAAGAAGGAGAAGGAGAAGGTGAAGTCAGGAGGGTGAATCAGAAGAAGCAGAAGAAGGAGAAGGAGAAGGTGAAGTCTGGAGGGTGAATCAGAAGAAGCAGAAGAAGGAGAAGGAGAAGGTGATGACTGGAGGGTGAATCAGAAGAAGTAGAAGAAGGAGAAGGAGAAGGTGAAGTCTGGAGGGTGAATCAGAAGAAGTAGAAGAAGGAGAAGGAGAAGGCGAAGTCTGGAGGCTGAATCAGAAGAAGCAGAAGAAGGAGAAGGAGAAGGTGAAGTCTGGAGGGTGAATCAGAAGAAGCAGAAGAAGGAGAAGTAGAAGGTGAAGTCTGGAGGGTGAATCAGAAGAAGTAGAAGAAGGAGAAGGAGAAGTTGAAGTCTGGTGTGTGAATCAGAAGAAGTAGAAGAAGGAGAAGGAGAAGGTGAAGTCTGGAGGGTGAATCAGAAGAAGCAGAAGAAGGAGAAGGAGAAGATGAAGTCTGGAGGGTGCATCAGAAGAAGTAGAAGAAGGAGAAGGAGAAGGTGAAGTCTGGAGGGTGAATCAGAAGAAGTAGAAGAAGGAGAAGGAGAAGGTGAAGTCTCGAGGGTGAATCAGAAGAAGTAGAAGAAGGAGAAGGAGCAGGTGAAGTCTGGAGGGTGAATCAGAAGAAGCAGAAGAAGGAGAAGGAGAAGGTGAAGTCTGGAGGGAGAAGCAGAAGAAGTAGAAGAAGGAGAAGGAGAAGGTGAAGTCTGGAGTGTGAATCAGAAGAAGTAGAAGAAGGAGAAGGAGAAGGTGAAGTCTGGAGGGTGAATCAGAAGAAGTAGAAGAAGGAGAAGGAGAAGTTGAAGTCTGGAGGGTGAATCAGAAGAAGCAGAAGAAGGAGAAGGAGAAGGTGAAGTCCGGAGGGTGAATCAGAAGAAGTAGAAGAAGGAGAAGGAGAAGGAGTAGTCTGGAGGGTGAATCCGAAGAAGTAGACGAAGGAGAAGGAGAAGGTGAAGTCTGGAGGGTGAATCAGAAGAAGCAGAAGAAGGAGAAGGAGAAGGTGAAGTCTGGAGGGTGAATCAGAAGAAGTAGAAGAAGGAGAAGGAGAAGGTGAAGTCTGGAGGGTGAATCAGAAGAAGCAGAAGAAGGAGAAGGAGAAGATGAAGTCAGGAGGGTGAATCAGAAGAAGCAGAAGAAGAAGAAGGAGAAGGTGAAGTCTGGAGGGTGAATCAGAAGAAGCAGAAGAAGGAGAAGGAGAAGGTGAAGACTGGAGGGTGAATCAGAAGAAGTAGAAGAAGGAGAAGGAGAAGGTGAAGTCTGGAGGGTGAATCAGAAGGAGTAGAAGAAGGAGAAGGAGAAGGCGAAGTCTGGAGGGTGAATCAGAAGAAGCAGAAGAAGGAGAAGGAGAAGGTGAAGTCTGGAGGGTGAATCAGAAGAAACAGAAGAAGGAGAAGGAGAAGATGAAGTCTGGAGGGTGAATCAGAAGAAGCAGAAGAAGGAGAAGGAGAAGGTGAAGTCTGGAGGGTGAATCAGATGAAGCAGAAGAAGGAGAAGGAGAAGGTGAAGTCTGGAGGGTGAAGCAGAAGAAGCAGAAGAAGGAGAAGGAGAAGGTGAAGTCTGGAGGGTGAATCAGAAGAAGTAGAAGAAGGAGAAGGAGAAGGTGAAGTCTGGAGTGTGAATCAGAAGAAGCAGAAGAAGTAGAAGGAGAAGGTGAAGTCTGGAGGGTGAATCAGAAGAAGTAGAAGAAGGAGAAGGAGAAGGTGAAGTCTGGAGGGTGAATCCGAAGAAGCAGAAGAAGGAGAAGGAGAAGGTGAAGTCAGGAGGGTGAATCAGAAGAAGCAGAAGAAGGAGAAGGAGAAGGTGAAGTCTGGAGGGTGAATCAGAAGAAGCAGAAGAAGGAGAAGGAGAAGGTGATGACTGGAGGGTGAATCAGAAGAAGTAGAAGAAGGAGAAGGAGAAGGTGAAGTCTGGAGGGTGAATCAGAAGAAGTAGAAGAAGGAGAAGGAGAAGGCGACGTCTGGAGGCTGAATCAGAAGAAGCAGAAGAAGGAGAAGGAGAAGGTGAAGTCTGGAGGGTGAATCAGAAGAAGCAGAAGAAGGAGAAGTAGAAGGTGAAGTCTGGAGGGAGAATCAGAAGAAGTAGAAGAAGGAGAAGGAGAAGTTGAAGTCTGGTGTGTGAATCAGAAGAAGTAGAAGAAGGAGAAGGAGAAGGTGAAGTCTGGAGGGTGAATCAGAAGAAGTAGAAGAAGGAGAAGGAGAAGGTGAAGTCTGGAGGGTGAATCAGAAGAAGTAGAAGAAGGAGAAGGAGAAGGTGAAGTCTGCAGGGTGAATCAGAAGAAGCAGAAGAAGGAGAAGGAGAAGGTGACATCTGGAGGGAGAAGCAGAAGAAGTAGAAGAAGGAGAAGGAGAAGGTGAAGTCTGGAGGGTGAATCAGAAGAAGTAGAAGAAGGAGAAGGAGAAGGTGAAGTCTGGAGGGTGAATCAGAAGAAGCAGAAGAAGGAGAAGGAGAAGGTGAAGTCTGGAGGGTGAATCAGAAGAAGTAGAAGAAGGAGAAGGAGAAGGTGTAGTCTGGAGGGTGAATCCGAAGAAGTAGACGAAGGAGAAGGAGAAGGTGAAGTCTGGAGAGTGAATCAGAAGAAGCAGAAGAAATAGAAGGAGAAGGTGAAGTCTGGAGGGTGAATCAGAAGAAGTAGAAGAAGGAGAAGGAGAAGGTGAAGTCTGGAGGGTGAATCAGAAGAAGCAGAAGAAGGAGAAGGAGAAGGTGAAGTCTGGAGGGTGAATCAGAAGAAGCAGAAGAAGGAGAAGGAGAAGGTGAAGTCTGGAGTGTGAATCAGAAGAAGCAGAAGAAGGAGAAGGAGAAGGTAAAGTCTGGAGGGTGAAAGAGAAGAAGCAGAAAAAGTAGAAGGAGAAGGTGAAGTCTAGAGGGTGAATCAGAAGAAGTAGAAGAAGGAGAAGGAGAAGGTGAAGTCTGGAGGGTGAATCAGAAGATGCAGAAGAAGAGAAGGAGAAGGTGAAGTCAGGAGGGTGAATCAGAAGAAGCAGAAGAAGGAGAAGGAGAAGGCGAAGTCTGGAGGGTGAATCAGAAGAAGCAGAAGAACGAGAAGGAGAAGTTGAAGACTGGAGGGTGAATCAGAAGAAGTAGAAGAAGGAGAAGGAGAAGGTGAAGTCTGGAGGGTGAATCAGAAGAAGTAGAAGAAGGAGAAGGAGAAGGCGAAGTCTGGAGGGTGAATCAGAAGAAGCAGAAGAAGTAGAAGGAGAAGGTGAAGTCTGGAGGGTGAATCAGAAGAAGCAGAAGAAGGAGAAGGAGAAGGTGAAGTCTGGAGGGTGAATCAGATGAAGCAGAAGAAGGAGAAGGAGAAGGTGAAGTCTGGAGGGTGAAGCAGAAGAAGCAGAAGAAGGAGAAGGAGAAGGTGAAGTCTGGAGGGTGAATCAGATGAAGTAGAAGAAGGAGAAGGAGAAGGTGAAGTCTGGAGGGTGAATCAGAAGAAGCAGAAGAAGTAGAAGGAGAAGATGAAGTCTGGAGGGTGAATCAGAAGAAGTAGAAGAAGGAGAAGGAGAAGGTGAAGTCTGGAGGGTGAATCAGAAGAAGCAGAAGAAGGAGAAGGAGAAGGTGAAGTCTGGAGGGTGAATCAGAAGATGTAGAAGAAGGAGAAGGAGAAGGCGAAGTCTGGAGGGTGAATCAGAAGAAGCAGAAGAAGGAGAAGGAGAAGGTGAAGTCTGGAGGGTGAATCAGAAGAAGCAGAAGAAGGAGAAGATGAACTCTGGAGGGTGAATCAGATGAAGCAGAAGAAGGAGAAGGAGAAGGCGAAGTCTGGAGGGTGAATCAGAAGAAGCAGAAGAAGGAGAAGGAGAAAGTGAAGTCTGGAGGGTGAATCAGAAGACGTAGAAGAAGGAGAAGGAGAAGGTGAAGTCTGGAGGGTGAATCAGAAGAAGTAGAAGAAGGAGAAGGTGAAGTCTGGAGTGTGAATCAGAAGAAGCAGAAGAAGGAGAAGGAGAAGGTGAAGTCTGGAGGGTGAATCAGAAGAAGCAGAAGAAGGAGAAGGAGAAGATGAAGTCTGGAGGGTGCATCAGAAGAAGTAGAAGAAGGAGAAGGAGAAGGTGAAGTCTGGAGGGTGAATCAGAAGAAGTAGAAGAAGGAGAAGGAGAAGGTGAAGTCTGGAGGGTGAATCAGAAGAAGTAGAAGAAGGAGAAGGAGAAGGTGAAGTCTGGAGGGTGAATCAGAAGAAGCAGAAGAAGGAGGAGAAGGTGAAGTCTGGAGGGAGAAGCAGAAGAAGTAGAAGAAGGAGAAGGAGAAGGTGAAGTCTGGAGTGTGAATCAGAAGAAGTAGAAGAAGGAGAAGGAGAAGGTGAAGTCTGGAGGGTGAATCAGAAGAAGTAGAAGAAGGAGAAGGAGAAGGAGTAGTCTGGAGGGTGAATCCGAAGAAGTAGACGAAGGAGAAGGAGAAGGTGAAGTCTGGAGGGTGAATCAGAAGAAGCAGAAGAAGGAGAAGGAGAAGGTGAAGTCTGGAGGGTGAATCAGAAGAAGTAGAAGAAGGAGAAGGAGAAGGTGAAGTCTGGAGGGTGAATCAGAAGAAGCAGAAGAAGGAGAAGGAGAAGGTGAAGTCTGGAGGGTGAATCAGAAGAAGCAGAAGAAGGAGAAGGAGAAGATGAAGTCTGGAGGGTGAATCAGAAGACGTAGAAGAAGGAGAAGGAGAAGGTGACGTCTGGAGGGTGAATCAGAAGAAGTAGAAGAAGGAGAAGGAGAAGGTGAAGTCAGGAGGGTGAATCAGAAGAAGCAGAAGAAGGAGAAGGAGAAGGTGAAGTCTGGAGGGTGAATCAGAAGAAGCAGAAGAAGGAGAAGGAGAAGGTGATGACTGGAGGGTGAATCAGAAGAAGTAGAAGAAGGAGAAGAAGAAGGTGAAGTCTGGAGGGTGAATCAGAAGAAGTAGAAGAAGGAGAAGGAGAAGGCGAAGTCTGGAGGCTGAATCAGAAGAAGCAGAAGAAGGAGAAGGAGAAGGTGAAGTCTGGAGGGTGAATCAGAAGAAGCAGAAGAAGGAGAAGTAGAAGGTGAAGTCTGGAAGGTGAATCAGAAGAAGTAGAAGAAGGAGAAGGAGAAGATGAAGTCTGGTGTGTGAATCAGAAGAAGTAGAAGAAGGAGAAGGAGAAGGTGAAGTCTGGAGGGTGAATCAGAAGAAGTAGAAGAAGGAGAAGGAGAAGGTGAAGTCTGGAGTGTGAATCAGAAGAAGTAGAAGAAGGAGAAGGAGAAGGTGAAGTCTGGAGGGTGAATCAGAAGAAGTAGAAGAAGGAGAAGGAGAAGGTGAAGTCTGGAGGGTGAATCAGAAGAAGCAGAAGAAGGAGAAGGAGAAAGTGAAGTCTGGAGGGTGAATCAGAAGAAGCAGAAGAAGGAGAAGGAGAAGGTGAAGTCTGGAGGGTGAATCAGAAGAAGCAGAAGAAGGAGAAGGAGAAGGTGAAGTCTGGAGGGTGAATCAGAAGAAGCAGAAGTAGAAGGAGAAGGTGAAGTCTGGAGGGTGAATCAGAAGAAGTAGAAGAAGGAGAAGGAGAAGGTGAAGTCTGGAGGGTGAATCAGAAGAAGCAGAAGAAGGAGAAGGAGAAGGTGAAGTCAGGAGGGTGAATCAGAAGAAGCAGAAGAAGAAGAAGGAGAAGGTAAAGTCTGGAGGGTGAATCAGAAGAAGCAGAAGAAGGAGAAGGAGAAGGTGAAGACTGGAGGGTGAATCAGAAGAAGTAGAAGAAGGAGAAGGAGAAGGTGAAGTCTGGAGGGTGAATCAGAAGAAGTAGAAGAAGGAGAAGGAGAAGGAGAAGGCGAAGTCTGGAGGGTGAATCAGAAGAAGCAGAAGAAGGAGAAGGAGAAGGTGAAGTCTGGAGGGTGAATCAGAAGAAGCAGAAGAAGGAGAAGAAGAAGATGAAGTCTGGAGGGTGAATCAGAAGAAGCAGAAGAAGGAGAAGGAGAAGGTGAAGTCTGGAGGGTGAATCAGATGAAGCAGAAGAAGGAGAAGGAGAAGGTGAAGTCTGGAGGGTGAAGCAGAAGAAGCAGAAGAAGGAGAAGGAGAAGGTGAAGTCTGGAGGGTGAATCAGAAGAAGTAGAAGAAGGAGAAGGAGAAGGTGAAGTCTGGAGGGTGAATCAGTAGAAGCAGAAGAAGTAGAAGGAGAAGGTGAAGTCTGGAGGGTGAATCAGAAGAAGTAGAAGAAGGAGAAGGAGAAGGTGAAGTCTGGAGGGTGAATCAGAAGAAGCAGAAGAAGGAGAAGGAGAAGGTGAAGTCAGGAGGGTGAATCAGAAGAAGCAGAAGAAGGAGAAGGAGAAGGTGAAGTCTGGAGGGTGAATCAGAAGAAGCAGAAGAAGGAGAAGTCGAAGGTGAAGTCTGGAGGGTGAATCAGAAGAAGCAGAAGAAGGAGAAGGAGAAGGTGAAGTCTGGAGGGTGAATCAGAAGAAGCAGAAGAAGGAGAAGGAGAAGATGAAGTCTGGAGGGTGAATCAGAAGACGTAGAAGAAGGAGAAGGAGAAGGTGAAGTCTGGAGGGTGAATCAGAAGAAGCAGAAGAAGGAGAAGGTGAAGGTGAAGTCTGGAGGGTGAACCAGAAGAGGAAGAAGAAGGAGAAGGAGAAGGTGAAGCCTGGAGTGTGAATCAGAAGAAGCAGAATAAGGAGAAGGAGAAGGTGAAGTCTGGAGGGTGAATCAGAATAAGCAGAAGAAGGAGAAGGAGAAGGTCAAGTCTGGAGGGTGAATCAGAAGAAGTAGAAGAAGGAGAAGGAGAAGGTGAAGTCTGGAGGGTGAAGCAGAAGAAGTAGAAGAAGGAGAAGGAGAAGGTGAAGTCAGGAGGGTGAATCAGAAGAAGTAGAAGAAGGAGAAGGAGATGGTGAAGTCTGGAGGGTGTATCAGAAGAATCAGAAGAAGGAGAAGGAGAAGGTTAAGTCTGGAGGGTGAATCAGAAGAAGCAGAAGAAAGAGAAGGAGAAGGTGAAGTCTGGAGGGTGAAGCAGAGGAAGCAGAAGAAGGAGAAGGAGAAGGTGAAGACTGGAGGGTGAATCAGAAGAAGTAGCAGAAGGAGAAGGAGAAGGTGAGGTCTGGAGGGTGAATCAGAAGAAGCAGAAGAAGGAGAAGGAGAAGGTGAAGTCTGGAGGGTGAATCAGATGAAGCAGAAGAAGGAGAAGGAGAAGGTGAAGTCTGGAGGGTGAAGCAGAAGAAGCAGAAGAAGGAGAAGGAGAAGGTGAAGTCTGGAGGGTGAATCAGAAGAAGTAGAAGAAGGAGAAGGAGAAGGTGAAGTCTGGAGGGTGAATCAGAAGAAGCAGAAGAAGCAGAAGGAGAAGGTGAAGTCTGGAGGGTGAATCAGAAGAAGTCGAAGAAGGAGAAGGAGAAGGTGAAGTCTGGAGGGTGAATCAGAAGAAGCAGAAGAAGGAGAAGGAGAAGGTGAAGTCAGGAGGGTGAATCAGAAGAAGCAGAAGAAGGAGAAGGAGAAGGTGAAGTCTGGAGGGTGAATCAGAAGAAGCAGAAGAAGGAGAAGGAGAAGGTGATGACTGGAGGGTGAATCAGAAGAAGTAGAAGAAGGAGAAGGAGAAGGTGAAGTCTGGAGGGTGAATCAGAAGAAGTAGAAGAAAGAGAAGGAGAAGGCGAAGTCTGGAGGGTGAATCAGAAGAAGCAGAAGAAGGAGAAGGAGAAGGTGAAGTCTGGAGGGTGAATCAGAAGAAGCAGAAGAAGGAGAAGGAGAAGATGAACTCTGGAGGGTGAATCAGAAGAAGCAGATGAAGGAGAAGGAGAAGGTGAAGTCTGGAGGGTAAATCAGAAGAAGCAGAAGAAGGAGAAGTAGAAGGTGAAGTCTGGAGGGTGAATCAGAAGAAGTAGAAGAAGGAGAAGGAGAAGTTGAAGTCTGGTGTGTGAATCAGAAGAAGTAGAAGAAGGAGAAGTAGAAGGTGAAGTCTGGAGGGTGAAGCAGAAGAAGCAGAAGAAGGAGAAGGAGAAGGTGAAGTCAGGAGGGTGAATCAGAAGAAGTAGAAGAAGGAGAAGGAGAAGGTGAAGTCTGGAGGGTGAATGAGAAGAAGCAGAAGAAGGAGAAGGAGAAGGTGAAGTCTGGAGGGTGAATCAGAAGAATCAGAAGAAGGAGAAGGAGAAGGTGAAGTCAGGTGGGTGAATCAGAAGAAGCAGAAGAAGGAGAAGGAGAAGGTGAAGTTAGGAGGGTGAATCAGAAGAAGCAGAAGAAGGAGAAGGAGAATGTGAAGTCAGAAACGTGAAGCAGAAGAAGCAGAAGAAGGAGAAGGAGAAGGTGAAGTCTGGAGGGTGAATCAGAAGAAGCAGAAGAAGGAGAAGGAGAAGGTGAAGTCTGGAGGGTGAATCAGAAGAAGCAGAATAAGGAGAAGGAGAAGGTGAAGTGTGGAGGGTGAATCAGAAGAAGCAGAAGAAGGAGAAGGAGAAGGTGAAGTCTGGAGGGTGAATCAAAAGAAGTAGAAGAAGAAGGAGAGGGTGAAGTCTGGAGGGTGAAGCAGAATAAGTAGAAGAAGGAGAAGGAGAAGGTGAAGTCAGGAGGGTGAATCAGAAGAAGTAGAAGAAGGAGAAGGAGCAGGTGAAGTCAGGAGGGTGAATCAGAAGAAGCAGAAGAAGGAGAAGGAGAAGGTGAAGTCTGGAGGGTGAATCAGAAGAATCAGAAGAAGGAGAAGGAGAAGGTGAAGTCTGGAGGGTGAATCAGAAGAAGCAGAAGAAAGAGAAGGAGAAGGTGAAGTCTGGAGGGTGAAGCAGAAGAAGCAGAAGAAGGAGAAGGAGAAGGTGAAGACTAGAGGGTGAATCAGAAGAAGCAGAAGAAGAAGGAGAAGGTGAAGTCTGGAGGGTGAATCAGAAGAAGCAGAAGAAGGAGAAGGAGAAGGTGAAGTCTGGAGGGTGAATCAGAAGAAGCAGAAGAAGGAGAAGGAGAAGGTGAAGTCAGGAGGGTGAATCAGAAGAAGCAGAAGAAGGAGAAGGAGAAGGTGAAGTTAGGAGGGTGAATCAGAAGAAGCAGAAGAAGGAGAAGGAGAAGGTGAAGTCAGGAAGGTGAAGCAGAAGAAGCAGAAGAAGGAGAAGCAGAAGGTGAAGTCTGGAGGGCGCAGCAGAAGAAGTAGAATAAGGAGAAGGAGAAGGTGAAGTCTGGAGGGTGAAGCAGAAGAAGCAGAAGAAGGAGAAGGAGAAGGTGAAGTCTGGAGGGTGAATCAGAAGAAGTAGAAGAAGGAGAAGGAGAAGGTGAAGTCAGGAGGGTGAAGCAGAAGAAGCAGAAGAAGGAGAAGGAGAAGGTGAAGTCTGGAGGGTGAAGCAGAAGAAGCAGAAGAAGGAGAAGGAGAAGGTGAAGTCTGGAGGGCGAAGCAGAAGAAGCAGAAGAAGGAGAAGGAGAAGGTGAAGTCTGGAGGGTGAAGCAGAAGAAGCAGAAGAAGGAGAAGGAGAAGGTGAAGTCTGGAGGGCGAATCAGAAGAAGTAGAAGAAGGAGAAGGAGAAGGTGGAGTCAGGAGGGTGAAGCAGAAGAAGCAGAAGAAGGAGAAGGAGAAGGTGAAGTCTGGAGTGTGAAGCAGAAGAAGCAGAAGAAGGAGAAGGAGAAGATGAAGTCTGGAGGGTGAAGCAGAAGAAGCAGAAGAAGGAGAAGGAGAAGGTGAAGTCTGGAGGGTGAATCAGAAGAAGCAGAAGAAGGAGAAGGAGAAGGTGAAGTCTGGAGGGTGAATCAGAAGAAGTAGAAGAAGGAGAAGGAGAAGGTGAAGTCTGGAGGATGAATCAGATGAAGCAGAAGAAGGAGAAGGAGAAGGTGAAGTCTGGAGGGTGAAGCAGAAGAAGCAGAAGAAGGAGAAGGAGAAGGTGAAGTCTGGAGGGTGAATCAGAAGAAGTAGAAGAAGGAGAAGGAGAAGGTGAAGTCTGGAGTGTGAATCAGAAGAAGCAGAAGAAGTAGAAGGAGAAGGTGAAGTCTGGAGGGTGAATCAGAAGAAGTAGAAGAAGGAGAAGGAGAAGGTGAAGTCTGGAGGGTGAATCAGAAGAAGCAGAAGAAGGAGAAGGAGAAGGTGAAGTCAGGAGGGTGAATCAGAAGAAGCAGAAGAAGGAGAAGGAGAAGGTGAAGTCTGGAGGGTGAATCAGAAGAAGCAGAAGAAGGAGAAGGAGAAGGTGAAGTCTGGAGGGTGAATCAGAAGAAGCAGAAGAAGGAGAAGAAGAAGATGAAGTCTGGAGGGTGAATCAGAAGAAGCAGAAGAAGGAGAAGGAGAAGGTGAAGTCTGGAGGGTGAATCAGATGAAGCAGAAGAAGGAGAAGGAGAAGGTGAAGTCTGGAGGGTGAAGCAGAAGAAGCAGAAGAAGGAGAAGGAGAAGGTGAAGTCTGGAGGGTGAATCAGAAGAAGTAGAAGAAGGAGAAGGAGAAGGTGAAGTCTGGAGGGTGAATCAGTAGAAGCAGAAGAAGTAGAAGGAGAAGGTGAAGTCTGGAGGGTGAATCAGAAGAAGTAGAAGAAGGAGAAGGAGAAGGTGAAGTCTGGAGGGTGAATCAGAAGAAGCAGAAGAAGGAGAAGGAGAAGGTGAAGTCAGGAGGGTGAATCAGAAGAAGCAGAAGAAGGAGAAGGAGAAGGTGAAGTCTGGAGGGTGAATCAGAAGAAGCAGAAGAAGGAGAAGTCGAAGGTGAAGTCTGGAGGGTGAATCAGAAGAAGCAGAAGAAGGAGAAGGAGAAGGTGAAGTCTGGAGGGTGAATCAGAAGAAGCAGAAGAAGGAGAAGGAGAAGATGAAGTCTGGAGGGTGAATCAGAAGACGTAGAAGAAGGAGAAGGAGAAGGTGAAGTCTGGAGGGTGAATCAGAAGAAGCAGAAGAAGGAGAAGGTGAAGGTGAAGTCTGGAGGGTGAACCAGAAGAGGAAGAAGAAGGAGAAGGAGAAGGTGAAGCCTGGAGTGTGAATCAGAAGAAGCAGAATAAGGAGAAGGAGAAGGTGAAGTCTGGAGGGTGAATCAGAATAAGCAGAAGAAGGAGAAGGAGAAGGTCAAGTCTGGAGGGTGAATCAGAAGAAGTAGAAGAAGGAGAAGGAGAAGGTGAAGTCTGGAGGGTGAAGCAGAAGAAGTAGAAGAAGGAGAAGGAGAAGGTGAAGTCAGGAGGGTGAATCAGAAGAAGTAGAAGAAGGAGAAGGAGATGGTGAAGTCTGGAGGGTGTATCAGAAGAATCAGAAGAAGGAGAAGGAGAAGGTTAAGTCTGGAGGGTGAATCAGAAGAAGCAGAAGAAAGAGAAGGAGAAGGTGAAGTCTGGAGGGTGAAGCAGAGGAAGCAGAAGAAGGAGAAGGAGAAGGTGAAGACTGGAGGGTGAATCAGAAGAAGTAGCAGAAGGAGAAGGAGAAGGTGAGGTCTGGAGGGTGAATCAGAAGAAGCAGAAGAAGGAGAAGGAGAAGGTGAAGTCTGGAGGGTGAATCAGATGAAGCAGAAGAAGGAGAAGGAGAAGGTGAAGTCTGGAGGGTGAAGCAGAAGAAGCAGAAGAAGGAGAAGGAGAAGGTGAAGTCTGGAGGGTGAATCAGAAGAAGTAGAAGAAGGAGAAGGAGAAGGTGAAGTCTGGAGGGTGAATCAGAAGAAGCAGAAGAAGCAGAAGGAGAAGGTGAAGTCTGGAGGGTGAATCAGAAGAAGTCGAAGAAGGAGAAGGAGAAGGTGAAGTCTGGAGGGTGAATCAGAAGAAGCAGAAGAAGGAGAAGGAGAAGGTGAAGTCAGGAGGGTGAATCAGAAGAAGCAGAAGAAGGAGAAGGAGAAGGTGAAGTCTGGAGGGTGAATCAGAAGAAGCAGAAGAAGGAGAAGGAGAAGGTGATGACTGGAGGGTGAATCAGAAGAAGTAGAAGAAGGAGAAGGAGAAGGTGAAGTCTGGAGGGTGAATCAGAAGAAGTAGAAGAAAGAGAAGGAGAAGGCGAAGTCTGGAGGGTGAATCAGAAGAAGCAGAAGAAGGAGAAGGAGAAGGTGAAGTCTGGAGGGTGAATCAGAAGAAGCAGAAGAAGGAGAAGGAGAAGATGAACTCTGGAGGGTGAATCAGAAGAAGCAGATGAAGGAGAAGGAGAAGGTGAAGTCTGGAGGGTAAATCAGAAGAAGCAGAAGAAGGAGAAGTAGAAGGTGAAGTCTGGAGGGTGAATCAGAAGAAGTAGAAGAAGGAGAAGGAGAAGTTGAAGTCTGGTGTGTGAATCAGAAGAAGTAGAAGAAGGAGAAGTAGAAGGTGAAGTCTGGAGGGTGAAGCAGAAGAAGCAGAAGAAGGAGAAGGAGAAGGTGAAGTCAGGAGGGTGAATCAGAAGAAGTAGAAGAAGGAGAAGGAGAAGGTGAAGTCTGGAGGGTGAATGAGAAGAAGCAGAAGAAGGAGAAGGAGAAGGTGAAGTCTGGAGGGTGAATCAGAAGAAGCAGAAGAAGGAGAAGGAGAAGGTGAAGTCAGGTGGGTGAATCAGAAGAAGCAGAAGAAGGAGAAGGAGAAGGTGAAGTTAGGAGGGTGAATCAGAAGAAGCAGAAGAAGGAGAAGGAGAATGTGAAGTCAGAAACGTGAAGCAGAAGAAGCAGAAGAAGGAGAAGGAGAAGGTGAAGTCTGGAGTGTGAATCAGAAGAAGCAGAAGAAGGAGAAGGAGAAGGTGAAGTCTGGAGGGTGAATCAGAAGAAGCAGAATAAGGAGAAGGAGAAGGTGAAGTCTGGAGGGTGAATCAGAAGAAGCAGAAGAAGGAGAAGGAGAAGGTGAAGTCTGGAGGGTGAATCAAAAGAAGTAGAAGAAGGAGAAGGAGAGGGTGAAGTCTGGAGGGTGAAGCAGAATAAGTAGAGGAAGGAGAAGGAGAAGGTGAAGTCAGGAGGGTGAATCAGAAGAAGTAGAAGAAGGAGAAGGAGCAGGTGAAGTCAGGAGGGTGAATCAGAAGAAGCAGAAGAAGGAGAAGGAGAAGGTGAAGTCTGGAGGGTGAATCAGAAGAAGCAGAAGAAAGAGAAGGAGAAGGTGAAGTCTGGAGGGTGAAGCAGAAGAAGCAGAAGAAGGAGAAGGAGAAGGTGAAGACTAGAGGGTGAATCAGAAGAAGCAGAAGAAGAAGGAGAAGGTGAAGTCTGGAGGGTGAATCAGAAGAAGCAGAAGAAGGAGAAGGAGAAGGTGAAGTCTGGAGGGTGAATCAGAAGAAGCAGAAGAAGGAGAAGGAGAAGGTGAAGTCAGGAGGGTGAATCAGAAGAAGCAGAAGAAGGAGAAGGAGAAGGTGAAGTTAGGAGGGTGAATCAGAAGAAGCAGAAGAAGGAGAAGGAGAAGGTGAAGTCAGGAAGGTGAAGCAGAAGAAGCAGAAGAAGGAGAAGGAGAAGGTGAAGTCTGGAGGGCGCAGCAGAAGAAGTAGAATAAGGAGAAGGAGAAGGTGAAGTCTGGAGGGTGAAGCAGAAGAAGCAGAAGAAGGAGAAGGAGAAGGTGAAGTCTGGAGGGTGAATCAGAAGAAGTAGAAGAAGTAGAAGGAGAAGGTGAAGTCAGGAGGGTGAAGCAGAAGAAGCAGAAGAAGGAGAAGGAGAAGGTGAAGTCTGGAGGGTGAAGCAGAAGAAGCAGAAGAAGGAGAAGGAGAAGGTGAAGTCTGGAGGGCGAAGCAGAAGAAGCAGAAGAAGGAGAAGGAGAAGGTGAAGTCTGGAGGGTGAAGCAGAAGAAGCAGAAGAAGGAGAAGGAGAAGGTGAAGTCTGGAGGGCGAATCAGAAGAAGTAGAAGAAGGAGAAGGAGAAGGTGAAGTCAGGAGGGTGAAGCAGAAGAAGCAGAAGAAGGAGAAGGAGAAGGTGAAGTCTGGAGTGTGAAGCAGAAGAAGCAGAAGAAGGAGAAGGAGAAGATGAAGTCTGGAGGGTGAAGCAGAAGAAGCAGAAGAAGGAGAAGGAGAAGGTGAAGTCTGGAGGGTGAATCAGAAGAAGCAGAAGAAGGAGAAGGAGAAGGTGAAGTCTGGAGGGTGAATCAGAAGAAGTAGAAGAAGGAGAAGGAGAAGGTGAAGTCTGGAGGGTGAATCAGATGAAGCAGAAGAAGGAGAAGGAGAAGGTGAAGTCTGGAGGGTGAAGCAGAAGAAGCAGAAGAAGGAGAAGGAGAAGGTGAAGTCTGGAGGGTGAATCAGAAGAAGTAGAAGAAGGAGAAGGAGAAGGTGAAGTCTGGAGTGTGAATCTGAAGAAGCAGAAGAAGTAGAAGGAGAAGGTGAAGTCTGGAGGGTGAATCAGAAGAAGTAGAAGAAGGAGAAGGAGAAGGTGAAGTCTGGAGGGTGAATCAGAAGAAGCAGAAGAAGGAGAAGGAGAAGGTGAAGTCAGGAGGGTGAATCAGAAGAAGCAGAAGAAGGAGAAGGAGAAGGTGAAGTCTGGAGGGTGAATCAGAAGAAGCAGAAGAAGGAGAAGGAGAAGGTGATGACTGGAGGGTGAATCAGAAGAAGTAGAAGAAGGAGAAGAAGAAGGTGAAGTCTGGAGGGTGAATCAGAAGAAGTAGAAGAAGGAGAAGGAGAAGGCGAAGTCTGGAGGCTGAATCAGAAGAAGCAGAAGAAGGAGAAGGAGAAGGTGAAGTCTGGAGGGTGAATCAGAAGAAGCAGAAGAAGGAGATGTAGAAGGTGAAGTCTGGAGGGTGAATCAGAAGAAGTAGAAGAAGGAGAAGGAGAAGTTGAAGTCTGGTGTGTGAATCAGAAGAAGTAGAAGAAGGAGAAGGAGAAGGTGAAGTCTGGAGGGTGAATCAGAAGAAGTAGAAGAAGGAGAAGGAGAAGGTGAAGTCTGGAGTGTGAATCAGATGAAGTAGAAGAAGGAGAAGGAGAAGGTGAAGTCTGGAGGGTGAATCAGAAGAAGTAGAAGAAGGAGAAGGAGAAGGTGAAGTCTGGAGGGTGAATCAGAAGAAGCAGAAGAAGGAGAAGGAGAAGGTGAAGTCTGGAGGGTGAATCAGAAGAAGTAGAAGAAGGAGAAGGAGAAGGTGTAGTCTGGAGGGTGAATCCGAAGAGGTAGACGAAGGAGAAGGAGAAGGTGAATTCTGGAGGGTGAATCAGAAGAACAGAAGAAGGAGAAGGAGAAGGTGAAGTCTGGAGGGTGAATCAGAAGAAGTAGAAGAAGGAGAAGGAGAAGGTGAAGTCTGGAGGGTGAATCAGAAGAAGCAGAAGAAGGAGAAGGAGAAAGTGAAGTCTGGAGGGTGAATCAGAAGAAGCAGAAGAAGGAGAAGGAGAAGGTGAAGTCTGGAGGGTGAATCAGAAGAAGCAGAAGAAGGAGAAGGAGAAGGTGAAGTCTGGAGGGTGAATCAGAAGAAGCAGAAGTAGAAGGAGAAGGTGAAGTCTGGAGGGTGAATCAGAAGAAGTAGAAGAAGGAGAAGGAGAAGGTGAAGTCTGGAGGGTGAATCAGAAGAAGCAGAAAAAGAGAAGGAGAAGGTGAAGTCAGGAGGGTGAATCAGAAGAAGCAGAAGAAGAAGAAGGAGAAGGTGAAGTCTGGAGGGTGAATCAGAAGAAGCAGAAGAAGGAGAAGAAGAAGATGAAGTCTGGAGGGTGAATCAGAAGAAGCAGAAGAAGGAGAAGGAGAAGGTGAAGTCTGGAGGGTGAATCAGATGAAGCAGAAGAAGGAGAAGGAGAAGGTGAAGTCTGGAGGGTGAAGCAGAAGAAGCAGAAGAAGGAGAAGGAGAAGGTGAAGTCTGGAGGGTGAATCAGAAGAAGTAGAAGAAGGAGAAGGAGAAGGTGAAGTCTGGAGGGTGAATCAGTAGAAGCAGAAGAAGTAGAAGGAGAAGGTGAAGTCTGGAGGGTGAATCAGAAGAAGTAGAAGAAGGAGAAGGAGAAGGTGAAGTCTGGAGGGTGAATCAGAAGAAGCAGAAGAAGGAGAAGGAGAAGGTGAAGTCAGGAGGGTGAATCAGAAGAAGCAGAAGAAGGAGAAGGAGAAGGTGAAGTCTGGAGGGTGAATCAGAAGAAGCAGAAGAAGGAGAAGTCGAAGGTGAAGTCTGGAGGGTGAATCAGAAGAAGCAGAAGAAGGAGAAGGAGAAGGTGAAGTCTGGAGGGTGAATCAGAAGAAGCAGAAGAAGGAGAAGGAGAAGATGAAGTCTGGAGGGTGAATCAGAAGACGTAGAAGAAGGAGAAGGAGAAGGTGAAGTCTGGAGGGTGAATCAGAAGAAGCAGAAGAAGGAGAAGGTGAAGGTGAAGTCTGGAGGGTGAACCAGAAGAGGAAGAAGAAGGAGAAGGAGAAGGTGAAGCCTGGAGTGTGAATCAGAAGAAGCAGAATAAGGAGAAGGAGAAGGTGAAGTCTGGAGGGTGAATCAGAATAAGCAGAAGAAGGAGAAGGAGAAGGTCAAGTCTGGAGGGTGAATCAGAAGAAGTAGAAGAAGGAGAAGGAGAAGGTGAAGTCTGGAGGGTGAAGCAGAAGAAGTAGAAGAAGGAGAAGGAGAAGGTGAAGTCAGGAGGGTGAATCAGAAGAAGTAGAAGAAGGAGAAGGAGATGGTGAAGTCTGGAGGGTGTATCAGAAGAATCAGAAGAAGGAGAAGGAGAAGGTTAAGTCTGGAGGGTGAATCAGAAGAAGCAGAAGAAAGAGAAGGAGAAGGTGAAGTCTGGAGGGTGAAGCAGAGGAAGCAGAAGAAGGAGAAGGAGAAGGTGAAGACTGGAGGGTGAATCAGAAGAAGTAGCAGAAGGAGAAGGAGAAGGTGAGGTCTGGAGGGTGAATCAGAAGAAGCAGAAGAAGGAGAAGGAGAAGGTGAAGTCTGGAGGGTGAATCAGATGAAGCAGAAGAAGGAGAAGGAGAAGGTGAAGTCTGGAGGGTGAAGCAGAAGAAGCAGAAGAAGGAGAAGGAGAAGGTGAAGTCTGGAGGGTGAATCAGAAGAAGTAGAAGAAGGAGAAGGAGAAGGTGAAGTCTGGAGGGTGAATCAGAAGAAGCAGAAGAAGCAGAAGGAGAAGGTGAAGTCTGGAGGGTGAATCAGAAGAAGTCGAAGAAGGAGAAGGAGAAGGTGAAGTCTGGAGGGTGAATCAGAAGAAGCAGAAGAAGGAGAAGGAGAAGGTGAAGTCAGGAGGGTGAATCAGAAGAAGCAGAAGAAGGAGAAGGAGAAGGTGAAGTCTGGAGGGTGAATCAGAAGAAGCAGAAGAAGGAGAAGGAGAAGGTGATGACTGGAGGGTGAATCAGAAGAAGTAGAAGAAGGAGAAGGAGAAGGTGAAGTCTGGAGGGTGAATCAGAAGAAGTAGAAGAAAGAGAAGGAGAAGGCGAAGTCTGGAGGGTGAATCAGAAGAAGCAGAAGAAGGAGAAGGAGAAGGTGAAGTCTGGAGGGTGAATCAGAAGAAGCAGAAGAAGGAGAAGGAGAAGATGAACTCTGGAGGGTGAATCAGAAGAAGCAGATGAAGGAGAAGGAGAAGGTGAAGTCTGGAGGGTAAATCAGAAGAAGCAGAAGAAGGAGAAGTAGAAGGTGAAGTCTGGAGGGTGAATCAGAAGAAGTAGAAGAAGGAGAAGGAGAAGTTGAAGTCTGGTGTGTGAATCAGAAGAAGTAGAAGAAGGAGAAGTAGAAGGTGAAGTCTGGAGGGTGAAGCAGAAGAAGCAGAAGAAGGAGAAGGAGAAGGTGAAGTCAGGAGGGTGAATCAGAAGAAGTAGAAGAAGGAGAAGGAGAAGGTGAAGTCTGGAGGGTGAATGAGAAGAAGCAGAAGAAGGAGAAGGAGAAGGTGAAGTCTGGAGGGTGAATCAGAAGAAGCAGAAGAAGGAGAAGGAGAAGGTGAAGTCAGGTGGGTGAATCAGAAGAAGCAGAAGAAGGAGAAGGAGAAGGTGAAGTTAGGAGGGTGAATCAGAAGAAGCAGAAGAAGGAGAAGGAGAATGTGAAGTCAGAAACGTGAAGCAGAAGAAGCAGAAGAAGGAGAAGGAGAAGGTGAAGTCTGGAGGGTGAATCAGAAGAAGCAGAAGAAGGAGAAGGAGAAGGTGAAGTCTGGAGGGTGAATCAGAAGAAGCAGAATAAGGAGAAGGAGAAGGTGAAGTCTGGAGGGTGAATCAGAAGAAGCAGAAGAAGGAGAAGGAGAAGGTGAAGTCTGGAGGGTGAATCAAAAGAAGTAGAAGAAGGAGAAGGAGAGGGTGAAGTCTGGAGGGTGAAGCAGAATAAGTAGAGGAAGGAGAAGGAGAAGGTGAAGTCAGGAGGGTGAATCAGAAGAAGTAGAAGAAGGAGAAGGAGCAGGTGAAGTCAGGAGGGTGAATCAGAAGAAGCAGAAGAAGGAGAAGGAGAAGGTGAAGTCTGGAGGGTGAATCAGAAGAAGCAGAAGAAAGAGAAGGAGAAGGTGAAGTCTGGAGGGTGAAGCAGAAGAAGCAGAAGAAGGAGAAGGAGAAGGTGAAGACTAGAGGGTGAATCAGAAGAAGCAGAAGAAGAAGGAGAAGGTGAAGTCTGGAGGGTGAATCAGAAGAAGCAGAAGAAGGAGAAGGAGAAGGTGAAGTCTGGAGGGTGAATCAGAAGAAGCAGAAGAAGGAGAAGGAGAAGGTGAAGTCAGGAGGGTGAATCAGAAGAAGCAGAAGAAGGAGAAGGAGAAGGTGAAGTTAGGAGGGTGAATCAGAAGAAGCAGAAGAAGGAGAAGGAGAAGGTGAAGTCAGGAAGGTGAAGCAGAAGAAGCAGAAGAAGGAGAAGGAGAAGGTGAAGTCTGGAGGGCGCAGCAGAAGAAGTAGAATAAGGAGAAGGAGAAGGTGAAGTCTGGAGGGTGAAGCAGAAGAAGCAGAAGAAGGAGAAGGAGAAGGTGAAGTCTGGAGGGTGAATCAGAAGAAGTAGAAGAAGTAGAAGGAGAAGGTGAAGTCAGGAGGGTGAAGCAGAAGAAGCAGAAGAAGGAGAAGGAGAAGGTGAAGTCTGGAGGGTGAAGCAGAAGAAGCAGAAGAAGGAGAAGGAGAAGGTGAAGTCTGGAGGGCGAAGCAGAAGAAGCAGAAGAAGGAGAAGGAGAAGGTGAAGTCTGGAGGGTGAAGCAGAAGAAGCAGAAGAAGGAGAAGGAGAAGGTGAAGTCTGGAGGGCGAATCAGAAGAAGTAGAAGAAGGAGAAGGAGAAGGTGAAGTCAGGAGGGTGAAGCAGAAGAAGCAGAAGAAGGAGAAGGAGAAGGTGAAGTCTGGAGTGTGAAGCAGAAGAAGCAGAAGAAGGAGAAGGAGAAGATGAAGTCTGGAGGGTGAAGCAGAAGAAGCAGAAGAAGGAGAAGGAGAAGGTGAAGTCTGGAGGGTGAATCAGAAGAAGCAGAAGAAGGAGAAGGAGAAGGTGAAGTCTGGAGGGTGAATCAGAAGAAGTAGAAGAAGGAGAAGGAGAAGGTGAAGTCTGGAGGGTGAATCAGATGAAGCAGAAGAAGGAGAAGGAGAAGGTGAAGTCTGGAGGGTGAAGCAGAAGAAGCAGAAGAAGGAGAAGGAGAAGGTGAAGTCTGGAGGGTGAATCAGAAGAAGTAGAAGAAGGAGAAGGAGAAGGTGAAGTCTGGAGTGTGAATCAGAAGAAGCAGAAGAAGTAGAAGGAGAAGGTGAAGTCTGGAGGGTGAATCAGAAGAAGTAGAAGAAGGAGAAGGAGAAGGTGAAGTCTGGAGGGTGAATCAGAAGAAGCAGAAGAAGGAGAAGGAGAAGGTGAAGTCAGGAGGGTGAATCAGAAGAAGCAGAAGAAGGAGAAGGAGAAGGTGAAGTCTGGAGGGTGAATCAGAAGAAGCAGAAGAAGGAGAAGGAGAAGGTGATGACTGGAGGGTGAATCAGAAGAAGTAGAAGAAGGAGAAGAAGAAGGTGAAGTCTGGAGGGTGAATCAGAAGAAGTAGAAGAAGGAGAAGGAGAAGGCGAAGTCTGGAGGCTGAATCAGAAGAAGCAGAAGAAGGAGAAGGAGAAGGTGAAGTCTGGAGGGTGAATCAGAAGAAGCAGAAGAAGGAGAAGTAGAAGGTGAAGTCTGGAGGGTGAATCAGAAGAAGTAGAAGAAGGAGAAGGAGAAGTTGAAGTCTGGTGTGTGAATCAGAAGAAGTAGAAGAAGGAGAAGGAGAAGGTGAAGTCTGGAGGGTGAATCAGAAGAAGTAGAAGAAGGAGAAGGAGAAGGTGAAGTCTGGAGTGTGAATCAGATGAAGTAGAAGAAGGAGAAGGAGAAGGTGAAGTCTGGAGGGTGAATCAGAAGAAGTAGAAGAAGGAGAAGGAGAAGGTGAAGTCTGGAGGGTGAATCAGAAGAAGCAGAAGAAGGAGAAGGAGAAGGTGAAGTCTGGAGGGTGAATCAGAAGAAGTAGAAGAAGGAGAAGGAGAAGGTGTAGTCTGGAGGGTGAATCCGAAGAGGTAGACGAAGGAGAAGGAGAAGGTGAATTCTGGAGGGTGAATCAGAAGAAGCAGAAGAAGGAGAAGGAGAAGGTGAAGTCTGGAGGGTGAATCAGAAGAAGCAGAAGAAGGAGAAGGAGAAGGTGAAGTCTGGAGGGTGAATCAGAAGAAGCAGAAGTAGAAGGAGAAGGTGAAGTCTGGAGGGTGAATCAGAAGAAGTAGAAGAAGGAGAAGGAGAAGGTGAAGTCTGGAGTGTGAATCAGATGAAGTAGAAGAAGGAGAAGGAGAAGGTGAAGTCTGGAGGGTGAATCAGAAGAAGTAGAAGAAGGAGAAGGAGAAGGAGAAGTCTGGAGGGTGAATCAGAAGAACAGAAGAAGGAGAAGGAGAAGGTGAAGTCTGGAGGGTGAATCAGAAGAAGTAGAAGAAGGAGAAGGAGAAGGTGAAGTCTGGAGGGTGAATCAGAAGAAGCAGAAGAAGGAGAAGGAGAAAGTGAAGTCTGGAGGGTGAATCAGAAGAAGCAGAAGAAGGAGAAGGAGAAGGTGAAGTCTGGAGGGTGAATCAGAAGAAGCAGAAGAAGGAGAAGGAGAAGGTGAAGTCTGGAGGGTGAATCAGAAGAAGCAGAAGTAGAAGGAGAAGGTGAAGTCTGGAGGGTGAATCAGAAGAAGTAGAAGAAGGAGAAGGAGAAGGTGAAGTCTGGAGGGTGAATCAGAAGAAGCAGAAAAAGAGAAGGAGAAGGTGAAGTCAGGAGGGTGAATCAGAAGAAGCAGAAGAAGAAGAAGGAGAAGGTGAAGTCTGGAGGGTGAATCAGAAGAAGCAGAAGAAGGAGAAGGAGAAGGTGAAGACTGGAGGGTGAATCAGAAGAAGTAGAAGAAGGAGAAGGAGAAGGTGAAGTCTGGAGGGTGAATCAGAAGAAGTAGAAGAAGGAGAAGGAGAAGGCGAAGTCTGGAGGGTGAATCAGAAGAAGCAGAAGAAGGAGAAGGAGAAGGTGAAGTCTGGAGGGTGAATCAGAAGAAGCAGAAGAAGGAGAAGAAGAAGATGAAGTCTGGAGGGTGAATCAGAAGAAGCAGAAGAAGGAGAAGGAGAAGGTGAAGTCTGGAGGGTGAATCAGATGAAGCAGAAGAAGGAGAAGGAGAAGGTGAAGTCTGGAGGGTGAAGCAGAAGAAGCAGAAGAAGGAGAAGGAGAAGGTGAAGTCTGGAGGGTGAATCAGAAGAAGTAGAAGAAGGAGAAGGAGAAGGTGAAGTCTGGAGGGTGAATCAGTAGAAGCAGAAGAAGTAGAAGGAGAAGGTGAAGTCTGGAGGGTGAATCAGAAGAAGTAGAAGAAGGAGAAGGAGAAGGTGAAGTCTGGAGGGTGAATCAGAAGAAGCAGAAGAAGGAGAAGGAGAAGGTGAAGTCAGGAGGGTGAATCAGAAGAAGCAGAAGAAGGAGAAGGAGAAGGTGAAGTCTGGAGGGTGAATCAGAAGAAGCAGAAGAAGGAGAAGTCGAAGGTGAAGTCTGGAGGGTGAATCAGAAGAAGCAGAAGAAGGAGAAGGAGAAGGTGAAGTCTGGAGGGTGAATCAGAAGAAGCAGAAGAAGGAGAAGGAGAAGATGAAGTCTGGAGGGTGAATCAGAAGACGTAGAAGAAGGAGAAGGAGAAGGTGAAGTCTGGAGGGTGAATCAGAAGAAGCAGAAGAAGGAGAAGGTGAAGGTGAAGTCTGGAGGGTGAACCAGAAGAGGAAGAAGAAGGAGAAGGAGAAGGTGAAGCCTGGAGTGTGAATCAGAAGAAGCAGAATAAGGAGAAGGAGAAGGTGAAGTCTGGAGGGTGAATCAGAATAAGCAGGAGAAGGAGAAGGAGAAGGTCAAGTCTGGAGGGTGAATCAGAAGAAGTAGAAGAAGGAGAAGGAGAAGGTGAAGTCTGGAGGGTGAAGCAGAAGAAGTAGAAGAAGGAGAAGGAGAAGGTGAAGTCAGGAGGGTGAATCAGAAGAAGTAGAAGAAGGAGAAGGAGATGGTGAAGTCTGGAGGGTGAATCAGAAGAATCAGAAGAAGGAGAAGGAGAAGGTGAAGTCTGGAGGGTGAATCAGAAGAAGCAGAAGAAAGAGAAGGAGAAGGTGAAGTCTGGAGGGTGAAGCAGAAGAAGCAGAAGAAGGAGAAGGAGAAGGTGAAGACTGGAGGGTGAATCAGAAGAAGTAGCAGAAGGAGAAGGAGAAGGTGAGGTCTGGAGGGTGAATCAGAAGAAGCAGAAGAAGGAGAAGGAGAAGGTGAAGTCTGGAGGGTGAATCAGATGAAGCAGAAGAAGGAGAAGGAGAAGGTGAAGTCTGGAGGGTGAAGCAGAAGAAGCAGAAGAAGGAGAAGGAGAAGGTGAAGTCTGGAGGGTGAATCAGAAGAAGTAGAAGTAGGAGAAGGAGAAGGTGAAGTCTGGAGGGTGAATCAGAAGAAGCAGAAGAAGCAGAAGGAGAAGGTGAAGTCTGGAGGGTGAATCAGAAGAATTCGAAGAAGGAGAAGGAGAAGGTGAAGTCTGGAGGGTGAATCAGAAGAAGCAGAAGAAGGAGAAGGAGAAGGTGAAGTCAGGAGGGTGAATCAGAAGAAGCAGAAGAAGGAGAAGGAGAAGGTGAAGTCTGGAGGGTGAATCAGAAGAAGCAGAAGAAGGAGAAGGAGAAGGTGATGACTGGAGGGTGAATCAGAAGAAGTAGAAGAAGGAGAAGGAGAAGGTGAAGTCTGGAGGGTGAATCAGAAGAAGTAGAAGAAAGAGAAGGAGAAGGCGAAGTCTGGAGGGTGAATCAGAAGAAGCAGAAGAAGGAGAAGGAGAAGGTGAAGTCTGGAGGGTGAATCAGAAGAAGCAGAAGAAGGAGAAGGAGAAGATGAACTCTGGAGGGTGAATCAGAAGAAGCAGAAGAAGGAGAAGGAGAAGGTGAAGTCTGGAGGGTAAATCAGAAGAAGCAGAAGAAGGAGAAGTAGAAGGTGAAGTCTGGAGGGTGAATCAGAAGAAGTAGAAGAAGGAGAAGGAGAAGTTGAAGTCTGGTGTGTGAATC
The DNA here is from genome assembly GCF_052327205.1 of Somniosus microcephalus. Taxonomy (NCBI): domain Eukaryota; kingdom Metazoa; phylum Chordata; class Chondrichthyes; order Squaliformes; family Somniosidae; genus Somniosus; species Somniosus microcephalus. The sequence goes on along the minus strand of NW_028225431.1, from coordinate 24,902 downwards.
AGAAGAAGTAGAAGAAGGAGAAGTAGAAGGTGAAGTCTGGAGGGTGAAGCAGAAGAAGCAGAAGAAGGAGAAGGAGAAGGTGAAGTCAGGAGGGTGAATCAGAAGAAGTAGAAGAAGGAGAAGGAGAAGGTGAAGTCTGGAGGGTGAATGAGAAGAAGCAGAAGAAGGAGAAGGAGAAGGTGAAGTCTGGAGGGTGAATCAGAAGAAGCAGAAGAAGGAGAAGGAGAAGGTGAAGTCAGGTGGGTGAATCAGAAGAAGCAGAAGAAGGAGAAGGAGAAGGTGAAGTTAGGAGGGTGAATCAGAAGAAGCAGAAGAAGGAGAAGGAGAATGTGAAGTCAGGAACGTGAAGCAGAAGAAGCAGAAGAAGGAGAAGGAGAAGGTGAAGTCTGGAGGGTGAATCAGAAGAAGCAGAAGAAGGAGAAGGAGAAGGTGAAGTCTGGAGGGTGAATCAGAAGAAGCAGAATAAGGAGAAGGAGAAGGTGAAGTCTGGAGGGTGAATCAGAAGAAGCAGAAGAAGGAGAAGGAGAAGGTGAAGTCTGGAGGGTGAATCAGAAGAAGTAGAAGAAGGAGAAGGAGAGGGTGAAGTCTGGAGGGTGAAGCAGAATAAGTAGAAGAAGGAGAAGGAGAAGGTGAAGTCAGGAGGGTGAATCAGAAGAAGTAGAAGAAGGAGAAGGAGAAGATGAAGTCAGGAGGGTGAATCAGAAGAAGCAGAAGAAGGAGAAGGAGAAGGTGAAGTCTGGAGGGTGAATCAGAAGAATCAGAAGAAGGAGAAGGAGAAGGTGAAGTCTGGAGGGTGAATCAGAAGAAGCAGAAGAAAGAGAAGGAGAAGGTGAAGTCTGGAGGGTGAAGCAGAAGAAGCAGAAGAAGGAGAAGGAGAAGGTGAAGACTAGAGGGTGAATCAGAAGAAGCAGAAGAAGAAGGAGAAGGTGAAGTCTGGAGGGTGAATCAGAAGAAGCAGAAGAAGGAGAAGGAGAAGTTGAAGTCTGGAGGGTGAATCAGAAGAAGCAGAAGAAGGAGAAGGAGAAGGTGAAGTCAGGAGGGTGAATCAGAAGAAGCAGAAGAAGGAGAAGGAGAAGGTGAAGTTAGGAGGGTGTATCAGAAGAAGCAGAAGAAGGAGAAGGAGAAGGTGAAGTCAGGAAGGTGAAGCAGAAGAAGCAGAAGAAGGAGAAGGAGAAGGTGAAGTCTGGAGGGCGCAGCAGAAGAAGTAGAATAAGGAGAAGGAGAAGGTGAAGTCTGGAGGGTGAAGCAGAATAAGTAGAAGAAGGAGAAGGAGAAGGTGAAGTCAGGAGGGTGAATCAGAAGAAGTAGAAGAAGGAGAAGGAGAAGGTGAAGTCAGGAGGGTGAATCAGAAGAAGCAGAAGAAGGAGAAGGAGAAGGTGAAGTCTGGAGGGTGAATCAGAAGAATCAGAAGAAGGAGAAGGAGAAGGTGAAGTCTGGAGGGTGAATCAGAAGAAGCAGAAGAAAGAGAAGTAGAAGGTGAAGTCTGGAGGGTGAAGCAGAAGAAGCAGAAGAAGGAGAAGGAGAAGGTGAAGACTAGAGGGTGAATCAGAAGAAGCAGAAGAAGAAGGAGAAGGTGAAGTCTGGAGGGTGAATCAGAAGAAGCAGAAGAAGGAGAAGGAGATGGTGAAGTCTGGAGGGTGAATCAGAAGAAGCAGAAGAAGGAGAAGGAGAAGGTGAAGTCAGGAGGGTGAATCAGAAGAAGCAGAAGAAGGAGAAGGAGAAGGTGAAGTTAGGAGGGTGAATCAGAAGAAGCAGAAGAAGGAGAAGGAGAAGGTGAAGTCAGGAAGGTGAAGCAGAAGAAGCAGAAGAAGGAGAAGGAGAAGGTGAAGTCTGGAGGGCGCAGCAGAAGAAGTAGAATAAGGAGAAGGAGAAGGTGAAGTTTGGAGGGTGAAGCAGAAGAAGCAGAAGAAGGAGAAGGAGAAGGTGATGTCTGGAGGGTGAATCAGAAGAAGTAGAAGAAGGAGAAGGAGAAGGTGAAGTCAGGAGGGTGAAGCAGAAGAAGCAGAAGAAGGAGAAGGAGAAGGTGAAGTCTGGAGGGTGAAGCAGAAGAAGCAGAAGAAGGAGAAGGAGAAGGTGAAGTCTGGAGGGCGAAGCAGAAGAAGCAGAAGAAGGAGAAGGAGAAGGTGAAGTCTGGAGGGTGAAGCAGAAGAAGCAGAAGAAGGAGAAGGAGAAGGTGAAGTCTGGAGGGCGAATCAGAAGAAGTAGAAGAAGGAGAAGGAGAAGGTGAAGTCAGGAGGGTGAAGCAGAAGAAGCAGAAGAAGGAGAAGGAGAAGGTGAAGTCTGGAGTGTGAAGCAGAAGAAGCAGAAGAAGGAGAAGGAGAAGATGAAGTCTGGAGGGTGAAGCAGAAGAAGCAGAAGAAGGAGAAGGAGAAGGTGAAGTCTGGAGGGTGAATCAGAAGAAGCAGAAGAAGGAGAAGGAGAAGGTGAAGTCTGGAGGGTGAATCAGAAGAAGTAGAAGAAGGAGAAGGAGAAGGTGAAGTCTGGAGGGTGAATCAGAAGAAGTAGAAGAAGGAGAAGGAGAAGGTGAAGTCTGCAGGGTGAATCAGAAGAAGCAGAAGAAGGAGAAGGAGAAGGTGAAGTCTGGAGGGAGAAGCAGAAGAAGTAGAAGAAGGAGAAGGAGAAGGTGAAGTCTGGAGGGTGAATCAGAAGAAGTAGAAGAAGGAGAAGGAGAAGATGAACTCTGGAGGGTGAATCAGAAGAAGCAGAAGAAGGAGAAGGAGAAGGTGAAGTCTGGAGGGTAAATCAGAAGAAGCAGAAGAAGGAGAAGTAGAAGGTGAAGTCTGGAGGGTGAATCAGAAGAAGTAGAAGAAGGAGAAGGAGAAGTTGAAGTCTGGTGTGTGAATCAGAAGAAGTAGAAGAAGGAGAAGTAGAAGGTGAAGTCTGGAGGGTGAAGCAGAAGAAGCAGAAGAAGGAGAAGGAGAAGGTGAAGTCAGGAGGGTGAATCAGAAGAAGTAGAAGAAGGAGAAGGAGAAGGTGAAGTCTGGAGGGTGAATGAGAAGAAGCAGAAGAAGGAGAAGGAGAAGGTGAAGTCTGGAGGGTGAATCAGAAGAAGCAGAAGAAGGAGAAGGAGAAGGTGAAGTCAGGTGCGTGAATCAGAAGAAGCAGAAGAAGGAGAAGGAGAAGGTGAAGTTAGGAGGGTGAATCAGAAGAAGCAGAAGAAGGAGAAGGAGAATGTGAAGTCAGGAACGTGAAGCAGAAGAAGCAGAAGAAGGAGAAGGAGAAGGTGAAGTCTGGAGGGTGAATCAGAAGAAGCAGAAGAAGGAGAAGGAGAAGGTGAAGTCTGGAGGGTGAATCAGAAGAAGCAGAATAAGGAGAAGGAGAAGGTGAAGTCTGGAGGGTGAATCAGAAGAAGCAGAAGAAGGAGAAGGAGAAGGTGAAGTCTGGAGGGTGAATCAGAAGAAGTAGAAGAAGGAGAAGGAGAGGGTGAAGTCTGGAGGTTGAAGCAGAATAAGTAGAAGAAGGAGAAGGAGAAGGTGAAGTCAGGAGGGTGAATCAGAAGAAGTAGAAGAAGGAGAAGGAGAAGGTGAAGTCAGGAGGGTGAATCAGAAGAAGCAGAAGAAGGAGAAGGAGAAGGTGAAGTCTGGAGGGTGAATCAGAAGAATCAGAAGAAGGAGAAGGAGAAGGTGAAGTCTGGAGGGTGAATCAGAAGAAGCAGAAGAAAGAGAAGGAGAAGGTGAAGTCTGGAGGGTGAAGCAGAAGAAGCAGAAGAAGGAGAAGGAGAAGGTGAAGACTAGAGGGTGAATCAGAAGAAGCAGAAGAAGAAGGAGAAGGTGAAGTCTGGAGGGTGAATCAGAAGAAGCAGAAGAAGGAGAAGGAGAAGGTGAAGTCTGGAGGGTGAATCAGAAGAAGCAGAAGAAGGAGAAGGAGAAGGTGAAGTCAGGAGGGTGAATCAGAAGAAGCAGAAGAAGGAGAAGGAGAAGGTGAAGTTAGGAGGGTGAATCAGAAGAAGCAGAAGAAGGAGAAGGAGAAGGTGAAGTCAGGAAGGTGAAGCAGAAGAAGCAGAAGAAGGAGAAGGAGAAGGTGAAGTCTGGAGGGCGCAGCAGAAGAAGTAGAATAAGGAGAAGGAGAAGGTGAAGTCTGGAGGGTGAAGCAGAAGAAGCAGAAGAAGGAGAAGGAGAAGGTGAAGTCTGGAGGGCGAATCAGAAGAAGTAGAAGAAGGAGAAGGAGAAGGTGAAGTCAGGAGGGTGAAGCAGAAGAAGCAGAAGAAGGAGAAGGAGAAGGTGAAGTCTGGAGTGTGAAGCAGAAGAACCAGAAGAAGGAGAAGGAGAAGATGAAGTCTGGAGGGTGAAGCAGAAGAAGTAGAAGAAGGAGAAGGAGAAGGTGAAGTCTGGAGGGTGAATCAGAAGAAGTAGAAGAAGGAGAAGGAGAAGGTGAAGTCAGGAGGGTGAAGCAGAAGAAGCAGAAGAAGGAGAAGGAGAAGGTGAAGTCTGGAGGGTGAATCAGAAGAAGCAGAAGAAGGAGAAGGAGAAGATGAAGTCTGGAGGGTGAATCAGAAGACGTAGAAGAAGGAGAAGGAGAAGGTGAAGTCTGGAGGGTGAATCAGAAGAAGCAGAAGAAGGAGAAGGTGAAGGTGAAGTCTGGAGGGTGAACCAGAAGAGGAAGAAGAAGGAGAAGGAGAAGGTGAAGCCTGGAGTGTGAATCAGAAGAAGCAGAATAAGGAGAAGGAGAAGGTGAAGTCTGGAGGGTGAATCAGAATAAGCAGGAGAAGGAGAAGGAGAAGGTCAAGTCTGGAGGGTGAATCAGAAGAAGTAGAAGAAGGAGAAGGAGAAGGTGAAGTCTGGAGGGTGAAGCAGAAGAAGTAGAAGAAGGAGAAGGAGAAGGTGAAGTCAGGAGGGTGAATCAGAAGAAGTAGAAGAAGGAGAAGGAGATGGTGAAGTCTGGAGGGTGAATCAGAAGAATCAGAAGAAGGAGAAGGAGAAGGTGAAGTCTGGAGGGTGAATCAGAAGAAGCAGAAGAAAGAGAAGGAGAAGGTGAAGTCTGGAGGGTGAAGCAGAAGAAGCAGAAGAAGGAGAAGGAGAAGGTGAAGACTGGAGGGTGAATCAGAAGAAGTAGCAGAAGGAGAAGGAGAAGGTGAGGTCTGGAGGGTGAATCAGAAGAAGCAGAAGAAGGAGAAGGAGAAGGTGAAGTCTGGAGGGTGAATCAGATGAAGCAGAAGAAGGAGAAGGAGAAGGTGAAGTCTGGAGGGTGAAGCAGAAGAAGCAGAAGAAGGAGAAGGAGAAGGTGAAGTCTGGAGGGTGAATCAGAAGAAGTAGAAGTAGGAGAAGGAGAAGGTGAAGTCTGGAGGGTGAATCAGAAGAAGCAGAAGAAGCAGAAGGAGAAGGTGAAGTCTGGAGGGTGAATCAGAAGAATTCGAAGAAGGAGAAGGAGAAGGTGAAGTCTGGAGGGTGAATCAGAAGAAGCAGAAGAAGGAGAAGGAGAAGGTGAAGTCAGGAGGGTGAATCAGAAGAAGCAGAAGAAGGAGAAGGAGAAGGTGAAGTCTGGAGGGTGAATCAGAAGAAGCAGAAGAAGGAGAAGGAGAAGGTGATGACTGGAGGGTGAATCAGAAGAAGTAGAAGAAGGAGAAGGAGAAGGTGAAGTCTGGAGGGTGAATCAGAAGAAGTAGAAGAAAGAGAAGGAGAAGGCGAAGTCTGGAGGGTGAATCAGAAGAAGCAGAAGAAGGAGAAGGAGAAGGTGAAGTCTGGAGGGTGAATCAGAAGAAGCAGAAGAAGGAGAAGGAGAAGATGAACTCTGGAGGGTGAATCAGAAGAAGCAGAAGAAGGAGAAGGAGAAGGTGAAGTCTGGAGGGTAAATCAGAAGAAGCAGAAGAAGGAGAAGTAGAAGGTGAAGTCTGGAGGGTGAATCAGAAGAAGTAGAAGAAGGAGAAGGAGAAGTTGAAGTCTGGTGTGTGAATCAGAAGAAGTAGAAGAAGGAGAAGTAGAAGGTGAAGTCTGGAGGGTGAAGCAGAAGAAGCAGAAGAAGGAGAAGGAGAAGGTGAAGTCAGGAGGGTGAATCAGAAGAAGTAGAAGAAGGAGAAGGAGAAGGTGAAGTCTGGAGGGTGAATGAGAAGAAGCAGAAGAAGGAGAAGGAGAAGGTGAAGTCTGGAGGGTGAATCAGAAGAAGCAGAAGAAGGAGAAGGAGAAGGTGAAGTCAGGTGGGTGAATCAGAAGAAGCAGAAGAAGGAGAAGGAGAAGGTGAAGTTAGGAGGGTGAATCAGAAGAAGCAGAAGAAGGAGAAGGAGAATGTGAAGTCAGGAACGTGAAGCAGAAGAAGCAGAAGAAGGAGAAGGAGAAGGTGAAGTCTGGAGGGTGAATCAGAAGAAGCAGAAGAAGGAGAAGGAGAAGGTGAAGTCTGGAGGGTGAATCAGAAGAAGCAGAATAAGGAGAAGGAGAAGGTGAAGTCTGGAGGGTGAATCAGAAGAAGCAGAAGAAGGAGAAGGAGAAGGTGAAGTCTGGAGGGTGAATCAGAAGAAGTAGAAGAAGGAGAAGGAGAGGGTGAAGTCTGGAGGGTGAAGCAGAATAAGTAGAAGAAGGAGAAGGAGAAGGTGAAGTCAGGAGGGTGAATCAGAAGAAGTAGAAGAAGGAGAAGGAGAAGATGAAGTCAGGAGGGTGAATCAGAAGAAGCAGAAGAAGGAGAAGGAGAAGGTGAAGTCTGGAGGGTGAATCAGAAGAATCAGAAGAAGGAGAAGGAGAAGGTGAAGTCTGGAGGGTGAATCAGAAGAAGCAGAAGAAAGAGAAGGAGAAGGTGAAGTCTGGAGGGTGAAGCAGAAGAAGCAGAAGAAGGAGAAGGAGAAGGTGAAGACTAGAGGGTGAATCAGAAGAAGCAGAAGAAGAAGGAGAAGGTGAAGTCTGGAGGGTGAATCAGAAGAAGCAGAAGAAGGAGAAGGAGAAGGTGAAGTCTGGAGGGTGAATCAGAAGAAGCAGAAGAAGGAGAAGGAGAAGGTGAAGTCAGGAGGGTGAATCAGAAGAAGCAGAAGAAGGAGAAGGAGAAGGTGAAGTTAGGACGGTGTATCAGAAGAAGCAGAAGAAGGAGAAGGAGAAGGTGAAGTCAGGAAGGTGAAGCAGAAGAAGCAGAAGAAGGAGAAGGAGAAGGTGAAGTCTGGAGGGCGCAGCAGAAGAAGTAGAATAAGGAGAAGGAGAAGGTGAAGTCTGGAGGGTGAAGCAGAATAAGTAGAAGAAGGAGAAGGAGAAGGTGAAGTCAGGAGGGTGAATCAGAAGAAGTAGAAGAAGGAGAAGGAGAAGGTGAAGTCAGGAGGGTGAATCAGAAGAAGCAGAAGAAGGAGAAGGAGAAGGTGAAGTCTGGAGGGTGAATCAGAAGAATCAGAAGAAGGAGAAGGAGAAGGTGAAGTCTGGAGGGTGAATCAGAAGAAGCAGAAGAAAGAGAAGTAGAAGGTGAAGTCTGGAGGGTGAAGCAGAAGAAGCAGAAGAAGGAGAAGGAGAAGGTGAAGACTAGAGGGTGAATCAGAAGAAGCAGAAGAAGAAGGAGAAGGTGAAGTCTGGAGGGTGAATCAGAAGAAGCAGAAGAAGGAGAAGGAGATGGTGAAGTCTGGAGGGTGAATCAGAAGAAGCAGAAGAAGGAGAAGGAGAAGGTGAAGTCAGGAGGGTGAATCAGAAGAAGCAGAAGAAGGAGAAGGAGAAGGTGAAGTTAGGAGGGTGAATCAGAAGAAGCAGAAGAAGGAGAAGGAGAAGGTGAAGTCAGGAAGGTGAAGCAGAAGAAGCAGAAGAAGGAGAAGGAGAAGGTGAAGTCTGGAGGGCGCAGCAGAAGAAGTAGAATAAGGAGAAGGAGAAGGTGAAGTTTGGAGGGTGAAGCAGAAGAAGCAGAAGAAGGAGAAGGAGAAGGTGATGTCTGGAGGGTGAATCAGAAGAAGTAGAAGAAGGAGAAGGAGAAGGTGAAGTCAGGAGGGTGAAGCAGAAGAAGCAGAAGAAGGAGAAGGAGAAGGTGAAGTCTGGAGGGTGAAGCAGAAGAAGCAGAAGAAGGAGAAGGAGAAGGTGAAGTCTGGAGGGCGAAGCAGAAGAAGCAGAAGAAGGAGAAGGAGAAGGTGAAGTCTGGAGGGTGAAGCAGAAGAAGCAGAAGAAGGAGAAGGAGAAGGTGAAGTCTGGAGGGCGAATCAGAAGAAGTAGAAGAAGGAGAAGGAGAAGGTGAAGTCAGGAGGGTGAAGCAGAAGAAGCAGAAGAAGGAGAAGGAGAAGGTGAAGTCTGGAGTGTGAAGCAGAAGAAGCAGAAGAAGGAGAAGGAGAAGATGAAGTCTGGAGGGTGAAGCAGAAGAAGCAGAAGAAGGAGAAGGAGAAGGTGAAGTCTGGAGGGTGAATCAGAAGAAGCAGAAGAAGGAGAAGGAGAAGGTGAAGTCTGGAGGGTGAATCAGAAGAAGTAGAAGAAGGAGAAGGAGAAGGTGAAGTCTGGAGGGTGAATCAGAAGAAGTAGAAGAAGGAGAAGGAGAAGGTGAAGTCTGCAGGGTGAATCAGAAGAAGCAGAAGAAGGAGAAGGAGAAGGTGAAGTCTGGAGGGAGAAGCAGAAGAAGTAGAAGAAGGAGAAGGAGAAGGTGAAGTCTGGAGGGTGAATCAGAAGAAGTAGAAGAAGGAGAAGGAGAAGATGAACTCTGGAGGGTGAATCAGAAGAAGCAGAAGAAGGAGAAGGAGAAGGTGAAGTCTGGAGGGTAAATCAGAAGAAGCAGAAGAAGGAGAAGTAGAAGGTGAAGTCTGGAGGGTGAATCAGAAGAAGTAGAAGAAGGAGAAGGAGAAGTTGAAGTCTGGTGTGTGAATCAGAAGAAGTAGAAGAAGGAGAAGTAGAAGGTGAAGTCTGGAGGGTGAAGCAGAAGAAGCAGAAGAAGGAGAAGGAGAAGGTGAAGTCAGGAGGGTGAATCAGAAGAAGTAGAAGAAGGAGAAGGAGAAGGTGAAGTCTGGAGGGTGAATGAGAAGAAGCAGAAGAAGGAGAAGGAGAAGGTGAAGTCTGGAGGGTGAATCAGAAGAAGCAGAAGAAGGAGAAGGAGAAGGTGAAGTCAGGTGCGTGAATCAGAAGAAGCAGAAGAAGGAGAAGGAGAAGGTGAAGTTAGGAGGGTGAATCAGAAGAAGCAGAAGAAGGAGAAGGAGAATGTGAAGTCAGGAACGTGAAGCAGAAGAAGCAGAAGAAGGAGAAGGAGAAGGTGAAGTCTGGAGGGTGAATCAGAAGAAGCAGAAGAAGGAGAAGGAGAAGGTGAAGTCTGGAGGGTGAATCAGAAGAAGCAGAATAAGGAGAAGGAGAAGGTGAAGTCTGGAGGGTGAATCAGAAGAAGCAGAAGAAGGAGAAGGAGAAGGTGAAGTCTGGAGGGTGAATCAGAAGAAGTAGAAGAAGGAGAAGGAGAGGGTGAAGTCTGGAGGTTGAAGCAGAATAAGTAGAAGAAGGAGAAGGAGAAGGTGAAGTCAGGAGGGTGAATCAGAAGAAGTAGAAGAAGGAGAAGGAGAAGGTGAAGTCAGGAGGGTGAATCAGAAGAAGCAGAAGAAGGAGAAGGAGAAGGTGAAGTCTGGAGGGTGAATCAGAAGAATCAGAAGAAGGAGAAGGAGAAGGTGAAGTCTGGAGGGTGAATCAGAAGAAGCAGAAGAAAGAGAAGGAGAAGGTGAAGTCTGGAGGGTGAAGCAGAAGAAGCAGAAGAAGGAGAAGGAGAAGGTGAAGACTAGAGGGTGAATCAGAAGAAGCAGAAGAAGAAGGAGAAGGTGAAGTCTGGAGGGTGAATCAGAAGAAGCAGAAGAAGGAGAAGGAGAAGGTGAAGTCTGGAGGGTGAATCAGAAGAAGCAGAAGAAGGAGAAGGAGAAGGTGAAGTCAGGAGGGTGAATCAGAAGAAGCAGAAGAAGGAGAAGGAGAAGGTGAAGTTAGGAGGGTGAATCAGAAGAAGCAGAAGAAGGAGAAGGAGAAGGTGAAGTCAGGAAGGTGAAGCAGAAGAAGCAGAAGAAGGAGAAGGAGAAGGTGAAGTCTGGAGGGCGCAGCAGAAGAAGTAGAATAAGGAGAAGGAGAAGGTGAAGTCTGGAGGGTGAAGCAGAAGAAGCAGAAGAAGGAGAAGGAGAAGGTGAAGTCTGGAGGGCGAATCAGAAGAAGTAGAAGAAGGAGAAGGAGAAGGTGAAGTCAGGAGGGTGAAGCAGAAGAAGCAGAAGAAGGAGAAGGAGAAGGTGAAGTCTGGAGTGTGAAGCAGAAGAACCAGAAGAAGGAGAAGGAGAAGATGAAGTCTGGAGGGTGAAGCAGAAGAAGTAGAAGAAGGAGAAGGAGAAGGTGAAGTCTGGAGGGTGAATCAGAAGAAGTAGAAGAAGGAGAAGGAGAAGGTGAAGTCAGGAGGGTGAAGCAGAAGAAGCAGAAGAAGGAGAAGGAGAAGGTGAAGTCTGGAGGGTGAAGCAGAAGAAGCAGAAGAAGGAGAAGGAGAAGGTGAAGTCTGGAGGGCGAAGCAGAAGAAGCAGAAGAAGGAGAAGGAGAAGGTGAAGTCTGGAGGGTGAAGCAGAAGAAGCAGAAGAAGGAGAAGGAGAAGGTGAAGTCTGGAGGGCGAATCAGAAGAAGTAGAAGAAGGAGAAGGAGAAGATGAAGTCAGGAGGGTGAAGCAGAAGAAGCCGAAGAAGGAGAAGGAGAAGGTGAAGTCTGGAGTGTGAAGCAGAAGAACCAGAAGAAGGAGAAGGAGAAGATGAAGTCTGGAGGGTGAAGCAGAAGAAGCAGAAGAAGGAGAAGGAGAAGGTGAAGTCTGGAGGGTGAATCAGAAGAAGCAGAAGAAGGAGAAGGAGAAGGTGAAGTCTGGAGGGTGAATCAGAAGAAGTAGAAGAAGGAGAAGGAGAAGGTGAAGTCTGGAGGGTGAATCAGAAGAAGTAGAAGAAGGAGAAGGAGAAGGTGAAGTCTGCAGGGTGAATCAGAAGAAGCAGAAGAAGGAGAAGGAGAAGGTGAAGTCTGGAGGGAGAAGCAGAAGAAGTAGAAGAAGGAGAAGGAGAAGGTGAATTCTGGAGGGTGAATCAGAAGAAGTAGAAGAAGGAGAAGGAGAAGGTGAAGTCTGGAGGGTGAATCAGAAGAAGCAGAAGAAGGAGAAGGAGAAGGTGAAGTCTGGAGGGTGAATCAGAAGAAGTAGAAGAAGGAGAAGGAGAAGGTGTAGTCTGGAGGGTGAATCCGAAGAAGTAGACGAAGGAGAAGGAGAAGGTGAAGTCTGGAGAGTGAATCAGAAGAAGCAGAAGAAATAGAAGGAGAAGGTGAAGTCTGGAGGGTGAAACAGAAGAAGTAGAAAAAGGAGAAGGAGAAGGTGAAGTCTGGAGGGTGAATCAGAAGAAGCAGAAGAAGGAGAAGGAGAAGGTGAAGTCTGGAGGGTGAATCAGAAGAAGCAGAAGAAGGAGAAGGAGAAGGTGAAGTCTGGAGTGTGAATCAGAAGAAGCAGAAGAAGGAGAAGGAGAAGGTAAAGTCTGGAGGGTGAATCAGAAGAAGCAGAAAAAGTAGAAGGAGAAGGTGAAGTCTGGAGGGTGAATCAGAAGAAGTAGAAGAAGGAGAAGGAGAAGGTGAAGTCTGGAGGGTGAATCAGAAGATGCAGAAGAAGGAGAAGGAGAAGGTGAAGTCAGGAGGGTGAATCAGAAGAAGCAGAAGAAGGAGAAGGAGAAGGCGAAGTCTGGAGGGTGAATCAGAAGAAGCAGAAGAACGAGAAGGAGAAGTTGAAGACTGGAGGGTGAATCAGAAGAAGTAGAAGAAGGAGAAGGAGAAGGTGAAGTCTGGAGGGTGAATCAGAAGAAGTAGAAGAAGGAGAAGGAGAAGGCGAAGTCTGGAGGGTGAATCAGAAGAAGCAGAAGAAGTAGAAGGAGAAGGTGAAGTCTGGAGGGTGAATCAGAAGAAGCAGAAGAAGGAGAAGGAGAAGATGAAGTCTGGAGGGTGAATCAGAAGAAGCAGAAGAAGGAGAAGGAGAAGGTGAAGTCTGGAGGGTGAATCAGATGAAGCAGAAGAAGGAGAAGGAGAAGGTGAAGTCTGGAGGGTGAAGCAGAAGAAGCAGAAGAAGGAGAAGGAGAAGGTGAAGTCTGGAGGGTGAATCAGAAGAAGTAGAAGAAGGAGAAGGAGAAGGTGAAGTCTGGAGGGTGAATCAGAAGAAGCAGAAGAAGTAGAAGGAGAAGATAAAGTCTGGAGGGTGAATCAGAAGAAGTAGAAGAAGGAGAAGGAGAAGGTGAAGTCTGGAGGGTGAATCAGAAGAAGCAGAAGAAGGAGAAGGAGAAGGTGAAGTCAGGAGGGTGAATCAGAAGAAGCAGAAGAAGGAGAAGGAGAAGGTGAAGTCTGGAGGGTGAATCAGAAGAAGCAGAAGAAGGAGAAGGAGAAGGTGAAGACTGGAGAGTGAACCAGAAGAAGTAGAAGAAGGAGAAGGATAAGGTGAAGTCTGGAGGGTGAATCAGAAGATGTAGAAGAAGGAGAAGGAGAAGGCGAAGTCTGGAGGGTGAATCAGAAGAAGCAGGAGAAGGAGAAGGAGAAGGTGAAGTCTGGAGGGTGAATCAGAAGAAGCAGAAGAAGGAGAAGATGAACTCTGGAGGGTGTATCAGAAGAAGCAGAAGAAGGAGAAGGAGAAGGCGAAGTCTGGAGGGTGAATCAGAAGAAGCAGAAGAAGGAGAAGGAGAAAGTGAAGTCTGGAGGGTGAATCAGAAGACGTAGAAGAAGGAGAAGGAGAAGGTGAAGTCTGGAGGGTGAATCAGAAGAAGTAGAAGAAGGAGAAGGTGAAGTCTGGAGTGTGAATCAGAAGAAGCAGAAGAAGGAGAAGGAGAAGGTGAAGTCTGGAGGGTGAATCAGAAGAAGTAGACGAAGGAGAAGGAGAAGGTGAAGTCTGGAGGGTGAATCAGAAGAAGCAGAAGAAGGAGAAGGAGAAGGTGAAGTCTGGAGGGTGAATCAGAAGAAGTAGAAGAAGGAGAAGGAGAAGGTGAAGTCTGGAGGGTGAATCAGAAGAAGCAGAAGAAGGAGAAGGAGAAGGTGAAGTCAGGAGGGTGAATCAGAAGAAGCAGAAGAAGAAGAAGGAGAAGATGAAGTCTGGAGGGTGAATCAGAAGAAGCAGAAGAAGGAGAAGGAGAAGGTGAAGGCTGGAGGGTGAATCAGAAGAAGTAGAAGAAGGAGAAGGAGAAGGTGAAGTCTGGAGGGTGAATCAGAAGAAGTAGAAGAAGGAGAAGGAGAAGGCGAAGTCTGGAGGGTGAATCAGAAGAAGCAGAAGAAGGAGAAGGAGAAGGTGAAGTCTGGAGGGTGAATCAGAAGAAACAGAAGAAGGAGAAGGAGAAGATGAAGTCTGGAGGGTGAATCAGAAGAAGCAGAAGAAGGAGAAGGAGAAGGTGAAGTCTGGAGGGTGAATCAGATGAAGCAGAAGAAGGAGAAGGAGAAGGTGAAGTCTGGAGGGTGAAGCAGAAGAAGCAGAAGAAGGAGAAGGAGAAGGTGAAGTCTGGAGGGTGAATCAGAAGAAGTAGAAGAAGGAGAAGGAGAAGGTGAAGTCTGGAGTGTGAATCAGAAGAAGCAGAAGAAGTAGAAGGAGAAGGTGAAGTCTGGAGGGTGAATCAGAAGAAGTAGAAGAAGGAGAAGGAGAAGGTGAAGTCTGGAGGGTGAATCAGAAGAAGCAGAAGAAGGAGAAGGAGAAGGTGAAGTCAGGAGGGTGAATCAGAAGAAGCAGAAGAAGGAGAAGGAGAAGGTGAAGTCTGGAGGGTGAATCAGAAGAAGCAGAAGAAGGAGAAGGAGAAGGTGATGACTGGAGGGTGAATCAGAAGAAGTAGAAGAAGGAGAAGGAGAAGGTGAAGTCTGGAGGGTGAATCAGAAGAAGTAGAAGAAGGAGAAGGAGAAGGCGAAGTCTGGAGGCTGAATCAGAAGAAGCAGAAGAAGGAGAAGGAGAAGGTGAAGTCTGGAGGGTGAATCAGAAGAAGCAGAAGAAGGAGAAGTAGAAGGTGAAGTCTGGAGGGTGAATCAGAGGAAGTAGAAGAAGGAGAAGGAGAAGTTGAAGTCTGGTGTGTGAATCAGAAGAAGTAGAAGAAGGAGAAGGAGAAGGTGAAGTCTGGAGGGTGAATCAGAAGAAGCAGAAGAAGGAGAAGGAGAAGATGAAGTCTGGAGGGTGCATCAGAAGAAGTAGAAGAAGGAGAAGGAGAAGGTGAAGTCTGGAGGGTGAATCAGAAGAAGTAGAAGAAGGAGAAGGAGAAGGTGAAGTCTGGAGGGTGAATCAGAAGAAGTAGAAGAAGGAGAAGGAGAAGGTGAAGTCTGGAGGGTGAATCAGAAGAAGCAGAAGAAGGAGAAGGAGAAGTTGAAGTCTGGAGGGAGAAGCAGAAGAAGTAGAAGAAGGAGAAGGAGAAGGTGAAGTCTGGAGTGTGAATCAGAAGAAGTAGAAGAAGGAGAAGGAGAAGGTGAAGTCTGGAGGGTGAATCAGAAGAAGTAGAAGAAGGAGAAGGAGAAGTTGAAGTCTGGAGGGTGAATCAGAAGAAGCAGAAGAAGGAGAAGGAGAAGGTGAAGTCTGGAGGGTGAATCAGAAGAAGTAGAAGAAGGAGAAGGAGAAGGAGTAGTCTGGAGGGTGAATCCGAAGAAGGACACGAAGGAGAAGGAGAAGGTGAAGTCTGGAACGTGAAGCAGAAGAAGCAGAAGAAGGAGAAGGAGAAGGTGAAGTCTGGAGGGTGAATCAGAAGAAGCAGAAGAAGGAGAAGGAGAAGGTGAAGTCTGGAGGGTGAATCAGAAGAAGCAGAATAAGGAGAAGGAGAAGGTGAAGTCTGGAGGGTGAATCAGAAGAAGCAGAAGAAGGAGAAGGAGAAGGTGAAGTCTGGAGGGTGAATCAGAAGAAGTAGAAGAAGGAGAAGGAGAGGGTGAAGTCTGGAGGTTGAAGCAGAATAAGTAGAATAAGGAGAAGGAGAAGGTGAAGTCTGGAGGGTGAATCAGAAGAAGCAGAAGAAGGAGAAGGAGAAGGTGAAGTCTGGAGGGTGAATCAGAAGAAGTAGAAGAAGGAGAAGGAGAGGGTGAAGTCTGGAGGTTGAAGCAGAATAAGTAGAAGAAGGAGAAGGAGAAGGTGAAGTCAGGAGGGTGAATCAGAAGAAGTAGAAGAAGGAGAAGGAGAAGGTGAAGTCAGGAGGGTGAATCAGAAGAAGCAGAAGAAGGAGAAGGAGAAGGTGAAGTCTGGAGGGTGAATCAGAAGAATCAGAAGAAGGAGAAGGAGAAGGTGAAGTCTGGAGGGTGAATCAGAAGAAGCAGAAGAAAGAGAAGGAGAAGGTGAAGTCTGGAGGGTGAAGCAGAAGAAGCAGAAGAAGGAGAAGGAGAAGGTGAAGACTAGAGGGTGAATCAGAAGAAGCAGAAGAAGAAGGAGAAGGTGAAGTCTGGAGGGTGAATCAGAAGAAGCAGAAGAAGGAGAAGGAGAAGGTGAAGTCTGGAGGGTGAATCAGAAGAAGCAGAAGAAGGAGAAGGAGAAGGTGAAGTCAGGAGGGTGAATCAGAAGAAGCAGAAGAAGGAGAAGGAGAAGGTGAAGTTAGGAGGGTGAATCAGAAGAAGCAGAAGAAGGAGAAGGAGAAGGTGAAGTCAGGAAGGTGAAGCAGAAGAAGCAGAAGAAGGAGAAGGAGAAGGTGAAGTCTGGAGGGCGCAGCAGAAGAAGTAGAATAAGGAGAAGGAGAAGGTGAAGTCTGGAGGGTGAAGCAGAAGAAGCAGAAGAAGGAGAAGGAGAAGGTGAAGTCTGGAGGGCGAATCAGAAGAAGTAGAAGAAGGAGAAGGAGAAGGTGAAGTCAGGAGGGTGAAGCAGAAGAAGCAGAAGAAGGAGAAGGAGAAGGTGAAGTCTGGAGTGTGAAGCAGAAGAACCAGAAGAAGGAGAAGGAGAAGATGAAGTCTGGAGGGTGAAGCAGAAGAAGTAGAAGAAGGAGAAGGAGAAGGTGAAGTCTGGAGGGTGAATCAGAAGAAGTAGAAGAAGGAGAAGGAGAAGGTGAAGTCAGGAGGGTGAAGCAGAAGAAGCAGAAGAAGGAGAAGGAGAAGGTGAAGTCTGGAGGGTGAATCAGAAGAAGCAGAAGAAGGAGAAGGAGAAGATGAAGTCTGGAGGGTGAATCAGAAGACGTAGAAGAAGGAGAAGGAGAAGGTGAAGTCTGGAGGGTGAATCAGAAGAAGCAGAAGAAGGAGAAGGTGAAGGTGAAGTCTGGAGGGTGAACCAGAAGAGGAAGAAGAAGGAGAAGGAGAAGGTGAAGCCTGGAGTGTGAATCAGAAGAAGCAGAATAAGGAGAAGGAGAAGGTGAAGTCTGGAGGGTGAATCAGAATAAGCAGGAGAAGGAGAAGGAGAAGGTCAAGTCTGGAGGGTGAATCAGAAGAAGTAGAAGAAGGAGAAGGAGAAGGTGAAGTCTGGAGGGTGAAGCAGAAGAAGTAGAAGAAGGAGAAGGAGAAGGTGAAGTCAGGAGGGTGAATCAGAAGAAGTAGAAGAAGGAGAAGGAGATGGTGAAGTCTGGAGGGTGAATCAGAAGAATCAGAAGAAGGAGAAGGAGAAGGTGAAGTCTGGAGGGTGAATCAGAAGAAGCAGAAGAAAGAGAAGGAGAAGGTGAAGTCTGGAGGGTGAAGCAGAAGAAGCAGAAGAAGGAGAAGGAGAAGGTGAAGACTGGAGGGTGAATCAGAAGAAGTAGCAGAAGGAGAAGGAGAAGGTGAGGTCTGGAGGGTGAATCAGAAGAAGCAGAAGAAGGAGAAGGAGAAGGTGAAGTCTGGAGGGTGAATCAGATGAAGCAGAAGAAGGAGAAGGAGAAGGTGAAGTCTGGAGGGTGAAGCAGAAGAAGCAGAAGAAGGAGAAGGAGAAGGTGAAGTCTGGAGGGTGAATCAGAAGAAGTAGAAGTAGGAGAAGGAGAAGGTGAAGTCTGGAGGGTGAATCAGAAGAAGCAGAAGAAGCAGAAGGAGAAGGTGAAGTCTGGAGGGTGAATCAGAAGAATTCGAAGAAGGAGAAGGAGAAGGTGAAGTCTGGAGGGTGAATCAGAAGAAGCAGAAGAAGGAGAAGGAGAAGGTGAAGTCAGGAGGGTGAATCAGAAGAAGCAGAAGAAGGAGAAGGAGAAGGTGAAGTCTGGAGGGTGAATCAGAAGAAGCAGAAGAAGGAGAAGGAGAAGGTGATGACTGGAGGGTGAATCAGAAGAAGTAGAAGAAGGAGAAGGAGAAGGTGAAGTCTGGAGGGTGAATCAGAAGAAGTAGAAGAAAGAGAAGGAGAAGGCGAAGTCTGGAGGGTGAATCAGAAGAAGCAGAAGAAGGAGAAGGAGAAGGTGAAGTCTGGAGGGTGAATCAGAAGAAGCAGAAGAAGGAGAAGGAGAAGATGAACTCTGGAGGGTGAATCAGAAGAAGCAGAAGAAGGAGAAGGAGAAGGTGAAGTCTGGAGGGTAAATCAGAAGAAGCAGAAGAAGGAGAAGTAGAAGGTGAAGTCTGGAGGGTGAATCAGAAGAAGTAGAAGAAGGAGAAGGAGAAGTTGAAGTCTGGTGTGTGAATCAGAAGAAGTAGAAGAAGGAGAAGTAGAAGGTGAAGTCTGGAGGGTGAAGCAGAAGAAGCAGAAGAAGGAGAAGGAGAAGGTGAAGTCAGGAGGGTGAATCAGAAGAAGTAGAAGAAGGAGAAGGAGAAGGTGAAGTCTGGAGGGTGAATGAGAAGAAGCAGAAGAAGGAGAAGGAGAAGGTGAAGTCTGGAGGGTGAATCAGAAGAAGCAGAAGAAGGAGAAGGAGAAGGTGAAGTCAGGTGGGTGAATCAGAAGAAGCAGAAGAAGGAGAAGGAGAAGGTGAAGTTAGGAGGGTGAATCAGAAGAAGCAGAAGAAGGAGAAGGAGAATGTGAAGTCAGGAACGTGAAGCAGAAGAAGCAGAAGAAGGAGAAGGAGAAGGTGAAGTCTGGAGGGTGAATCAGAAGAAGCAGAAGAAGGAGAAGGAGAAGGTGAAGTCTGGAGGGTGAATCAGAAGAAGCAGAATAAGGAGAAGGAGAAGGTGAAGTCTGGAGGGTGAATCAGAAGAAGCAGAAGAAGGAGAAGGAGAAGGTGAAGTCTGGAGGGTGAATCAGAAGAAGTAGAAGAAGGAGAAGGAGAGGGTGAAGTCTGGAGGGTGAAGCAGAATAAGTAGAAGAAGGAGAAGGAGAAGGTGAAGTCAGGAGGGTGAATCAGAAGAAGTAGAAGAAGGAGAAGGAGAAGATGAAGTCAGGAGGGTGAATCAGAAGAAGCAGAAGAAGGAGAAGGAGAAGGTGAAGTCTGGAGGGTGAATCAGAAGAATCAGAAGAAGGAGAAGGAGAAGGTGAAGTCTGGAGGGTGAATCAGAAGAAGCAGAAGAAAGAGAAGGAGAAGGTGAAGTCTGGAGGGTGAAGCAGAAGAAGCAGAAGAAGGAGAAGGAGAAGGTGAAGACTAGAGGGTGAATCAGAAGAAGCAGAAGAAGAAGGAGAAGGTGAAGTCTGGAGGGTGAATCAGAAGAAGCAGAAGAAGGAGAAGGAGAAGGTGAAGTCTGGAGGGTGAATCAGAAGAAGCAGAAGAAGGAGAAGGAGAAGGTGAAGTCAGGAGGGTGAATCAGAAGAAGCAGAAGAAGGAGAAGGAGAAGGTGAAGTTAGGAGGGTGTATCAGAAGAAGCAGAAGAAGGAGAAGGAGAAGGTGAAGTCAGGAAGGTGAAGCAGAAGAAGCAGAAGAAGGAGAAGGAGAAGGTGAAGTCTGGAGGGCGCAGCAGAAGAAGTAGAATAAGGAGAAGGAGAAGGTGAAGTCTGGAGGGTGAAGCAGAATAAGTAGAAGAAGGAGAAGGAGAAGGTGAAGTCAGGAGGGTGAATCAGAAGAAGTAGAAGAAGGAGAAGGAGAAGGTGAAGTCAGGAGGGTGAATCAGAAGAAGCAGAAGAAGGAGAAGGAGAAGGTGAAGTCTGGAGGGTGAATCAGAAGAATCAGAAGAAGGAGAAGGAGAAGGTGAAGTCTGGAGGGTGAATCAGAAGAAGCAGAAGAAAGAGAAGTAGAAGGTGAAGTCTGGAGGGTGAAGCAGAAGAAGCAGAAGAAGGAGAAGGAGAAGGTGAAGACTAGAGGGTGAATCAGAAGAAGCAGAAGAAGAAGGAGAAGGTGAAGTCTGGAGGGTGAATCAGAAGAAGCAGAAGAAGGAGAAGGAGATGGTGAAGTCTGGAGGGTGAATCAGAAGAAGCAGAAGAAGGAGAAGGAGAAGGTGAAGTCAGGAGGGTGAATCAGAAGAAGCAGAAGAAGGAGAAGGAGAAGGTGAAGTTAGGAGGGTGAATCAGAAGAAGCAGAAGAAGGAGAAGGAGAAGGTGAAGTCAGGAAGGTGAAGCAGAAGAAGCAGAAGAAGGAGAAGGAGAAGGTGAAGTCTGGAGGGCGCAGCAGAAGAAGTAGAATAAGGAGAAGGAGAAGGTGAAGTTTGGAGGGTGAAGCAGAAGAAGCAGAAGAAGGAGAAGGAGAAGGTGATGTCTGGAGGGTGAATCAGAAGAAGTAGAAGAAGGAGAAGGAGAAGGTGAAGTCAGGAGGGTGAAGCAGAAGAAGCAGAAGAAGGAGAAGGAGAAGGTGAAGTCTGGAGGGTGAAGCAGAAGAAGCAGAAGAAGGAGAAGGAGAAGGTGAAGTCTGGAGGGCGAAGCAGAAGAAGCAGAAGAAGGAGAAGGAGAAGGTGAAGTCTGGAGGGTGAAGCAGAAGAAGCAGAAGAAGGAGAAGGAGAAGGTGAAGTCTGGAGGGCGAATCAGAAGAAGTAGAAGAAGGAGAAGGAGAAGGTGAAGTCAGGAGGGTGAAGCAGAAGAAGCAGAAGAAGGAGAAGGAGAAGGTGAAGTCTGGAGTGTGAAGCAGAAGAAGCAGAAGAAGGAGAAGGAGAAGATGAAGTCTGGAGGGTGAAGCAGAAGAAGCAGAAGAAGGAGAAGGAGAAGGTGAAGTCTGGAGGGTGAATCAGAAGAAGCAGAAGAAGGAGAAGGAGAAGGTGAAGTCTGGAGGGTGAATCAGAAGAAGTAGAAGAAGGAGAAGGAGAAGGTGAAGTCTGGAGGGTGAATCAGAAGAAGTAGAAGAAGGAGAAGGAGAAGGTGAAGTCTGCAGGGTGAATCAGAAGAAGCAGAAGAAGGAGAAGGAGAAGGTGAAGTCTGGAGGGAGAAGCAGAAGAAGTAGAAGAAGGAGAAGGAGAAGGTGAAGTCTGGAGGGTGAATCAGAAGAAGTAGAAGAAGGAGAAGGAGAAGATGAACTCTGGAGGGTGAATCAGAAGAAGCAGAAGAAGGAGAAGGAGAAGGTGAAGTCTGGAGGGTAAATCAGAAGAAGCAGAAGAAGGAGAAGTAGAAGGTGAAGTCTGGAGGGTGAATCAGAAGAAGTAGAAGAAGGAGAAGGAGAAGTTGAAGTCTGGTGTGTGAATCAGAAGAAGTAGAAGAAGGAGAAGTAGAAGGTGAAGTCTGGAGGGTGAAGCAGAAGAAGCAGAAGAAGGAGAAGGAGAAGGTGAAGTCAGGAGGGTGAATCAGAAGAAGTAGAAGAAGGAGAAGGAGAAGGTGAAGTCTGGAGGGTGAATGAGAAGAAGCAGAAGAAGGAGAAGGAGAAGGTGAAGTCTGGAGGGTGAATCAGAAGAAGCAGAAGAAGGAGAAGGAGAAGGTGAAGTCAGGTGCGTGAATCAGAAGAAGCAGAAGAAGGAGAAGGAGAAGGTGAAGTTAGGAGGGTGAATCAGAAGAAGCAGAAGAAGGAGAAGGAGAATGTGAAGTCAGGAACGTGAAGCAGAAGAAGCAGAAGAAGGAGAAGGAGAAGGTGAAGTCTGGAGGGTGAATCAGAAGAAGCAGAAGAAGGAGAAGGAGAAGGTGAAGTCTGGAGGGTGAATCAGAAGAAGCAGAATAAGGAGAAGGAGAAGGTGAAGTCTGGAGGGTGAATCAGAAGAAGCAGAAGAAGGAGAAGGAGAAGGTGAAGTCTGGAGGGTGAATCAGAAGAAGTAGAAGAAGGAGAAGGAGAGGGTGAAGTCTGGAGGTTGAAGCAGAATAAGTAGAAGAAGGAGAAGGAGAAGGTGAAGTCAGGAGGGTGAATCAGAAGAAGTAGAAGAAGGAGAAGGAGAAGGTGAAGTCAGGAGGGTGAATCAGAAGAAGCAGAAGAAGGAGAAGGAGAAGGTGAAGTCTGGAGGGTGAATCAGAAGAATCAGAAGAAGGAGAAGGAGAAGGTGAAGTCTGGAGGGTGAATCAGAAGAAGCAGAAGAAAGAGAAGGAGAAGGTGAAGTCTGGAGGGTGAAGCAGAAGAAGCAGAAGAAGGAGAAGGAGAAGGTGAAGACTAGAGGGTGAATCAGAAGAAGCAGAAGAAGAAGGAGAAGGTGAAGTCTGGAGGGTGAATCAGAAGAAGCAGAAGAAGGAGAAGGAGAAGGTGAAGTCTGGAGGGTGAATCAGAAGAAGCAGAAGAAGGAGAAGGAGAAGGTGAAGTCAGGAGGGTGAATCAGAAGAAGCAGAAGAAGGAGAAGGAGAAGGTGAAGTTAGGAGGGTGAATCAGAAGAAGCAGAAGAAGGAGAAGGAGAAGGTGAAGTCAGGAAGGTGAAGCAGAAGAAGCAGAAGAAGGAGAAGGAGAAGGTGAAGTCTGGAGGGCGCAGCAGAAGAAGTAGAATAAGGAGAAGGAGAAGGTGAAGTCTGGAGGGTGAAGCAGAAGAAGCAGAAGAAGGAGAAGGAGAAGGTGAAGTCTGGAGGGCGAATCAGAAGAAGTAGAAGAAGGAGAAGGAGAAGGTGAAGTCAGGAGGGTGAAGCAGAAGAAGCAGAAGAAGGAGAAGGAGAAGGTGAAGTCTGGAGTGTGAAGCAGAAGAACCAGAAGAAGGAGAAGGAGAAGATGAAGTCTGGAGGGTGAAGCAGAAGAAGTAGAAGAAGGAGAAGGAGAAGGTGAAGTCTGGAGGGTGAATCAGAAGAAGTAGAAGAAGGAGAAGGAGAAGGTGAAGTCAGGAGGGTGAAGCAGAAGAAGCAGAAGAAGGAGAAGGAGAAGGTGAAGTCTGGAGGGTGAAGCAGAAGAAGCAGAAGAAGGAGAAGGAGAAGGTGAAGTCTGGAGGGCGAAGCAGAAGAAGCAGAAGAAGGAGAAGGAGAAGGTGAAGTCTGGAGGGTGAAGCAGAAGAAGCAGAAGAAGGAGAAGGAGAAGGTGAAGTCTGGAGGGCGAATCAGAAGAAGTAGAAGAAGGAGAAGGAGAAGATGAAGTCAGGAGGGTGAAGCAGAAGAAGCAGAAGAAGGAGAAGGAGAAGGTGAAGTCTGGAGTGTGAAGCAGAAGAACCAGAAGAAGGAGAAGGAGAAGATGAAGTCTGGAGGGTGAAGCAGAAGAAGCAGAAGAAGGAGAAGGAGAAGGTGAAGTCTGGAGGGTGAATCAGAAGAAGCAGAAGAAGGAGAAGGAGAAGGTGAAGTCTGGAGGGTGAATCAGAAGAAGTAGAAGAAGGAGAAGGAGAAGGTGAAGTCTGGAGGGTGAATCAGAAGAAGTAGAAGAAGGAGAAGGAGAAGGTGAAGTCTGCAGGGTGAATCAGAAGAAGCAGAAGAAGGAGAAGGAGAAGGTGAAGTCTGGAGGGAGAAGCAGAAGAAGTAGAAGAAGGAGAAGGAGAAGGTGAATTCTGGAGGGTGAATCAGAAGAAGTAGAAGAAGGAGAAGGAGAAGGTGAAGTCTGGAGGGTGAATCAGAAGAAGCAGAAGAAGGAGAAGGAGAAGGTGAAGTCTGGAGGGTGAATCAGAAGAAGTAGAAGAAGGAGAAGGAGAAGGTGTAGTCTGGAGGGTGAATCCGAAGAAGTAGACGAAGGAGAAGGAGAAGGTGAAGTCTGGAGAGTGAATCAGAAGAAGCAGAAGAAATAGAAGGAGAAGGTGAAGTCTGGAGGGTGAAACAGAAGAAGTAGAAAAAGGAGAAGGAGAAGGTGAAGTCTGGAGGGTGAATCAGAAGAAGCAGAAGAAGGAGAAGGAGAAGGTGAAGTCTGGAGGGTGAATCAGAAGAAGCAGAAGAAGGAGAAGGAGAAGGTGAAGTCTGGAGTGTGAATCAGAAGAAGCAGAAGAAGGAGAAGGAGAAGGTAAAGTCTGGAGGGTGAATCAGAAGAAGCAGAAAAAGTAGAAGGAGAAGGTGAAGTCTGGAGGGTGAATCAGAAGAAGTAGAAGAAGGAGAAGGAGAAGGTGAAGTCTGGAGGGTGAATCAGAAGATGCAGAAGAAGGAGAAGAGAAGGTGAAGTCAGGAGGGTGAATCAGAAGAAGCAGAAGAAGGAGAAGGAGAAGGCGAAGTCTGGAGGGTGAATCAGAAGAAGCAGAAGAACGAGAAGGAGAAGTTGAAGACTGGAGGGTGAATCAGAAGAAGTAGAAGAAGGAGAAGGAGAAGGTGAAGTCTGGAGGGTGAATCAGAAGAAGTAGAAGAAGGAGAAGGAGAAGGCGAAGTCTGGAGGGTGAATCAGAAGAAGCAGAAGAAGTAGAAGGAGAAGGTGAAGTCTGGAGGGTGAATCAGAAGAAGCAGAAGAAGGAGAAGGAGAAGATGAAGTCTGGAGGGTGAATCAGAAGAAGCAGAAGAAGGAGAAGGAGAAGGTGAAGTCTGGAGGGTGAATCAGATGAAGCAGAAGAAGGAGAAGGAGAAGGTGAAGTCTGGAGGGTGAAGCAGAAGAAGCAGAAGAAGGAGAAGGAGAAGGTGAAGTCTGGAGGGTGAATCAGAAGAAGTAGAAGAAGGAGAAGGAGAAGGTGAAGTCTGGAGGGTGAATCAGAAGAAGCAGAAGAAGTAGAAGGAGAAGATAAAGTCTGGAGGGTGAATCAGAAGAAGTAGAAGAAGGAGAAGGAGAAGGTGAAGTCTGGAGGGTGAATCAGAAGAAGCAGAAGAAGGAGAAGGAGAAGGTGAAGTCAGGAGGGTGAATCAGAAGAAGCAGAAGAAGGAGAAGGAGAAGGTGAAGTCTGGAGGGTGAATCAGAAGAAGCAGAAGAAGGAGAAGGAGAAGGTGAAGACTGGAGAGTGAACCAGAAGAAGTAGAAGAAGGAGAAGGATAAGGTGAAGTCTGGAGGGTGAATCAGAAGATGTAGAAGAAGGAGAAGGAGAAGGCGAAGTCTGGAGGGTGAATCAGAAGAAGCAGGAGAAGGAGAAGGAGAAGGTGAAGTCTGGAGGGTGAATCAGAAGAAGCAGAAGAAGGAGAAGATGAACTCTGGAGGGTGTATCAGAAGAAGCAGAAGAAGGAGAAGGAGAAGGCGAAGTCTGGAGGGTGAATCAGAAGAAGCAGAAGAAGGAGAAGGAGAAAGTGAAGTCTGGAGGGTGAATCAGAAGACGTAGAAGAAGGAGAAGGAGAAGGTGAAGTCTGGAGGGTGAATCAGAAGAAGTAGAAGAAGGAGAAGGTGAAGTCTGGAGTGTGAATCAGAAGAAGCAGAAGAAGGAGAAGGAGAAGGTGAAGTCTGGAGGGTGAATCAGAAGAAGTAGACGAAGGAGAAGGAGAAGGTGAAGTCTGGAGGGTGAATCAGAAGAAGCAGAAGAAGGAGAAGGAGAAGGTGAAGTCTGGAGGGTGAATCAGAAGAAGTAGAAGAAGGAGAAGGAGAAGGTGAAGTCTGGAGGTGAATCAGAAGAAGCAGAAGAAGGAGAAGGAGAAGGTGAAGTCAGGAGGGTGAATCAGAAGAAGCAGAAGAAGAAGAAGGAGAAGATGAAGTCTGGAGGGTGAATCAGAAGAAGCAGAAGAAGGAGAAGGAGAAGGTGAAGGCTGGAGGGTGAATCAGAAGAAGTAGAAGAAGGAGAAGGAGAAGGTGAAGTCTGGAGGGTGAATCAGAAGAAGTAGAAGAAGGAGAAGGAGAAGGCGAAGTCTGGAGGGTGAATCAGAAGAAGCAGAAGAAGGAGAAGGAGAAGGTGAAGTCTGGAGGGTGAATCAGAAGAAACAGAAGAAGGAGAAGGAGAAGATGAAGTCTGGAGGGTGAATCAGAAGAAGCAGAAGAAGGAGAAGGAGAAGGTGAAGTCTGGAGGGTGAATCAGATGAAGCAGAAGAAGGAGAAGGAGAAGGTGAAGTCTGGAGGGTGAAGCAGAAGAAGCAGAAGAAGGAGAAGGAGAAGGTGAAGTCTGGAGGGTGAATCAGAAGAAGTAGAAGAAGGAGAAGGAGAAGGTGAAGTCTGGAGTGTGAATCAGAAGAAG